>NC_138376.1:7470247-7495974 GCF_054177405.1 Leptonychotes weddellii | reverse complement strand
AATAATTTTATAATTATTTGATTAAACTATCTTAAAAATTTAATATATCAATATATCAAACATAATTTTAAAAGACACCTAGATCTTCAGATGAAATATTTTAAGGTATTTTAATGGTCTCCTTAAACACAAAGATATGCCCATTTTTATTTCTTCCCAAATTTCCATTCTTTCTCTCTCATTTACCCTAAAGCTCACCTTTGGGAAAAATGGTTTCTATGGACTCCATGTTTTCCAAGTTGTCACAGTTTACTCTTGGAACACAGATCTATTTTGAGAATAAAGTAATCTGAGTCTTGCAGGGAGAGAAGTTCTATGGATTCTTATTACCAAAGGAGCCACTATTCTCTAAACGCAGCTATGCGGAGGGCATGGGGAGTGCCCCTCAGGGAGATATGGTCATCATTTGAAATCTGCAGTTTATTTTACAATTAACAAAGTAAATGGGTCCTGTCTGAATTCTAGACTGGGTACCTGCAGACATTAGAGATGTGTCTGTGTGTGTGTGTGTGTGTGTGTGTGTGTGTGTGTGTGTGTGATGCACTGTTTGAGACAGGAGCAGGAGAGAAATACATCTCTGGTTCTTTGATGCTTCCCAAGAAGACAAAACAGGATTTGGTCTATTTCACTGGACGTCTTGTCAGGCTGTGATGGTGGTGGAAACTGGCTGTCTTAGAGTCGTGAGTGAGCAGAGAGTCATCCCCAGGTAGCTCTCCACTTTTGAGCCATGGAACTCTTTCCTTTCTTATTTTATCATGACCAAGAAGTCACAAGAATCAGAAAAAAAAAAAAATTGGAAGTTAGTCTTAGCCAAATAAAGACTGACAGACCCTTAAGGAGAATTGAGATAAATCTTTCTCTTCATTTGTTTATTTCTAAGAGCTGCAGAGAAAAAAGTTTATTGATATCTCAGAGCATAATTGGCCTTACAAAAGCTATCAGTATGGTAAAAACCAAATTGTAGAAGAGAAGTTAATTCATTTCACTAAGTAAGCATCTCCTCTTAACTACCCAAAACAAAACAAAACAAAACAAAAACCCAAAATCCAAACACGAATAAGTCACTAGGAAAATGTGAAGTCAAATTTGTGTAGAATTTACGTTCCTAATCAGACAAGTTGGATTATTTCAAAAGCTCTTTCTATGTAATATAGTGATGTGGGAATCATTGGAACGGAGTTTTTTCCCCCAGTCTGTTTTGCTTTTTGGATGGGAGTTGGGGAGGAGAAGCAAAAATCAGGAGAAGTTTGTGGACTTCTGTAGACTTTTATTTTAATTTTTTTTAAAATTTCACACATGAAGGCAGAGCTCTAGCTCTGTGAAATGGATGTGCTCTTAAAGCTAAAAACAAGAGTTAAGTGTGCAGCCATCTAATTTTGAGATAATGAAGATCAGAGTGAAGAGGGCAGGGCAGGAATGAAAAGGGGGGAGGGATGCAAGAGACAGAAGACTGGTTGCGTGTTCTGACAGAGACAAGTTGCAGATAGGTCCAGGATTTTGTGGTGGTGGGTACCTGAGAGAATCCTATTAACATTAATAGAGTAAGGATGTTTGAGGGGCAACTTATTTTTGGAGGGTAGAGGGGAGGTGGGGGGAACAATATATAGTAGAATTACATTCGTAGATACAACTTTTCCAGCATCTGGGATTCCACAGGGACATTGCCATGTTTCATGATGTGTTATTTTGTAACGGAGATCACAAAGACTCCCTCACGGCGCTGTTATGAAGGTTAAGTGAGACAACATGTATAAAAAGCTTAGGGATAATGATTGTAATTATCATCCTAATGAAAACATTAAGCAAGCCTTGAACAATTCCTATATGCCAGATAATGGAGTAAGATTTTTACATATATTAACTAACTTCATTTTCCAATGGCTCTTCGAAGTAGATACTGATATCTCATTTTACAGATGAGGACATTGAGGGGAGTGAGAGGGAGAGCAACTTGCTCAAAGTTCCAGGAGTTGGCAGAGCACTGACTCGGTTCAGGCAGCCAGGCTCCAGAATTCAGCTCTTCGTCACTCCCTTCTGTAGACTCCCGGGCAAAATTTGAACTGGTCATTCTACAAGACCGGAGAACAGTGGTAGATTTGCAGTTACTGAGTAATCCACGTCAACAGCCCGCATCTTAGTTGGTAAATCCCATGAAATTGAGGAAGCTCAAAGGCGTCGGGTCAATACACCTATGGGAATAAAAGCAAAGACGTGAACATTTTGTCTTGTAAATTATAAAGACACATGGTCCATTTTTATTTATTTTATTTTAAAGATTTTATTTATTTATTCATGAGAGACAGAGAGAGAGAGAGAGGCAGAGGGAGAAGCAGGCTCCCAAGGAGCAGGGAGCCCGATGCGGGACTCAATCCCAGGACCCTGGGATCATGACCTGAGCCGAAGGCAGATGCTTAACCATCTGAGCCACCCAGGCGCCCCACATGGTCCATTTTTAAAGATATCCATAAGCAAAGGGATTCATAGTCAGGTAACCTTAGTTTTACCTCTCTTGATATTGACTTATTTGACAAGGGTTTTTGAGTCATCACCGTGCTTAGCATTATGGGACATTCAATGGGGGACAAGAAAATTCCTTCTCTTACCAAGCTCACTGTGAGGTGGGAGAGAGATGGGTGAGCACCAGGATCCTGTTAGCTCCAACCTGGTCATTAGAGGGTCACATGTATTACTTTTTGGGAGAAGTGACACAAATATGGAACCATAGGATGAAAAGGAGGTTAGCACCTGTGAAAATGAGTTGGGGAATCAGGAAGTAGGACACAGGCCATTCCTGTTTCAATTGGTTGTGAGATGCAGTCTGCTGGGGGTGAGCATCAGGTAGAGATAAAGCTGGAGAGGTGAGCTGTGGTCCGCTCACGGGGGGGGCCTTCGAGGCCATGGTGCAGAGTTTGGTAATTATCTTAAGGGCAGTGGAAATTATCAGTGTGATTTAAACTGAGAAGTGCAATGGTCCAGCAGCATTCCTGCAGGACATCTGGGCCATAAGATATGCTGGTCAATCACTGATCTTGAAGGGCCTTTGGGGAGTAGTATATTTTTATTTATACCAAATTTATATGGAGCACCCATTGTATCTATAAAGAGCCTGTAAACTGTATGAAGGAGAGATAAACTTGCACCTAAACCTTAGCACGCAGCATGCCCTTCTTTTCTAATGAGCATACTTTTATTTTGGTGGAAACTTAAGGACAAACGTATACAGATTGTTTCACTGCAAAATCATCAGTTACTTGTCTGGGGAGGCAGTTGAACTTGATTTCTAGTCTTGACTGCATTCCATGAACCTGGGACAAATCAGTTAATCATCTTAAGTCTTTTTTTTTCTTCTTTTTTTTCTGTAACATGAGAAAGTTGAGGAAATCATTAAAGTTTCCTCTAAGCCTTAAAATGCACCTATCATGGTTTGAAACCTCAAACATTCCAGTGGTGTGAAAAGTGACTAGTTTTTACAATGTACTATTCCTTCTGTTACGGTTCTCCCTCCCTGTCCTGGGTGATTTCAGGGGTGGTTCTTATTGCAGAAAAGGGCTGAAATGACAATAGGATTTGATTCAAAATAATTCCAGCTAAAGAGGAATTTGGAGACGACCTTATCCATTCCCACTTGTTACAGACGAGGACACTGAGGCACCCCCCTTAATTCCAGCAGTGGGTCAGCAGCAGAGTGAAGTCCAAGGTCCCAGGGGCTTTAGACCCCAACCCAGTCCTCTTTCTACTTTATTGGGGGTCACTTTCCTTCCATCTGCCTGGGTGATATAGGGTGATGTTTTAGGTAATAAACTGGAAAGAATGTTAGGTTCTTTGGAATTCTTTGGGAGATTTCAGATGTTCTTAAGTAGAAGCAGCTATCACTGCCAATTAAGGCTGCTGTTTATTTTCCTGGCTTCAAGGATCCTATATATATATATATATATATATATATGGATATATACTTACATATGTCATTATCTAGATCATACATGTAATAGTATATATAATTTGCTCCCTTATTCATGTATGTTTTCTCTCTCTCTCTCGCTGATGGTTTCCTCTCTAGTTTCTCTAACAGAAAGATTCTTTTTTCCTCGTTTCTCCACCCCAGTTCTCTTATATCAGCAAGTAAATGATCTTCCTCTTAGTTCAGGAAGCTGGCAGCCTCCAATCTGCAGCCCTTAGATAGCCAGCTAATTAAGGGGAAAGCAGGTGTGGATGGGTCTATTCAGCCTGTAAATAAGTGCCAAAAATTAAAGTTATTGGTCTACGAGTGCTAGCAGGTGGAAGCTCTGTTTTATACCTTTAATAGAGGAGGGGAGAGAGGGGGCGTTGGGAGGCCCTAAGGGCAGGAAAGAAAAAAAATGACTTTTTTATGACTAAAAGCTCTTCAAAAGAGAATGTGTCTATTTCTGAATCATTGTCTTGTTTGGAATTAATCGTAAAGACATATAATTGCCTGCCCTCAGGGTCTAATGTTCCCTGAGCAGGGCTCCATGAACTCTATGGCCTGGGCAGAAATAATTCATAGTCTCAAGCTGATACTTAGCGGTGTAACTCATGACTGACTGCAGACATAAGTGCCTGTGCTCTTTTGTGATTTCTCCTCTCTGTTTCTTACGTCTGCTCAAATGCCCAGAGTTCCCTCTCTGCAAAACCTGTCTCTCAAATGCTGAGGGAAAAAAAATATGATCTATTGTTGTACAACTTAATGCATTACTTAATGAAGCGATTTGGAAATAAAATTCATGTGAGGAAATGAGTGCCCGGGAGCATACTTCTCCCTTTGTCATTTTCTTTTTTCTTTTTGATTTTTTTCCCCTTTCTTCTTCCTTCCTTTGTGTTTAATAATTTATTTTAGCATCTCTTAACTGGAGGACATTTTTTTTTCAGTAGGGTGTTATGGCAGAAGACCACAAAAGCCTCAGATACTACGTATTCAAAATACATTAGCACATGGCTGAAATGCTAACCCATACAAGAGAATAATTACAGTGTATCTTCATTGAAATTGTACACATGGCTTTGTGATCACGCTCATTAATTTAGATCCAAATGAAGCAAAATTATTCTGCATGGCTGCTGAGTTAATTTATGCGATATAAGTAAGGAAAAGTTAAATAAAATGTAATGGAAAATGAGATTGCAGCCGGGGCAATTAGGTCCAGAAGAAGAGGTTCTCTCCTCTCCCCAGGCTTGTTGGCCCCTCTTGTCTGCAAAGATGATCCATGTGATAGTAAAACTTTGTTCATTCAAAGACTGTATCTTGGAGGGGCGCCTGGGTGGCTCAGTTGGTTAAGCGACTGCCTTCGGCTCAGGTCATGATCCTGGAGTCCCGGGATCGAGTCCCGCATCGGGCTCCCTGCTCGGCGGGGAGTCTGCTTCTCCCTCTGACCCTCCTCCCTCTCATGCTCTCTGTCTCTCATTCTCTCTGTCTCAAATAAATAAATAAAATCTTAAAGAAAAAAAAAAAAAGACTGTATCTTGGAGCGTCTTGATGGAAGTTCTTGAAACATCTTCTTCTTTACAGTTACTTTTTTAGGTGGGGGGAAATAATTCACCAGTATGATAGATGATTTGCTTGGAACTATTCAAATATCCAGGTAAAAGAACACAAGTTTTTTTCTATTGATGTGAGCCTGAGCTCCTGGCAGGATGGAAAAAATGTGCTATAATGGGTGGTATTTTTGTTTTTGTTTTTGTTTTTTTTTTTTACAGGTTTGAGCATCTCACTATGGATTGTGGATTGTATATTGTTTCAAGTAGACAAAGAAATAAGCTTTTATTTTTTTATATCAAGGAGGAAAACGTGTCATTGTGGTTTTCTAGTAGGGTAGCAATGAAGGATATGTCTTAGAAAAAAACTACCTGTTCCTTTCTACCTTATTTCAGCTCATTCCAAGTTATTTGAAGGTGGTAACCAGCTTCAATTTTGTGATCAGGGGTATCCTAGTTTGTCTTACAAGATGGAGGAATGATTATATTTCTCTATATAGAGAGGTGACTGATTTTGAATCTAAATGTCATTTGAAAGCATCCACAGAAGCTTCTTTTATTTAAACTTTCATTTCTATGGGAGAAAAGTAGATTTAATTCAATGAGAAAAATTTTCATTAGCCTAAATTCTTGAGATATAATGATAAATGTAACAGGGTCTCTGTTCTTCTGACTGCTTGAATCTAATAGATTGAAAGGAAAAAAAAATATGTGCAAATAGCTAGCAAACTCTACCACAAGCCAGGAGATGCTTTAATCTACAATGGAGGTTCAAAGAGAAGTACTTCAAATCTAAGTGAAGTGGGATGAGGACAGTCTTCCTGAGGAAAATGGCCTTTAATACTGACCTTTGACCTTGGAGGAAGGTGTAGGCTCTGATCGAGAGAACCTAGAGATTTGGGGCAGAGAAGGGAAAGGTGAAGTGATGAAGCAGTCAGGAACTGGGCAATAGCCTGGAGTGTAGGGTCCTGTGGGGGCAAACATGAGAGAGAATTCTAGAAAGGTAGATGGGGATAACATTTATGGGGATTGAGGTGGGATTGAGGCATTTTTATTTCACTTGGAGGTAAGAAAGGGGCACTGAAATTTAGTTGAGCGGCTGGGTCCTGTCAGTGATACAAGGGATAGGTAAGAACAGGGACTCTTTGGAGGCTGGCAGGTCATTACAGATTGTGGCAACTAGCCAGGCAGGTGACAGTCAGTTATCAAACTAGAAAGACATCAGTGGAATGATAATAATGAGACTGTCCCAGGGGAATTTGCAGGCCCATCTGGTTGGGTGTTGGGGAGAGGAAAAGAGAAGGAAGAGATAGATGTTGGTACCTTTAAGAGAAATCCAAAGTTCATAGTTTGTGGTGGGAAGGTAAATTCAGTTTTACACCTATATGTTTTGAGATGCTTCTGGAACATTTACTAAAAGAGGTTATAGCAGTCAGTTGGAAATTCAGGTTAGAGCTACTTCGAGGACTTGAGCCTGGAGAGACTCTTTAGAAGGTCAAACATATAATCAATCATAGCTGAAGCCATGGGAGTGGGTGACATTGCTCAGGGAGAACAGTAGATGAGAGAGAAGTGAAATGAATGACTTTGGGGTGGATTTCTTTGCTCAGGGAAAGGAGAAGAAATGGAGGATAGAGAGGAGTAATCGACAACAAGGGGACCATGCGGATGGTATGATCTAGTGAAGTGTAAGGAGGGAGTTTTTTGAAGGACAGGACCAAGAGAGTTGAACACAACAGGGTGGCTGAAAAGGGAAGGATTAAGACCATTGAATTTATTTGGAAGGTTGGTGGCTACTTTGGTGCAGTGATGGAGACAGAAAATAGACTCTAAGTGCTTAGACTCAGGTGGTAGTGGGTTCAGGGTGCTACCCTTTCAAGGTGAACAAAGAATGTTGAATCAATCTAGAAAAATGAATCTTTTGAAAAGATTAGAGGTATATCTTTGAGCCTTCTCCAGTAGATTTTCCCAGCCTATTTTCTCTGAAGCCCCTGCTCCTTTGAGCACGAATCTCATCCCACCATTGATTCTCCATCATTTGCTAGGATTCTCTGGAGTAGGGAGGCCATTTCTTAATGGGAACCTCTACTCTCATATACTGACTATGAATATCTCCCTTCTGTGAAAGGACTTCATTTTCATATCGATACCTTTCCTTCTTGTCATGTTTCTGTGGAATAAAAAGTGCCTACTACCGTTGGTAATGTTGGAGGTCATGATTCTGGAGTATAGCAACTCTTACATCTATCAGTGGCAGAGAGGTAGGAGTACATTTAGCTGTGGTGCAAAGATCATGAGCCAGTTGACTAAGGAGCAGATCTCAAACCTCCCCCATCCCCTTTGGCATCTTTCTCATGAGTGCCCATCCATCCATGCCTCAAGCTATTTTGCACCCCATCAGATCCATTCTCTCATTAGAACCAGTTGTGAAGACTGTGTAAGAGTAATATTTTGGTCAAAGGAGTGGGAAGGAAAGAGGAAGAAAGATACTTTAATGGAATAGAACAGTTGCACGTTCCAAATTCATTTCACAAACCTTTTGTTTTCATCCCAGAGAGAGCAAATGTCCATTTCCCCCATTTGCCTTTAATTTTATTCAGCTATTGATGTTTTTCTTTAATACTGTTTTACTTACAGTAGAAAGTACAGTATCAAAGATTTAAGGAAATGCATGGTTAAATCTTTGTTCCCAAGATTCCAATGATAAGTGGCAATTCTTTCTGCCCCCCCCTTTTTTTTACTTTAACCCTTTAGAGTATTTTATTCCACATCTCTATTCTGTGCCACATGATGTATGCAAGCATTGTCTTGGCTTAAGGCACTTGGAAATAAGGTTCTCTTTTGCATATCAAGGAGTGTACAAAGTTCCAAACATTCTCCCAGACACTGAGATCACTGAGGGGGGGAAAGTGCTGGCTCAGCAGAAATGTTGTAGCTGTCACTGATTTGTGGAGACATCAAAAAGAAATGAAAGGAGACCAAGGACTGAATACAGCAGTCATTTCAAGTAGGATAAGTAATCCCGAGAACAAAGTTTTGCTCATTTATAGTTTCCACAATTTTAGAGAATTAATGCCTGGGGTTTTTCCTTGGCCCTTTCTGTTTGTGTACAATTATCTTGAGACTGATTTGCTAGCAAATAGTATGCTCAAAAATGAGAGTAATTCACAAGAATATATTTATTCAGTGACTCATTAAAACTACATTCACATTTTTACTAAGCTATACAGTTTTGATTTTCTATGTGAATGTTTGGCATAGCATTATAGATTGTTATATTTGCTTCAGAATATTTATATTTAATTCTTTTGAAGCTTTGGCCTCTATTTTTTAAAATTTTTTAAAATTTCCTTTAAATTGTCAGTCTACTTTTAACTTTTGTTACCTTAATATAACTACTTTCCTCTACCCATCTCCCCTTCTTCTATTAGCTCTAGTTCCTGATGCTCTTCTTAGGAGAGTAGGTAACCTGATTTTACCTAATATTCAAGACTCTTGCCTTGGAAAGTGTGCTCTGCAACCACTCATGATTCCCTGTACTGACTCATCACTCTCTCCCAAGACCTCTGCACCACCTTCTCTCTCTCTCTCCTCTTACCCTAATCTATTACCCCTGACTTGGATTCATTTCACTCTATTTGGTTCCAGGACTATATGGTCAGTAGTTTCCTCTATGTTGTGTGTTGAATTGTGTCCTCCCAAAAGATACATTCAAGTCCTAATCCCAAGTACCTGTGAATGTGACCTTATTGGAAAATAGGGTCTTTGTGGATGTCTGCAAGTTGAGATGAGGTCATACTAGATTAGGATGGAGCCTAGTCCAGTGACTGATGTCCCTACAAGAAGAGGAAATTGGACACACAGGAAGGATACCATATGAAGATTGAGGCAGAGATTAGAATGATGCATCTATAAGGCAAGGAACACCAAAGATAGCCACCAATCATTAGAAGCTGGGGCAGAGGCACAAAGTCTACCACAGAGTGTCCAGGAGGAATCAATTTAGCCAACACCTTGGTTTTGAATTTCTAGCCTCCAGAGCTGTGAGAGAAAAAATTTCTGTTGTTTTAAGTGACCCAGTTCGTGGCAATTTGTTATGGCAGCCCTGGGAAACTAACTGGCCTTTGTTTTATAATATTTAAAAAATTTAGTTTTTCACAAAAATAAAATTGAAACTAGGTAATAGTGCAGCCTATTAGGCTTCTGGGGTGCAAACAATAGAAACTGATGTTGGCTATTTTAACTGGCCAGTAAGGTAAAATTTATTCAATAGAATGATAGAAGCAGTTAATGGAGTCGACAAGAAAGCGGGAGAATTGGGTCAGAGATTAGGGCAACAGCCATGGGCATTGGACATGTTTTGGGATGTCATGGCTTCTGGACAAATCCTACCACTATGGCTGACTCCTTTATCTTCATAGTAAATTCCCTCTACGATTGTGCTGCCTGCCCCTGAGTTAATCCTTCAGGGATTCAACAACCAGTAGGGGTTTTCCAAGCTGAGCTTCAGCTGAGGGCTTATGCTTTGACTGCAAAAGTGCAGGGATAGACCACTCTCCTGAGGCTCTGGGAGTGAGAAGCAGTGCTTTCTCATGCCTCCTGTCTGAACCGTCCTTAGCATCTGTGTCAAAAAAAAATTTTGGGGTGCCTGGGTGGCTCAGTCGGTTAAGCGACTGCCTTCGGCTCAGGTCATGATCCTGGAGTCCCGGGATCGAGTCCCGCATCGGGCTCCCTGCTCGGCGGGGAGTCTGCTTCTCCCTCTGACCCTCCCCCCTCTCATGTGCTCTCTCTCTCAAATAAATAAATAAAATCTTGAAAAAAAAATTTTGCATCACATACTTGTTAAAAACGGCAAGGCAGATTTTATTCATGCTACTGCAGTAGGAAGAGAGAGACTTCAGTGTAGGACTGAGCTCAACTCTGAATACAGAAAAGACAGCTGGAGATTTGTAGCCAGTGGAGTGAGGGGGCCAGTGATGGACAATTACTAAGAAGAACTTGCTCAGATATTACAGGTGGGCAGATTCTCACCAGAAGGACTTAGGATTCTTTGCTAAAACTGGTTGAGACCTAGTTGAGAAGAGGGCTTAGGGGAGCCTGGCTAAAATCAGGTCTTTTTTTTTTTTTTTTTTAAAGATTTTATTTATTTATTTATTTGAGAGAGAGAGAGCAGGAGAGGGGGGAGGGTCTGAGGGAGAAGCAGACTCCCTGACGAGCAGGGAGCCCGATGCGGGACTCGATCCCGGGACTCCAGGATCATGACCTGAGCCGAAGGCAGTCGCTTAACCAACTGAGCCACCCAGGCGCCCCTAAAATCAGGTCTTTATCATCTTTTCACACCCAAGGCAAAGAATGTGAATAATAATAATGGTCCGGTTATCTTGATCCATTAAGAATTTGAAAGAGGTAAGCAACAACTTTAAAAAGAAATCTGCCTTGACTTGAACGTAATTGTGAACTGCTACTAGTAGGAGTCCCGAGTAACACCGCTTTGCTGTTACTTACCCTACACAATTCAGCTCTTGCTTAGACTCTCCTGTGATTGCCTGCTTGGGGGAAGGTGTCTTCCTTTCAATGTTTACTTTTTCTTGTGTCCTCCTAACCTTCTTTAGCATCTAGAGAAGAGGGGATAAATTCATTTCCTGTGCTGTTTTTCTCCATTTGCACCCTTCAGACCAGTCTTCCACCATCCCTCCATTCCTCAGGAGGCTGTTCCAGCTGGACCAGCTTCCCACTGGTGTTGGCCCCCTGGGAGGCATTGGCAAGAGAATGAAAGGCAGGAGAGGTCATTCTCACCCTCTCATTTGGGGGCATGGTTCTGGCAGCAAATATATTCTCCATGCCTAAGACTCCTATCAAGGCTCCAACTCTCACTGGGGCCCTGGAGCACCACTTTTTCCTTTTGCCCATTCAGTAGGTATGTAAATGGCTCTCCCTGGTTCCTTTATTCCTGTCCACAACACTGCAAGTGATCCCTTTATTAAAATATCTTTTGATGAGCCTTCAGACCTCTATCACTTTCCTAAAAACCTACTGGGACCTTGGGCCAACTCTTTCCACAGTTAGATGCTCTCTCTGCTCAACCATATTTTTTCTACTTTTCAAAATTCTAGCTAAAATCCACCTTTCTTTAAGGCCTTCCTAGATTATATGCTTGTTATTTCCAAAAAACTGTGAATGGATATGCTTTCTTTTGAGATATTTGTGTACTTAACATATTTTCACTCAGAATATGCCCGGTAGGCCTCTGCAAGATCTTGCGTATGCTGCATGTGGTAGGAGAAAGTGACTGAGAAATAGCCAAGTCCAAATGCATGCAAAGCCAGGTTTTCTTATATTGTAGTTGTGGAATACATCACATTTAATATCTATTGTATGGGCTTCTTTGAATTCCCAGAAAGAAAAAGATAGACATTTATATTCTCAAAAATTATTTCATAGTTTAAAAAAGAAAGGAAAAAGAGTTTTATTCTTGCTTCAACTGCTATGACACTTCTGTTGTATTTTTTCCAGCTTTATTGAAACAAAATTGACATATAACACTGTGTAAGTTTAAGATGTACACTGGGATGATTTGATACATGTATATAGTGTGAAATATTTATCATAAATAAGCTCAGTTAATATGTTCTTTACCTCACATAATTAAAATTTTGTTGTTATGGTGAGAATATTAAAGCTCTACTCTCAGAGCAACTTTCAAGTATATAATACAGTTTTATTAACTATAGTCACTGTACTGTACATTAGATCCCCAGAACTTACTCATAACTGAAAGTTTGTACCCTTGACCAACATTCCCCATTTCCCCCATTCCTAAATCTCTGGCAACCACCATTCTATTTTGTTTCTATGAGTTTAGTTAGTTATGTAGGTAGGTAGGTGGGTGGGTGGGTAGGTAGGTAGGTAGGTAGGTAGGTAGGCAGGCAGGCAGGCAGGCAGGCAGTCAGGCTCTATGTCCAGGTTGGAGCCCAATGTAGGGCTTGAACTCATGACACTGAGATCAAGATCTGAGCTGAGATCAAGAGTAGGATGCTTAACTGAGCCACCCAGGCACCACTGAGTTTAGTGTTTTTAGATTCCACATGTAACTGAGATCATGTAGTATTTGGCTTTCTTATAATTATTTCACATTATATAATGCCTTCAGAGTCCATGCATGTTATTGTAAATGTTTTTTTTTTTTTAATGACTGAATAATATCCATTGTATATACAACCACATTGTCTTTATCCATTCATCCATTGCAGGACACTTAGGTTGTTTCCATGTCTTAGCTATTGTGAATAATGCTGCAATGAACATGGAAGTGCAGATATTTCTTTGGGATTTTGATTTTATCTTTGAGTGCTGGATCATATGGTAGTTCTATTTTTAATTTTTTGAGGAACCTCCATACTGTTTTCCAGAGTGGCTGCACCAGCTTGTATTCCCACCAACAGTGTAGGAGGGTTCCCCTTTCTCTACATCCTTGCCAGCATTTTGATCACTTGTATCTTTGATAATAGCATTCTAACAGGTATAAGGTCTATCTCCTTGTGGTTTTTTTTTTTTTTTAAAGATTTTATTTATTTATTTCACAGAGAGAGAGACAGTGAGAGAGGGAACACAAGCAGGGGGAGTGGGTGAGGGAGAAGCAGGCTTCCTGCTGAGCAGGGAGCCCGATGCGGGGCTTGATCCCAGGACCCCGGGATCATGACCTGAGCAGAAGGCAGACGCTTAACGACTGAGCCACCCAGGCGCCCCTCCTTGTGGTTTTAATTTGTACTTCCCAATGATTAGCGATGTCATGCACCTTTTCATGTACTTCTTGGACTTTTGTATGTCATCTTTGAAACAAGGTCTATTCAGGTTCTTTGCCCATTTTTAAACCAGATTGTTTATTTTCTGCTATTGAGTTGTGTGAATTTCTTATATTTTGGATATTAACCCCTTATCAGATATATGGCTTGCAAATATTTTCTGCCATTTCATAGATTGCTTTTTCATTTTGTTGATTGTTTCTTTTGATGTGAAAAGCTTTTGAGTGTGATGTAGTCCTAGTTGTTATTTTTGTTGTTGCTTGTGTTTTTATGTCCTATACAAAAAAACATTGTCAGAAATGTCAAAGAGTATTTATCTTACGTTTTCTTCTAGGAGTTTTATGGCTTCAGATATTACATTCAAGTCCTTAATCCATTTCAAGTTAATATTTGTAAGTGGTATAAGATAGGGGTCCAATTTAAATGTTTTGCTTGTGGCTATCCAGTTTTCTCAGCACCATTTATTGAGAGACTATCCTTTTCCCATTGAGTATTCTTGGCTAGCTTGTCAAACATATGTGGTCAATATACTAGCTGACCATATACGTATGGGTTTATTTCTGGACACTCAGTTCTGTTCCATTGGTCTGTGAGTCTGTTTTTAGTACAGTACCATATTGTTTTACTATTGCTTTGGAGTATAGTTGAAATCAGGAAGTGCAATGCCTGCAGTTTTGTTCTTAAGATAACTTGGTTATTTTGGGACTTTTGTGGTTCCATATGAATTTTAGCATTGTTTTCTCTACTTTTGTGAAATGAGGCATTGGAATTTTGATAGAGATTGCACTGAATCTATAGATAGCTTTGGGTAGCATGGACATTTAAACAATATTAACTCTTCTGATCCATAAATACTGGATGTCTTTCCATGTGTTTTTGTTATCTTCAATTTCTTTTCAATATCTTATAGTTTTTGGTGTTTAGATCTTAAACTTCATTGGTTAGATTTATTGCTAAGTATTTATTGTTTTTGATGCTATTATAAATGGAATTCTTTTTTTTTTTCAGATAGTACACTGTTAATGTATAGAATCCACTGATTTTTGTATGTTTATTTTATATCCTGAAACTTTACTGGATTTATTTATTAGGTCTAGTTGTTATTTGGTGGAATCTTTAAGATTTTTTCTATATAAGATGTCATCAGCAAACAGGGATCATTTTTAACTCTTCCTTTCTGATTTGAATGCCTTTTATCTCTTGCCTGATTTCTCTGGCTAGAATTTCCAGTACTATATTGAATAGGAGTGGTGAAAGTGGCCATCCTTGTTTTATTCCTGATGTTAGAGGGAAAGCTTTCAACTTCTCACCATTGAGTACAATGTTAGCAGTGGGTTGGGTATATACAGCCTTTATTACGTTGAGGTACATTCCTTCTATGCCCAATTTGTTGAGAGTATTTATGATGAAAGGATATTGAACTTTTATGAAATGCCCTTTCTGCATCTTTTGAAATGATATGATTTTGGTCTCTGTTCTATTGATGTGGTATTATCACATTTACTGATTTGCATATTTTGAAACATCCTTGCATCCCATGGATAAATCGCATGTGGTCATGATGTATGATCATGATGTATGCTGTTGAATTTGGCTTGCTAATACTTTGTTGAGGATTTTGCATTTATAATTCATCAGAGTTAAATGTAGTTTTCTTTCCCTGTAGCATCCTTATCTGGCTTTGGTATCAGGGTAATGCTGGCCTCCTAAAACCAGATTGGGAGTGTTCCCTTCTCTTCAGTTTTTTTTTTTTTGGAAGAGTTTGAGAAGAATTGGCATTAATTCTTCTTTAAATGTTTGGTAGAATTTGTGAAGACTTCTGGTCTTGGGCTTTTGTTTTTTGGAGCTTTTTGATTACTGATTTAATTTCCTTACTTGTTATTGGTCTGTTCAGATTTTCTATTTCATCACGATTTAGACTTGGTAGGTTATATTTCTAGGAATTTATTTCTTCAGAGTTGTCCAATTTGTTGGCATATGATCATAGTCTTTTATGATCCTTTGTATTTCTATAGTATCATTTGCAATGTTTTCTTTTTCATTTATAATTTTATTTGAATCTTCTCTCTCTTTCTTGGTAGTGTAGCTAAAGTTTTGTTAATTTTGTTGATCTTTTTAAAAAAACAGTCTTATTTTTGTTCATCTTTTCTATTGTTTTTCTGTTCTGTATTTCATTTATTTCTACTCTGGTGTTATCTCCTTCCTTCTTTTCAGTTTCAGCTTAATTCTTATTGAAGTGAGGTTATTTACTTGTCATCTTTCTTTTTCTTAATGTAGGCATTTGTTGCTATAAATGTCCCTCTAAGCACTACTTTTGCTGCATCCCGTAAGTTTTGGTATGTTATGTTTCCACTTTTGTTTCAAGGTATTTTTTGATTTCCCTTTTGTTTTCATCTTTGGTCCATTGGTTGTTCAGTCATATGTTGTTTAATATCCATATATTTGTGAATTTTCCAGTTCCAATTAGCCATATATTTGTGAATTTTTTCCTCCTGCTATTGATTGTCAGTTTCACACCATTATAGTAAGAAAAAATATTTGGTATAATTTACATCTTTTAAAATTTGATGATACTTGTTTTGTGACTTAACATTTTGGAGAATGTTCCATGTGTGCTTGAGAAGAATGTGCATTCTTTTGCTATTGGATAGTAGGTTCTGTATAGGTTTGTTAGGTCCTTTTAGTTTATTTTTTTCTTTCAAATTTTTATTCAAATTCTAGTTAGTTGACATGTAATGTAATATTGGTTTCAGAAGAATTTAGTGATTCATCACTTACATATAACACCCAGTGTTCAACACAGTTGCCCTCCTTAATACCCATCATCCATTAAGCCCATCCCCCTGTCCACCTACCCTCCAGCAACCCTCAGTTTGTTCTCTGCAGTTAAGAGTCTCTTATGGTTTGCTTCCCTCTCTTCCCCCCACCTGCCCGGGTTCATTTAGTTTAAAGTATAGTTCATGTCTGTGTCTTGATTTTTCTGTCTGGATGATCTATCCATTGTTGAAAGTGGTATTTTGAAGTCCACTACTATTATCTTTTGTATTACTCCCTTCAAATCCATTGGTATTGGGCTTGAAATACTTCAGTGCTCCAATGTTGGGTACATATGTATTTATAATTATTATATTCTCTTGATGAAATGATATATTATTATATAATGATCGTCTTTGTCTCTTGTTACAGTTTTTGGCTTAATGTCTGTCTGATATAAGTATAGCTACCCTTGATCTCCTTTTAATTTCCATTTGCATGAAATATCTTTCTGTTTCTTCACTTTGAACCTTTGTGTGTCCTTGAACCTTTAGTGCGTCTCTTATAGGCAGCGTATAGTTGCATCTTGGTTTTCATATCCATTCAACCACTCCGTTTTTTGTTTTTTTTTTGATTGGTACCTTTAATCCATTTTTTTTTTTAAAGATTTTATTTATTTATTTGAGAGAGAGAATGAGACAGAGAGCATGAGAGGGGGGAGGGTCAGAGAGAGAGGCAGACTCCCTGCTGAGCAGGGAGCCCGACGTGGGACTCGATCCCGGGACTCCAGGATCATGACCTGAGCCGAAGGCAGTCGCTTAACCAACTGAGCCACCCAGGCGCCCTTTAATCCATTTTTATTATTTGTTTTTTATTTTGTTAGTCACCATGTAGTACATCATTAGTTTTTGATGTAGTGTTTCATGATTCATTGTTTGCGTATAACACCCAGTGCTCCATGCAATACGTGTCCTCAATACCATTTATATTTAAAGTAATTGTTGATAGGTAAGGTCTTATTGTTGCCATCTTGTCAACTATTTTCAGGCTATTTTGTAGTTCCTTTTCTTTCTCTCTTGCTGTCTTCCTTTGTGGATTGATGATTTTATAGTGGTACACTTTGATTCCCCACGTATTACAGTATTCTGATTCTGACTATATACTTTCCTTTACTAGCATATTGTTTATTTTTATTGGTTTTCATGTTACTGCTTAGTGTCTTTTTGTTTCAGCTTGAAGAATTCATTTCAGCATTTCTTTTTTTAAGATTTTATTTATTTATTTGACAGAGAGAGAGAGCACACGCACATAAGCAGGGGGAGTGGCAGGCAGAGGCAGAGGGGGAAGCAGGCTCCCTGCAGAGCAGGGGGAGCCTGATGCGGGACTCGATCCCAGGACCCTGGGATCATGACTTGAGCTGAAGGCAGTTGCTTAACCAACTGACCCACCCAGGTGTAAGGCAGTTCTAATGGTGATGAACTCCCTCAGCTTTTGTTTATTGGGGAAAGTCTTGATTTCACCTTCATTTCTGAATGAAAACTTTGCTGGATAAAATATTCTTGGTTGGCAATATCTTTCTTCTAGCATTTTGAATATATCATTCCATTCTCTCCTGACCTGAAAGGTCTCTGCTGAGAAATCTGCTGATTGCCTTATGGGGGTTTTCTTTTATGAGAACTTTTTTTTTTTACTGCTTTTAAAATTCTTTGTCTTTTATTTTTAAAGAATTTATTTATTTGTCAGAGAGAGAGAGAGAGCACAAACAGGGTGAGTGGCAGGCAGAGGGAGAAGCAGGCTCCCCACTGAGCAGGGACCCCGATGTGGGACTCCATCCCAGGACCCTGGGATCATGACCTAAGCTGAAGGCAGACACTTAACCGACTGAGCCACTCAGGCATCCCTGTCTTTGATTTTAGACAGTTTAATTATAACATGTCTTGGAAAAGATTATTTTGGATAGAGATTTTGGGGTGATCTATTAGTTTCATGAACTTGGATGTCCAAATTTCTCCCCAGGTTTGGGAAGTTCTCAGCCATTGTTTCTTTAAATAATCTTTCTATACCCTTTCTTCTCTCTTTTCCTTCTGGGACTCCAATGATGTAAAATGTTGTCTCACAAGTCACATTGACTTTCTGTATTTTTTTCTTTTCATTTCTCTGGATAATTTCCAAAGATATGTCTTTGAGTTCACTGATTTTTTTTTCCTTCTGCTTAATCTGTTTTGTTGTTGAAGCTCTCTAATGAATTCTCCAGTTTAGTCCTTGTTTTCCTCAGCTCCAGTATTTATGTTTGTTTCTTTATTATGCTTCTTAACTCTTTGCTGAACTTCTCATTTTGTTCTTGTATTGTTTCTCCGATATTGTTAAATTGTTTCTGTGTCCTCTTGTTCTCTGGGCATCTTTAGAACAGTTATTTTGAATTCTTTGTCAGGAAATTCCATATCTCCTTTTTTGGGGGGCCAGTTACTGGAGGTTTACTGTATTCCATTGGTGGAATTCTGTTTCCGTGATTCCTTATGATCTCCGTAGCTTTGCATAAGGAGTCTGTGCCTTTGAAGAAACTGTCACACCTTCCAGACTTTAGGGATTGACTTCAGTAAGGGTAGGAGCACACTGGAGTGTGCTGTGACCTTGGATCTAATGATGCAGTGCACCAGATGCAGGAGATTGTGGTAGCAATACGTCCAGGGGGTGTAGTGGCTCGTTGACTCAGGTTGTTGGGGTCCACAGCACTGACAACTGCATGGTCCTTGCTGAATGCTGCAAGGGGTTCCACAGAGTCTGCAAGGGCTCTTGGGGTTCTCAACATTGCCTCCAGGTCCAGTAGCTAGAGACCAGAACAAGCAGTGGTAGTTGTTAGAGCTGGTGGTGTACATGTGCCTGGCTGCAACAGCAGCAGGCTTCTGTGCAGTGGTAGGGCCAACTGCAAACACATATATAGTGGTGGGGGCTGAGGCAGGCAGGAAGGGCCAGGGCCAGTTGTAGGTGCACTGGCAGCTGCATGGGCCCTGGCTGGCTGTCATGCTGTGGCTGCTGAGTCTTCTCGGGTGCACAGAGTTGGAGGCCAGTGATGGGGGCCGGGCCAGAGGCATACAGGTGCACAGATGGGGTTTCTGGCTGCAGATGAATGCAGTGGTGCCCTAGAGTGTGGCAGTGGCAGAAGACAAAGCATGATCTGGGTCCACAAGTGGCCGAGGGGGCCCTGGATGTCAGTGTGCTTTCCTGTGGTTGCACAATCTCCCCATGGGCTTGTTTGTGGCAGTGGACACTGGTAATAGGTGTCAGGCTCAAAGAGTGCAAATGCACAGCTGGAGGGGCTAACCTGGAGTGTGTGCATGGCAGTAGGGACCAGCCGTGGGTGTCTAGGCTGGTGTCTTGCACTTGAGCAACTGCAGAGGCCCAGGCTGGCTGCTGTTGAGGTGGGGGCATGAAGGAGGGGAGGAGGGGAACAGGGAGAAACTCAGGGAGCTAGCTTCAGTGAATGCAAATACCTGTGGGGTGAAAGCCAGTGAAATCTGCAGTAGGTCTGCCTAGCTGTGCTGGTTGTTGTTTTTTTCATGGCTAAAGCTGCTAGGTTTTTCTGCAGAACAGGTCACTGGGAGTTGAGATTGCTCCCACCATGTGGCTGCTATTGGTAGCCCCTGCTTATCTTCCTTATTTCTAGATACCTCTATGTATCTCAGCTTTGGCAGTCTCTGGGCTGGTTGAAATGGAAGCAGATCTTCTTGAGTTGTCCCCAAAAGATGGGGAAACTGGTTGCTCATCCCCCTCTCCCTTTCCCTGTGAGGGGAACTCTTTCTAGCCAGGGAGTTCAC
This sequence comes from Leptonychotes weddellii, assembly GCF_054177405.1. Taxonomy (NCBI): domain Eukaryota; kingdom Metazoa; phylum Chordata; class Mammalia; order Carnivora; family Phocidae; genus Leptonychotes; species Leptonychotes weddellii. Next base: position 7,476,116 of record NC_138376.1, on the reverse strand, counting down.
TCTTGAAACTGAGCAAGGCCAGCTTGGGGAATGGAATGATACAGGGAAAACTTCCTTCCCTTTTTGTGCTGTATTCTCAAGGGTTTTTTGTTTGTTTGTTTGTTTCAACATGTTGCTGAAATTTCTAAATGGACTGCAGAGCTCTCCCAGAGATGTTTTTGTTTGTGGATAGCTGTTGAATATTGACATTTGCGGTGGGATGGAGGCTGGGGTTTCCTACTCTGCCATCTTGGTGACATCACTCACTATAACACTTTTAACTAGTAGCTGTGAGTCAGAATCATGAAAGTCTACAATTCAAGGAAGGGAGCTAAGGGGTCATCTAACTAGAGTTTCATGGCAGGCAAAGGATTTGCCAGTGGTCACACTGTTCATAGTAAAGTAGAGAGGAGACAATCTGGCATGGTAGAATGTACATAGGCCTTGGTGTCACCTAGACTTGGGTTGGAATTCATCTCTATAGCTCATTATGTAGAAAAATTTCTTTCATTCTCTGGCCTTCATTTTCCTCACTTGTAAAGGAAGGAAAACCACCTACTTTTTAGGAATGTCATGTGGGAAAAGGAATTGTCTTTGTTAGCTCAGCTGCTATCACAAAATACTATAGATTGAGAGGCTTAAATAACAAACATTTCTCACAGTTCTGGAGGCTGGGAAGTCCAAGATCAGGGGGCAGCATGGATAGGTTCTGGTAAGGGTTCTCTTCCTGGCCTGCAGATGATTGCTTTCTTGCTGTGTCCTCACAAGAGGGGGACACACACACACACACACATACACACACACACACACACTGAGAAAGAGAGCTCTCTGGTCTCTTCTTATGAGGGCACTAATCCCGTCATGAGGGCTCCACCCTCATGAACTCATGTAAACCTAATTACTTCCCAAGGACCCTAATTCTTAATACCATCCCATTGGAGGTTAGGGTTTTAACATATGATTTTGGGGGCACACACATTCAATCTATAACCAGAATGATAACTTAATGTCCTTAAAAGAATTGGCTGATGAAATAGTTGAAAAATATGTACTTCCTTCTCATTTCTTCTTTCTGCCTATGCACTGGCCAATGAAATTTCCTAGCTGTCTGTGTTGGGGCAATGCATTAGATCAGGTTCTCTGTGAAGTGATTGCTGGTATCTGATAAGTGACTACATGTTTATGATACCCGATCCATGGGCTGTTATATGCCAAATGTTCCCTTTCACTATGGGCAGTAGAAGGCTCAAAAATGAGAATGATAGTATGACAGAGCTTTTATGAATGTTTAGAGAGGCAGTTTTCATGTAGCCTGTTGTACCTTTTGCCTGCTGAGTCACCACTGAGGCCTTACCAGAAATGGGAAGTTCGCTTGGTGTAATGGAGACAGCACTACTTTGTGTCAGTGCTTAAATCTGACAAATCTGAATCCATATTTAGGCTTTAGCATATATGGTTTGTAGTGTTTGCAAAATTACTTTGCCTCCAAGAAGTTCAGTTTTCCCATCTCTCAAATGGTGCTGAAAGTTTACTTTTAAGATGAAATGAGATACACACACATACACACAACTCTGTAAGGAATTGAGGAGGGTAACAGCTGACTATGACAGAAAGGCAGTGTTCCTGGCATGTGACACTTGGAGATAAAACTCTAAGCTACTAATGGTGTGACTGTGGACAAGTCACTCATCCCCCATAGGATGCTAAGGAAGTACCTTGATTCATTTGAATCCAATGTGTGTTCACAGAATATCTGGCTTGTTTAAGGCAACATAACTGAAATCAGAGCTCTACCTTATGTCAAGGCTTTATCCTACCGGGTGGTCTTTTGAGTTAGCTATCTTAAATACTCTGCAAATGCTTTTACTGAACTCTTAAAAAAAAGGAAAAGAAAACCTCAAATATTCTGCTTAGATTGGGGACCGGGCAAGAATAGTTTACTTATATAAATATCCAGGTATTTCCTAACTTATGTTTTTATCTTTCTAAGCAAAGGACCAACAGAACTCTAACTCTGTTCTCTAGTTAGACCTCCTTAGTCCCCACAAAAGTCTTAGAAATGTTCCCAGTCTCATGGCCCAAGAAACTCTGCTCATAATCATTGTCTTGGATAGCTGGAACGGGTTAGCTTAATCTCCATTTCATACTACCACGGGTCATGCTGTGGCCATAGAAGGGTGGCAGACAGACCCTAGGATGACCCCCTAATGATCTTTGCCTGCTCATGTTCACATCCTTGTGTAATCAACTCCCCTTGAGGGTGGATGCAAGCCATGACTTGCTTATAATCAATAGAATATGACAAAGGTAATAGATGTCACTCCTAGTCTTGCTAGTATAGTCTTTATCTAGAGACTCTCTCTCGAGCTGGATTTGAAGTAGTCAGCCATATTGGGAGGCCCTTGTAACAAGCTGGAGGAAGCTTCTAGGAACTTCTAGGAGGGCAGCTTCCAGTTGACAACCAGTATGAAGCCAGGGCACTGGCTTCTAGATCTTATTGCAAGAAAATGAATTCTACCAACAGCCTGACTGGGTTTGGAAGTGGGTTCTTCCCCAGTCCAACTTCCAGATGATACCACAACCCCAGCTGACACCTTGATAACCTTGTGGAGCCCAGAGCAAAGGATTCAGTTAAATTGTGCTTGGACTCCTAATCCACAGAAACTACAAGATAATAAATATGTATGGTTTTAAGCCTCCAAGTTTGCAGTAATTTGTTACCCAGGAATAGAAAATTTATACAAGAAAGTAGATGTTCTAGTTTATGCGATTTGCTTATAGCTATTTATAATTGGAAAAATACGTTTGTGTCCTAAACATTTTCAAGTTATTTTTTAGTATAAGATGCAAAGGTGGTGGTAATAGTATCTTAGCAAATATTATAAACCACACCTAAAGTACCATGCTCTTAAATCTGCTCTAAACCTTTAAGTGTACAAAACAGTTGTGAAGATTGAAAAACATGTTTTCTTTCCCCAGTGTGTAGTCTGCCACATTCACATTTGGGGTTGGAGGGAAAGGAGATGTTACTAAATGTTCACTGATGAGTATAACACTGATTGCATGGGACAACTTCCCTTCAGCAAGATACCGTACATTCAGCTATTTTGAGCCTTATTTAATATTTTCCCCCAGATATCATTATTGATGCTTTTAGTTTGGTAACTGACAGATTGGCAAAAAATAGAGATGATTTGGCAAAAGTCTGGGCTCTGGAGGCCTCATGAATAAGGCGTTGCCCTTGTACAGCCTCAAAGAGTTTCCACAGGCAGGAACTTGCCTTTCTTTTCTATGAATCTCTGTATTCTCCCAGGCTAAGCCCTAGGGGTAGGAAGCTGGGGCCCAAGCAGTAAAGTTTAATGAGCCAGTCATGCAACAACAAGGAGAATTAGCTCCTCAGAGGCTGAGATGATTTCTACTTCATAGCACAAAGCCACTTAATAAAAACACATAAAACTTGGCTTTCTTTTTCTTCAAGAGAATGTAAAGAATTTGTCAGAAAAGGGAGTGTAAGCTCACACTCATGGAGTTTTTTTTTTTTTTTTCCAAATCGTGTTTAACAATATCACCATTTGTCAGTAGTCATGGAATATCTGATCAAGAAGCAATACTAGTGTATTATTAAAATATCATTAATCTTAAAATACAGGATATTTCTCTTGAGATGGCTATAGGAAATCTTTTTTTTTTTTTCCCATAGGAAATCTTTGAGAAATAGGTCTAACCAGTGATTCTCAGCCTGGGCTGTACATTGGGATTTTCTGGAAGCTGGGAAAAACTCCCAATGTCCAGGTCACACTATGGAATCACATTAGAATCTGCAAAGCTGGGTTGGAGTCTTCAGTATTTTTTTTTTTTAATTCTATTTTATTATGTTATGTTAATCAGCATACATCACATCATTAGTTTTTGATGTAGTGTTCCATGATTCATTGTTTGCATGTAACACTCAGTGCTCCATGCAGAACGTGCCCTCTTTAATACCCATCACCAGGCTAACCCATCCCCCCACCACCTTCCCCTCTAGAACCCTCAGTTTGTTTCTCAGAGTCCATAGTCTCTCATGGATTTTTTAATCATCCTCAGATGATTTCCAAGGTGAAGCCGGTGTTGAGAACTACAAGGACCTTAATTTCTATTTTATGCTAACACTTTTCTTGTAGTCACATATTTGATAACTTGAACTGAAATGTAATTCAGGCAAAGATCAGTAAATAAGCAAAAACACACCAACCAACCAACAAAACCAAAGAATAAAACAACATTTTTTTTTTCTTTCTGAAGGTGTATTTGCTCTTTCATCAGATACCTCCTCTGCACATATTTTAATTTTCACACCCTGCTAATGGCTAATATTCAGAAACAATGACCTGGGCCCTGACCATACATTTTTTTTTATCTGGTGTCTGATATAAATAAATCAGTAATTGCAGTGTCAATCATAGAAATATTAAGTAATGTATAGAGTGATAGATAAGCATGGAGGAGAGAAATATAATTCAGATGGGGCTAGGGTGTAGAAAAGCTTATTGAATGAGTTGGTACTCGAGTCTCAAATGAAAGGAGACTGACTCAGTTGGAGAAGTGGGGGGAAAAGCATTCTAGGAAACAGCATGTGTGAAACCACAGGGGTGAGGAAAAACATGGCCCTTGCTGTAGGGAGACTAATGTCATCCCCTAAACCCCAAAGATGTCCACATCCCAATCCCTGGAACCTTTGGATATGTTACGTCACATGGCAAGGAGAAATTAAAGTTGCAAATGGAATTAGGTTTATTAATCAGCTGACCTTAAGAAAATGAGATTATTCTGGATTATACAGATGGGTCCAATATAATCACAATTGTCCTTTAAAGTGGAGGAGAGAGACAGAAGGGAGGTCAGAGCCAGAGAGCAAGATGACAATGCCACACTGCTATCTTTGAAGATGGAGGAAGGACCAGGGCGCCTGGGTGGCTCAGTTGGTTAAGCGTCTTCCTTCGGCTCAGGTCACGATCCCAGGGTCCTGGGATCGAGTCCTGCATCGGGCTCCCTGCTCAGCAGAGAGCCTGCTTCTCCCTCTCCCTCTGCTGCTCCCCCTGCTTGTGCTCTCTGTCTCTTTCAGACAAGTAAGTACAATCTTAAAAAAAAAAAAAAAAAAAAAAAGATGGAGGAAGGACCAGGAGCCAAGGAATGCAGATGATATTTAGAAGCACAAAATGGCAAAGTAACTGGTTTTCCCCTAGAGCCACCAGAAGGAATGCAGCCAGGCCAACACCTTGATTTTTAGGCTTCTGACTTCTAGAACTATGGGATAATAAATTTGTGGTTTTTTTCCAAGCTACTCAGCTCATGGTAGTTTGTTTTACGCAGCAACAGGAAGCTCATAAAGTCTCTTACAGGGCAGTGTAAGTGGAGATTTGCTTGGGATAAAGTGTTAGACATTGAATAACTTTTGGCAGGAGGTGAAACAAAGCTGGATCATAAAGCGACACTTGTAGAATGTTGATAATGGTTTGAAATAGGGTCAACTGCAGAAGGGAGCAAGGTGTGAATTGAGAGATTAGAGACCAAAGTAAAGCAGTAATTTGACCAAGACCTGTATGAACAATGGTAAGTGCCTCTTTTTATTGAGGGTATGTTTATGCATTATCCTGAATTTTTAGCTTAAATTCTAATTTTTTAATTCTTAAAAAAAATCTCTCAAGTGTTGATACCCACATTTTATCAGTAAGGAGACAACATCTTGAGAATTAATAAAGTTGCTCAGGATTATGCAGCTAAGTGAGGAATTGGGTTTGGAACCAGGTCTGTTGACCTTGAAGCCCGTGGACATTCCAAAGTATCACTGTGTCTGAAATGAAAGACAGATAGCAGTTAACCTGGGGGTGAATGAGAAGATTTAAAAAAG
>NC_138376.1:7416764-7469747 GCF_054177405.1 Leptonychotes weddellii | reverse complement strand
AGTTGGAAACAGTGTTCAGTACTAGAGAAGCACTTGAGGGATTTAGAATAATGACTGGAGTTCAAGAAATGGACCTCAGTCGTGAAAGAAAAGAAAAAGGTTAAACATTGACTTTGTTTCTTTTCTATAAAATACTCAAACCCTTTACAACTGTGCTGACAGCTTTTAATCAGGGCATAAAATATTTGGCTGCCATTGAGAATCCACACTGTTTAGTGCTGTCCGATGGGTAAGGTTTGAGCTAGTATAAATCAGTGCAGAGTAGGTGCAACTGGCTGTAATAGGTAGAGGACAACACCAAGCCAAAATCAAGAAAGATGGCTCGTTTTCTGGGAGCATGTAAGAATTTCCCCGCAGGACAATAAAAGAGATCACGATCAGGGAAGATCATAGTTTTACTTAAACACCTACGTAAGTATGAAGGATGACCAAGTGTATAGTGGATGGATCTGCTCCTTCAAAATTTCTAATATTCAAATTGTTCAGCAAACTCAACAAGGCTGAGGACCACTGGACTACACTTTGTTAACTTCTGTCTCCTCTGTGCCCACTAGGGGCCATATTAAATATTTTCAACTTGCCTAAAAGCATATTAAAGCACATTTTTCTTATACATGTGGCTGGTTTTGGTTACATGCTGCTGCCAAGGTCATAGCCCTAATCAGTTATAGCTTCAGTCCATTTATTAATCATATCCAAGGAAAATCCAGATTCTTAGAATGTACTATTATTCATAAAGTATGTTGCCTGAAATAAGAGTGACTTTAATTAGGCTAACATATTTACTTCTATACTCCAAAGATATTATCATTCAATTATATTTGTTTCAGTGGGATTTTATGTGTGCTATTACTATGATATTTGGGTTGAGTGTGACTTAGCTCACAAGGCTATAATGTGGTGTTTTCCATGGACTCATGCAAAGAGTTAAAGAACATCTGAAAGGAAAGAAAAGAGCACAAAGGACTTCTTCATTGTGGTCTCAAAAATGAACACACACCAGTGTTAAGATGGGATGAGAGACATGAGATCCCCAGAAAGATAGAAGGAGAGGGAAGTCGATGAGCAGACTCTGAAAATGCACAGCAAAACAAAAACAGTGCACACTGAAAAGCAGAGGGGCCATCAATAGGTCAAGGGGTGCAGAGATGCTGAGTTAAGGTGATATGACAGACCACTGGGATGGAGAAATTCTCCTTGATTACATGGATCTATAAGAGGGAGGCTGCTCAAATACCTCCTCCTATGTGGTGTTAAAATACATCTGTCCAAAATGGGGCTCCCTTCAGTTCCCAAACTGTTCATCTTTCAGACACAAGTTTTGTAATCAGGCTTAGCTTCTGCCAAATCCTCACTGTCCATGCTTTCAATTGTTGGGTGTGCATTAAGAGTTGATTAAGTACTGAGATTAATTGAATACTATTGTTGCTGACATTTAGGGCAGTTGGATACATTTGTGCCAGTTTCTGGAGGTCTTTTTTTAGTAGATGGGTCCCCAAATGCTGAGATACTAGCTGTGTCTGAATCATTTTGAAAGAATATATAAAACATAGCTTTACAGTTCCCTCCCCTGGAGATTCTGATTCAGTGTGTCTGAGGGTGCCCAGGCATCTGTATTTTTATAAGTGCCTTAAGGGGATATAATACAAGGGCTGGCAAAGTTTTCTGTAAAGGACAAGATAGTATTTTAGGTTTTGTAGGCCATGTGGTTTCTGTGAAAGCCACTCAACTTTGCCATTGTAGCCTAAAATCAACCATAGGCAACATGTGGACAAATGAGCGTGGCTGTATTCCAATAAAACTTTATTTATAAAAACAGCAATCAGGTTCCTCAAAAAGTGAAACATAGTATTACCATATGATCTAGAAATTCCATCCTAGATACATACCCCAAAGAATCCAAAACAAGGACTTGGACAGATACTTAAACATACACCCATGTTCATAGTAGCATTATCCACAATGGCAAATTCACAAATATATGGAAGCAACACAAGTGTCCATCAACAAACAGAAAAGTAAAATGTGATACATGTAAACGGAACAGTATTCAGCTTTAAAAAGAAATGAAATTCTGACACGTGCTACCCTTTGGATGAACTTTGAGGACATTATGGAAGTAAAATGAGCCAGACGCAAAAAGACAGACATTGTAGGATTCCACTTACGAGAGCTACCTAGAGTAGTCCAATTCAGAGAGGCAGATGGTAGAACCGTGGTTACCAGGGGCTTCAGGGAGGGGCAGTGGAGAGGTTACTGTTTAACAGGTACGGAGTTTCAGTTTGGGAAGATGAAAAAGTTCTGGAGATGGATGGTGGTGGTGGCAGAATTGCATAACAGTGTGAATGCTCATAATGCCCCAGAATTGCACACTGAGTAGGGTTAAATGGTGAATTCTTATGTGTATTTTACTGTAATAAAAAAATAAATTTAAACACAGTTAAGGAGCAGAAAAGCAAAAAACGAAACAAAACAAAAACAGATGGCAGGAGGCCCGACTTCGAGTCACGATTATAGTTTAGCAACCCTTGGTCTAGTGACCCACTAGGGCGTGGAAATCAGCAGCCATAGTTCATTTCCTCCTGGTGTTAGTATGGCAACAATACCCACCTTCACTTTGCTTTGATTTGAGATTATTTTCAAGAACAGGAAATCTTGGGGCGCCTGGGTGGCTCAGTCGTTAAGCGCCTGCCTTCGGCTCAGGTCATGATCCCAGGGTCCTGGGATCGAGCCCCGCATCGGGCTCCCTGCTCAGCGGGAAGCCTGCTTCTCCCTCTCCCACTCCCCCTGCTTGTGTTCCTGCTCTCGCTGTCTCTCTGTCAAATAAATAAAATCTTAAAAAAAAAAAAAGAACAGGAAATCTTTGGGGTTCAACCACACACAGTCCTTGCCAACTTCTATGGAAAACCAGGGTCTCCCAGTGTCCTATTCAGGTCAAATTAAGTGTGTATTATTATGAACTACTGTGGTCCTCCAAAAGCCATCTGTCACTAAACTCTAGGCAGGGTTTCCCATGAGGAAATACTCCAGTGCATTGCTTGCCTTCATGTGTTTTTTATTTCTTTTTTGGTCCATGTCTCTCTCTGTCTTGGTTCTTGTGTCAGTTAAATTGCTTCTCTTAGCATATGGAAGAGGAAGTGAGGCCAGAGAGGCCAGAAGTGCTCTTTCCCAACTATTTCTTGTTGGGCAGTGGAGTAGAAGTGCTCTACATTCATGGAAAGTCTGGTGATGAGTAAATCAACAGCATTTGGAAGGAGAATACCTATTTTTTCCCAGTGATAGTTTAAAGGTCGAGCTTTCGCAAAGTGTCTATTCAGTTACAAATTTGGCTAGTGGATTTGTCCAAATTAATGTCTTTATAAAGAAATCACCCATTATTTTTATATATAAAACTGGAATATTTAACATGACACAATCATGGGTGTTTTATCTATAAAAGTTTCTTGAGTCACACAAAATTTTGTACTTTAAAGACTTGAAATAAGAGTGAAAGTTTACAAAACTCGTTCCCTTATTTGGCACAATCCTTTGTCCCCTTAGTTTTCTGACCAAACATCACAGAGAAGTCACAAAATAACATGTTTCAATTAGCTTCAAAAATAATGCCTATTGTATATAGGGCATAGATTAATACTTAAAGAAGAATACTGACTCAATTGGTCAGTTCTCGATTTTATTTCTTTGCTCTGAGAGAATGTAGTCCCTTTTCCTGTTGTCATTGTTGCTTACACACCTTGGATTCCCTTTGGATAGTGATGGGAGTAAGAAATTGATGGAAGAGGGAATGTGTGCGTGTGCACTGAATATGCAGTTGCAAAGCAGCATAGCTTGAGAGCAGTGGAAATTTATATATCTTCCCATGTATTGCACAAAATTACTTTATGTGCCTAGACTTACCATGTTCCTAAGTTTTACTTCAGTTTTACTGAGATATTCTGGAATGGGCGCTATTATACAACTCACAGTCTTCCCAGAGCTGGTTATTGTGTTAGAACTCATTTTGCCAGTACGCATGTCTCTGGTGGTATTGAGGCCATCAGACTGAGTTTTGGTCTACACAGATGCACGTGCTTACATACAGGTGCTGATGTGCCTCATTCATTCACACATGTACATGATAGCAAGAATCAGCACTTCCCTTGTCCGTATGGATAGTGTGGGAGAGATGTCAGGGACAAGGAGATGAAGAAGGCGTGATTGCAAGAGTAAGGGATTGACTTGGATTAGCAGTGGTGGGAATAAAAAGGAGGGACTGGATTAAGGGGTGGGTGGAGAAGATAGCAGAGGTTAGAAAAAGAGCAATGGTAATGTTTCAGCCGTAAGCAGCTCCTCCTATGCCCAATCCGTGCTAATTGCTTAACACTATGCAGATTCTATTATTATGCCCATTTAACAGGGAGGTTGAAGAACGATGATTACAGAGCTACCAGATGTCAGCACTGGAATTCAAACCCAGTTTAACATCAAGGTATAAGCTCTTAACCATATGTGCCTTAGCAACATGCTACCAGGGACTTTAGCATACTTGGGATGTGCAGAAGGATGCCACCACTGGTGTTTTGGGAGTTAATGGCTTAGGAAAGTGACAACATATAAGGGGGTATACCATGGAAATAGAGTGTAGATTGATTCTGAGTCCTAACTCAAGGGAGCTTGCGCTGGTAGATGTGTCTCTGGGAATATTATGTACCCTCTCTGAGCCTCCTTTTCCTCAAGTGTAAATGGATGATAATTATATAGTTTATAATATTATCATAAGAATTAAATGAGATAATGCATGAAAAGTGCTTTGCTCAGTAATTGGTGGAGAATAGGATCTCAATAAAAACTACTCTATTTTGATAATGCTTAAGAGGAAATGCGCCTGGCTAATTCCATATTCCGTAGCTACTGTATTTGATTCTGGATTAGGAAATTTTTGGCAATTATTGTCCATATTTTTCTACAGAATACTTATTGGTTTGAATAAGGGCCATGGAAGTTGTGAACCAAAATCAAAATGAAAAAATGTGAAAGAAAATTAAATATTTATTGAGTAATCAAGTTATCATTGATTTTCTTTTGTGTGTGTGTGTGTGACAATGATAGAACATAAACAGCGTAATTTAAATTGCATTTCAAACTATAACAATTTTCAGTGTTTTAGAGAACAGATTTCCTTCCCAAAGATGTTTGAGCACTTTGATGAAATAACTTAACTCCCAGGGCTGAGTTCAAATTATGACCCTTCCATTTCAATCTGTTGGCTGTGGACCCCTGGCAAGTCCTTAGCCTCCCTATGCCCCTTTTGTTTTGTCAAACAAAACAATATTAGGCTCAAATGAATGAAGAACATAAAGTGTGTAGCACAGTGCCAGGCTCTTAGTTCACCTTCAGTAATAACCTCTTCTTCCCCATCAGCTCAAAAATAATACAAAATCCACTAACAAAAAGTTTTCTTTATTCTTTCCACAAAACAAAAGAATGTCATAGAAGCTTCAATGTCTGGGTCTCTTGTTGATCATGTTGGTCTTGAAAATAAAACCCTCAAAATACAGCCCAGTTGCTTTTTAAAAGACTGATGTTTCCAACACATTGGTTAGGAATTTTGCTTGCAGGTTTTGTGATTTTTTTTTTTTTTAAAGGAACATATTTCACAGATGAGAAATGTGTCTTGTAGCTGGTTGCTCTGCTGTGCTAGGTGACATGGAAAGGCATTGCTCTCTTGCCCAAATCAAGCTTCTAGGGCCATCTTGGTGACTCAGAGATCCAATAGGCTGCCAAGAAGGCTGAGGCTGGAGGAGCTACATTCAGCTTCTTACAAGCCTGGAAAACTGATCAACCCAGCCCAAGCATATTGTTGGTGTTTTATTAAAAGGGTTGATTTGGGGAATGTTGTGTTTGCCATGCAGTGTCATGCCTCAAAGCCTTGGTTTCCAGCCTTTATTTATAAGCCTAATTGTTGCTATGGAAATTCAATATTTAAAGAGGTAATTATTGCTGATCTTGTTGCATGTGTCCATTTCTGATGTCCAGCTGTTAGCTCTTTAGCTCCAGTCTAGCAGATTAATTACTGCTATTGATTACTTTGAGCTTCTCTCTTCACACCTGCAGTCTGTGTAATTAGCTGGTGGCCTCCTCTGAAAATTAGGAGCAGTTTCATTCTGGCACTTTGCCATTTCCCAGCCATGTGCACTGCACTGATGAACAAAAGCAAATCTATTTTAAATAGAGATATCTGGGTAATGAACTCTTTGTGTTTTTGAACTATCCGTGGATAATTCAAATTACCCTCTGTTAGCAAATATTGTACCTCATTTGATGACTATCTGCAAAGAAAAAATTCCAAAACACTGGTTTTTATTCCCATTTCCACCTTGCAGACTTTTGCTCCTGTGTGTGTGTGTGTGTGTGTGTGTGTGTTTTTAAATCAAAACAACTTTCTAATTCTGCTGCTGAGGGTATTGGGGTACTGGAATAGGTTTCCTAATGGAGCCCAGTGGAAGCAGTTGTGTTTGCACTGAGTATTCCAGGCATCCATATATTAATGTTCATCCTTTTGTTAGATGTACACTCCTAGTCTGAGAGAGACATCACCATTCTTGGGAGCCACTGATATACATGGAGAATAAAAAAAAAAAAAGTTCCCATTTAAAGAATGGTTTAGGAGGAGCTATGAGAGGAGAATTATAAGAATCTTCACCATTTTCTTCTCTACTTTATTTCTGTTAGTAAGATTTTTTCTTCCCCCTCTCTGCTTATTGGAAACCAAATCTGGCATTGCCAAACATCAAAATCTAGAGTTCTGCCTCCAATGTCCTGTTATGATGCTTTCTCATCTGTCATGTGTTACCGCCTAAACACTCAGGAAACACAAGTTGGTAGTGGCATCGGGAGTGGACTTCCCAAGTAATGACATGCAGTGATTGCTGGTCAGCTGTTGCCTTCCATGCCAACAGGGTCCCACTAATGTTCTCTTTTGCTGTTTAACTTGTGTTGAGTGATTATCCTAAGGGTTATTGCTTATTGTAGGAAAAAATAAAGCATTTCCTCTTGCCCATGGCATACATCTGCCAGCTTTCATTTCAAGCTTAAAGTGGGTAAGTATGTCCCAAAGCCCGCCCCACACGTGGAAGGAGAAAAGTTCAGAAAGTAATCACAATGGAAGCACCATTCCATTTATGTCAAGCACAGATGTGTTGGGTTGGATCACAGCGACATGGGAATGCTTCATCAGCTCTAAGATCGCCTCCACAGAAGCAAAGCAACGCAACCTCCTGCCATCCAGGGAATCAGGTGGGAGGTGGGCATGGAGTGAGAACGAGTGAAGAGAGTAGGGGCATTCACTCATCAACTCAACGAAGCTTTGGGGCATCTAATGGGGAGGCTGAACGCCGGCCCTCAGACCAGAAGGTCCCCAGCTGGAATCTCATCATTTCCACTGTTTCCAGATTAAAATTTAAATTGTGCGCTGCCATTTGGAGGCCTTCTGGGCAGGGTCTTGCAGTGTCACCAGTTATTAGGAATGCCTCCCATTATCACAACCCTAAAAGCTATTTGAACAGCAGCCTAATGTGATTGTGATTTCCAAGGATCATTTGCTGTTATTGCAGCTCTGCTCAGATGTGAGTGGGAGCAACTAACCAAAGTTTCTTTCTCATAGTACCAGAGAGGAGCATTGGGGGGCACCAGGGAAATATTTTGCTGGCCATAAAGATAAATGCACCCCAAGTAAACAATCTTTTGTTTCCCCCACTTGGGCAAGGTCATCTCTAATTCTGGCAAAGAGCAACCCTCTCTCCATTGTAAGAGTATAAACTTTAGAAACTCACACTGATTATAATTTCAACTCAACTGGAAATACGAAAACACAGTTGTAAGAGGGTGCAACGGTAAGACACAAAGTGTAGTTGTGTATAACGTTCTGTACTTCGGGCTTACAAACAATGCAGTTCAAGTGAAAGGAATTGATGCATATATACATATATATGTATATGCACATATATTTTAATTTTTGGCATCACAAAATTCAACATGTTTAACCTTATAAATATCCGAAGCTGTGCGCAGCATATGTATCATGAAGTTAGCCATGTCACAGACCTTTCTGGTGGATGAAGCTGCTTTAACCATTGGTTTTTCAGCACTGGCTGAGAAATGAAAATCTATCTTGTTCGGTTTTTAAACCTGATTTATAAAACCAGTTCAATTTTTTAAACCAGGATAAAGGCTAGATTTTTGTTGCTGTTGTTAAATACTCCCGGTAACTTTGAAGACAACATCTACTCTATTAGGGTATACTGATAAGCTAAGTGACACGAGAGATGAGAATTTGTCTAGTGAATAATAAGAAGAACGTAGCTGACATGTATCAAGTGCGTATTATGTGCTAAGTATCACGCTAAGTGCTTTGAATACATCCTCTATTTTAATCCTCACAGCAAACCTGTGTTACGGATCTGGATTTTACAGATGAAGGTATTGAAGCTGAGGGGTTGCATAACTTGACTATGGTCAAATCTAGCAAGTGACTTTGTCTACCAAGCCAGACTTTTAACTATTTCTGGTTATTTTATCCCAACTATGCAGTCTTGATGATATTTTGCTCCATTTATATGGATTCTTTAATGTTTGGATTAACTAAATGAAATATCTACCCAAAGCCTTGTGTTTTGGGGCCCACCTAATATTACTTACACCTTAGTCTAACATTTTGTTTTTCTTAATTTATTGTCATTATTTACAAAAAGTTGTACTAGGAGTTCTGAGATCTTGTTATCTTGTCCATGAGGAAAGAAACTCACCTTCATGAAATGTAGGGATAGAACAGAACTGGACATCCATGCAACTGTAGGCTGACCTGGGTCAGGCAGGATGCTCAGTGACTGTCATAAGTTCCCCTGTGGGGGAGCCTTTTTACTGGAAGAATCACAGATTATTATTGATCCCATTACTGGAAATGCTGGGAAAATCTCCCTCCCCCACAACTTTGCTGTTTCTTTCTTGCCATGCACAATTATTCTTGTTTCATTTAGATGCCTGAAAAATTTATTTTTCAAGGAAACAATCAGATTAATGTCTCTCTATATTTATGTATAACACACAGATGTAGAATATATTTTGCTTTTCCATAAATACATTTTGTTATATGTGTGTGGTTATTTCTCCTACACACACACACACACACAACACACACGAATTGCTGTTCCGTGCTGTGTTTCTAAGATGTTTTCTGGCAAGAGAATGAAGGGCAGAGATTTCTCAGTGTCAATGTGTGTGTAAATATCTTCAGATTCTATGAAAGCATCTTTATTTTTCAATCATAGATTATTCTTTGAAGGAGAGTTGTTTATGCTCTGTTGCATACATCAGATAACCTTCAAGAAGTTCTCTTGCAAAAGCAGAGTCATGTTTTCCTGATCTTATATTTTCTTTCTATATCTAATAATGTCCCATCCCTAGCATCAGTTCTTGCCATAATGAGCTGGAACTACATTAGTGAAATCTTAGATAAATTGACTCAAACCTTGGTTTGATGATCCTACTTAAGACATTCAATTAATTCTGTTTTGCTACAAGCTAATTTATGACTTTGTATTTATTCAAAAAATGTTGAAGATACAAAGCTGTACAAAGCAGTCGGAGACAACATAATGAATTATTCTACCTTCCTTCATGTGCTCATCATGTGCTGACTACAGTAAGGTAGGAAGAGAAAGAAGAAAGAAATGCTTTTGATGTTAGATACGTGGGTATTTTCTTGTCATATCAGATAGTTTTTAATTGATATAAACACATTTGTATCCCTCTAGGAGATACTAATTAGTGTAGTAAATGCTGGTTGATCAATTGTTAAAATTTTATTTATCCAGTGAACAGTTTTTATCTTCTCTTTTTCCCCTTCCTGTTTCCCTCCTTATCACCACTCCCTCTTCCCTCCCTCCCTCCCTCCCTCTCTCCCTCCTTCCTTCCTTCCTTCCTTCCTTCCTTCCTTCCTTCCTTCCTTCCTTCCTTCCTTCCTTCCTTCCTTCCTTCCAAGATAACACTTGGTTTAGTGTGGTCATAAAACTTGCTTTCTTTGTGGTGAATAATGACTGGCAGCTTGATAAAGCTGTGGTATGGTAACAGATATTATGATCTACTTTTCTGTGGCAAAGCTTAAGATCTGTACAATTTGAGAGAGAAGAGAAAAATCTGAGACTTTTAAAGTAATTTACAGCCCCATGCCACACTCAGTGTGTTTTTAATGAGCTTCTCTAGATCTACAGGTAGTGAAAGTTTTCTCTGCTGATGTTCAGGGCAACTTGTCAAAACATCCTGCTGAGAGGTGTGTTCAGGGAAGGTCAGCCAGAGAATAGAATTGCGTTAGGTGATGCTGGGTACATAATTGACTTCCTCTGTCTCTGGAAAGTGATAGAAAGCAATGTTGAGAGGAAGCTGCCCCTTCTCAGTTCTCTCTCCCTCTTTCTCACTTGATTAAAATTGCTTTTCTTACACCTCCTTCTATTATTTCTCTTTCCTTTTTGCATTCCTGCGGGCTAAAACTCTAATTGTCACCCATATTGCTTTTGTTGCTGAATTAAAAATATGAAATATTTCTTATAATAATCAGATTCATATTTCCAGACTTTTCTGTTTTATAAACCTTATATTTTTTCATGTATTTTTCTAAAGGCAAGCAACAGTGGTGTTCCTCTCCCCAGCATGACAGCCAGTGTTATTGTGTGAGACAGGTTAATCATGTTACGCCACAAAAGAAAGTCATATGCCTTAGGATTCTTTGCTGTGATTTTTTTGCTGTCTGAACTCCTGTACTTTGGAGGACTAAATATAGCCAATCTCAATAGACATTCCACCCTCCTGGTCATCAATAACTGTAACCAAAATATGCATTTGCCGAAGTCATAGATTTTCTAATATTTCTTCTTATGCCAATTAAGAAGATAGGTACTTAAAATGGGCATGTATCAGTCAATTTAAGATAAACTCTGTCTTCATGGTCTGAAGGAAAGTAATTGTACAGAGTGTATTCATTTTTTTTTTTTAAAGATTTTATTTATTTATTTGACAGAGAGATAGAGAGCATAAGTTGGCGGGGAGGCAGGCAGAGGGAGAGGGAGAAGCAGGCTCCCCGCTGAGCAGGGAGCCCGACGTGGGGCTCGATCCCAGGACCCTGGGATCATGACCTGAGCTGAAAGCGGCTGCTTAACCAACTGAGCCACCCAGGTGCCCCTGTATTCATTTTTTTATGTGGTTCTAGGTACCTACTAGTATTTCATGAAACACCTGCTTCATTCCATCCAGAGAAGTTCAGAAAGTAAACTTGTATAGAATCAGTCATAAAATCAATTGCCAATAAGGTAACATAGGTACTTTGACAATGTTGGTAAGAAGTAGAGGCTAGTGAAGATAGTAAATACATAAAGATACTCAAGGAATTGACTGTGTGTGTGTGTGTGTGTGTGTGTGCGCACATGTGCACGCACAGTTGAGAAGGCTTCCAAAGGCTGTTTTGTGGGGCTGAATTTATAGACCGTCTATGCAGTGTTCTTGCTGGGCTGGATTTATCTTGTATTTTCTTAGTAGGACTTCTGGAAAGAGAGCTGCTCTCAGTTGTTCAGCGGAGGACAGAACCTGAACATTCTCTCAGAGCTGTCAGTTCTGTCTGCAGTGAAAGGGGATGTGGGAGAATAGGAACCCCAGGGCTCACTGTGAATTTGTCCTGTGTCATATTGGAGCTTACCATGGAAACATCTCCTATTCTATCCTGGTTTTAGAGTCTGAAGAAATAGGGAGTGAAGGAGAGGTGCCTCTGATGAGCACTTGGAAGTCAACCATATGGCTGAGGTTATAGCGTAACTCCCTTGATTATCTGAATGTGTAAATGGTTTGATTTTTGAAAGATTACTTTATGAAGAAAATGGTGACAGAGGAAAACAAGATAATGTGTTTTTTCCAGAGGTCTCCCGAGCAATGTGCACGTTCCTCTGTTTCCCCAGGCTGAATTGTTCTCAGGTTGGTGGGGATGGCAGAAGACGGATTGGCAGACACAGGGTGTCTAGGCATCGCATCCTTGTGGACCTGGGACATCTTGATCATTTCTCTCTGCAGTGACTCTTCCAAATTTTACTCCTCCATAATCATGCTGAATTAGGTACTAACATTTAAGTGCCTTCTTGGGGCTTGGCAAAATTAAAAAATAAATTAGCCACCAAGGAACCAAGAAATTAAATATCTATTACTAGACATGGCACACTTTCATGAACTTCTATATAGGATAAGTCCTTATATCTTTGACTAGCATGATTCGGCACAGTTACATTTAATGCTGCCCAGGTTGTAATACCCTTGTGCTGCTTGCCCAGGGGATTAAAACTGCTCCCTCCAGTGTGGCTACCTCAGCTCCTCCTCCTCCTACCCTGTGCCTTCCAGACAATGTTTCGTCTGTTGAGTAAATGATTAAGACTAACTTTCTCGACTTTCCAGATTCACCCTACGTGTTGTTTAATCCTCTTTATCACTTGCAGGAGGAAACTATTACTCATTTTGGCATTTAAAATATAGACATAGAAATATATCATTTAAATCCTGATGCTCATTTAAACTTCTCTTAAAAGTAGCATCTTTTGGCCTTGGCAACTCCTGCAAATTTTCATGGGTACGTTTTTATGCACAATTAAAAGAAAAAGACAAGACTTTGAGCTAATGATCATTCCAATGATTTTTCATAAGGAAATAATGCAGTTACCCAAATTACAAGCTTAAGAAAAAAGTTAAAGTAAAACCTTCTGGCAATTACCAGAGTTCTGAAGTGACATATTTAAAGACTGAGTCTTCAAAATAACCTGTCTCCAAATTTAGTAATACATTAAGTTAACTATTCTAAGACATGGTCAGAGTATGGATTTTTGGGAACAAACTTGGCTCTGGAAAGAGTCATGTAGCATGGATAGTATCTTGTCTGGGAGAAAATGATACATATATTTCCCAATCAATTGGAAGAGAACTTAATCTTTTATTTAGAAAGCTTTTTGGAATTTTGCAATGCTTTACAGTCATTATTAGGCATTATACTTATTCTGTTGACTTTTATGGAATGCATACTGAATGTATATGGAGTATATATTGAAAAACTCAGGCATTGTTCTATTTAAATACTTGGGTTTTTGCAAAAGACAGTGATTTTCTTGTGGATGAGGATATAGTCAGGGAAGTTCTCCTCTCCTCGCCCCCCTTCTCCCTTCTCCTCCACTCCCCTTCCCTCCTCTCTCTTCCCTTCACAAGTATTAACTGAGTGCCTTTTCTTAGCCAGGCAGGGTACTATGGAGATAGAGAACTGAGTTAGACCTATACATCCACCACTGTCTGCTTAGTCTCTTAAACTGAGAACCTGAGAAGTCATTCCTGATTCCTTTTCTTCCTTACCCCTCCAGACATCAGAAAGCTTGTTGACTCTACCTCCAAGATATGCAAACTGGATGTGTTATATCAAATCAACTGCCATACCCATCTGCTCTAACCTAAGTCACTCTCATCGTTCCCCTCAACTATTACAACTGCCACCCTACTGGTCTTCCAGTATCACGTGTTGCCTTCCTTATCATTCATCTTCTAGTAGCTAAGGTGATCTTTAGGAATATAAATCATATCATATAATTTTTCCAATTTCTTTAACCCTCCAGAAGCTTCCATTGATTTGTACTGTGCTGTGAATTCCTAGTTCCTTCCTTTAGCCTTACATAATGGTGGCCCTGCACAAACTCTTGCACACCATTCCTCAGGGACACTTCCATTTCCCAGGGACACTTCCATTTCCCAGGGACACTCATGCTCTTACCGGTCCTTAGGCAAATCAAGTTTGTGCCCCCCACCCCCCGAGTCTTTGCCCTTGATTTTCCTTCTACCCAGAATGATCTTTCCTCTCATCTTTATGGCTGGCTTCATCACTTCCTTGCTTGTCTTAGCTCAGATGCCACCTTTCTAGAAATACTGCTCTCTCCCCCATCCTTCTCTCCCTCCCTTTGATCTCCCTCTCACATGTTATTGGTTTATTTTTCTCATGCCACCATTAATCAAAATTATTTTATTAATTTCTTTGTTTATACATTTACTATCTCTCTCACCAGAATACAATCTCTTTGAGAGTTGGTAGTTTCTTATTCTGTTCATTATTATATCATTAATGCTGGGAATAGTGTATGACATAGTCAAAGCACTTGATAAATTTTTATTTTTGCATTAATATAAGGTCTGTGCCCATGTAGACCTTTCACTTTAGCAGCCAGTTTCCCTGTTCCTTTTGTAAAGCTGATAAAGGTGGGTGGCTTCAATTTAAGGAACTTGTTTTGCTAATTTTACAAATTTCAAGTCTAATAGAACAAGAATATATTAGTCTGCTTGGGCTACCATAACAAAATACCGCAGATTGGGTGGCTTACATAGCAGAACATTTTTTCTCTCAGATCTGGAGGCTGGAAAGCCAAGCTCAGGATGCTGTTGGGATTGGCCTTGGCAATGATTTCTTGGGTATGACACCAGAAGCATAGGGAACAAAAGAAAAAACAGACAAGTGGGACTACATCAAGCTAAAAAGCGTCTATACAGCAAAGGAAACAATCAACAAAATGAAAAGGCAATTTACAGGATGGGAGAAAATAACTCCAAAGCATGTATCTGATAATGGGTTAATATCCAAAATATATAAGGAACTCTATAACACAATAGCAAAACAAGACAAAAAACAATAACAAAAGCCAAATAACCCAATTAAAAAATAGGCAGAGGAACTAAATAGAAATTTTTTTTCAGAGAAGACACACAAAGAACTAACAGATATTTCATATCTATATGAAAAAGTGTTCGACATCACTAATTATCAGGGAAATGCAAATCAGACCCATAAGGAAATATCACCTCACACCTGTTAGGATTGCTTTTATCAAAAAAGTGTCAAAAGATGATAAATGTTGGTGAGGATGTAGAGAAGAGGGAATCTTTGTACAGTGTTAGTGGGAATGTTCATTGTTGCAACCACAATGAAAAATAGTATGGAGGTTCCTCAAATTAAAACTAGAACTACCATATGGTTGAGCAATATCACTTCTGGGTACATATTAAAAGAAATTGAAATCAAGATCTCAGAGGGATATCTGCCTTCCCATGTTCCTTGCAACATTATTCACAATAGCCAAGATATGGACACAATCTAAGTGTCCATCAATGGATGAATGGATGAAGAAGATGTGGTGTGTATATAAAATGGAATATTACCTAGCCATGAGAAGGAAAGAAATCCTGTTGTCTGTGACAACTTTCATAAATCTTAAGGGTATTATACTAAGTGAAATATGCCAGTTGCAGAAGGCAAATACTACATTATACCACTTACATGATGAATCTAATCAACTTCACAAAAGTAGAGAGCAGAATAGTGGTTGCAAGGGGCTGTGGGGGGAAGGGGAAATGGGGGGTATTAGTTAAAGGGTACAAAGTTTTGGGCGCCTGGGTGGCTCAGTCGTTAAGCGTCTGCCTTCAGCTCAGGTCATGATCCCAGGGTCCTGGGATCGAGTCCCACATCGGGCTCCCTGCTCGGTGGGAAGCCTGCTTCTCCCTCTCCCACTCCCCCTGCTTGTGTTCCTGCTCTCGCTGTCTCTCTCTGTCAAATAAATAAAATTAAAAAAAAGGGTATGAAGTTTCAGTTATATGAGATAAATAAGACCTAGAGATCTACAGTGTGGCATTAATACTTATAGTTAACATTGTGTTGCATACTTAAGTAGTTTCTAAGAAGATAGATCTTATGTTAAATGTTCTTCTCACACACACTAAATAAGAGGGTGGGAGGAAACTTTTGGAGGTGATGGAGGAGTTTATGGCATAGATCACGGTGATGGTTTCATGGGTGTATACTTATCTCCCAACTCAGCAAGTTGTATACATTAATTAAGTACAGCTTTCTGTATGTCAAAAAAAAAAAAATTAAAAGGTGCCATCAGGATTGGTTTCTGGTGATGCCCCTCTTCCTGGCTTGTGGATGGCTGCCTTCTCACCCTGTCCTCCCATGGCCCCTTCTCTGTGCACACAGAGGTCTCTGATCTCTTCCTCTTATCAGGACACCAGTCCTATTGGATTAATTACCTCCTTAAAGGCCATAGTCACATTGGGAATTAGGGCTTCAACATAATTTTAGGGAGACACAATTCAGTCCATAGCAAAGTGTGAGGAAAAAAAGCACTTTTATTTGCTTAAACTATTACGGACTTGTGTAATACTACACAGGAACAATCTGACATTTTGGCATCTCTTATTTGGCCAAGGTATTGCTTGACTTGTAATGTATTTTCAATGCATGTTATAACACAAATTATGTATTTTAATGGGATATTTTGTGAAATTTCTCATTGATTTGCACAATGGGGCACAAACATGGTGATAATTTAAATTGGGATTAGGCTTTTTGCTTTCAGAATAGTGACTTGGCTGGATAACATGCAATGGTAATTACATGTAGCTCTTTTCCTCAGGAGTCTGCTTTTTAACAGTTCCAGAAGCTTTGTGCTTTCCATGAGCATGATACTATGATGCTCACAAACCGACCATGAAATAAGGTTAATTCCAAGAGGCCCAAGTAGAAAACTTAAAAAAATGAAAAATGAGAAAAATTTCCTTTTTCTTTCTTCTCACTGTGTTTTTCTCTACTCTCTTTTCACCCTTTCTTCTTAGGGGAGAATCTTTAGTGAGCGATGTTCCCCTTAATTCATATTGTGGCCTATTTCCATAGTATGAATATTTAGGAGACACTTAAGGATGGTTTCTAGGCAGTGACAGGAATGGAAATTATTTACCCCAGGAACCCGGCATGTATTCTTGTTAACTAATTTGCATGCTGTTAAATAAATAACATATTGGTGGGACCAGAAGACTTGGATCCTCTCCACCACCCACACTCCACTTTTATACTCTATTTTTAGGGTGAAATTGTGTTTGTTTACCTAAGTTATGAGGCTTCCTTTATGTTATACAAATAGGAAAATTAGTTGGGCAGAATCATGTATAAATTAAGTTATTGCCTTGTTTTGTGTCTTTTCAGGAATCTGAGGAGAAATAAATGGGCCTACGTAGGTAACAAGTTTTCAGTGGCTGAAAAATTTGATGAAAAAAAATTACATAAATATGGCTATGATTATATGTGCGCTGGATAAAACCCAATAAATACTTAGGAGAAGCCACACTGATCTAAAGTTAGAGGGATTGCTTAAACACTGAGAAGCTACTAGAGCAATTGATTGTAGATTGGAATTTTTTAAAACCTTCCCATGGACTCTCATAAACTGGCTGCTTGACTGTAAATATGACAGTGTGGGACAAACACAAAAACGTGGTGACATGTTGATTGTCAAATCTAACATAAGAACCCATATAAATGTGATGAAGACTAAGGAAATTATCAGATACATATTCAAATAGAATATATCTTAATTTGGTTTTGAAAGCGGTTTGGCTGGGCTGGGGTGGGAGTGTTGTTCACTATGTTTGAGATTTTTTAGAAACTCAAAGAAGGTAAAACCTCATACCTTATGAGATTAAATCCTTTTATCCATCTGAATAAATGAGCGTGTGTGTGTGTGTGTGTCTTAAACTGGGCAATACTGTGTAGTCCAGCTGCAGGCTAAATGATTGCTTCATTTCAAGCCTTCTGACTGCCATGGAACCATCTGGTATGTGCTTGTGTGTAGGAATAGGGGAGACCCCAGCTAACGATAATGTCTTCGGCTAGTCGAAGTTGTTTCTTATTTCCCACCTCTTCTCACACCTGGGTGCAGAGGCAGAATTAAAACTAAAGTCTGACTCTCTTCCATCTGTCTTTAAACTTATTCTTTTCTACTTTTTGGCTTACATAAAGGTGTCCATTTTTAGAGAAATTGTTAGAATGGAAAAAAAAAAGAAGCAGTGATAGCTGAGAAAATATAAATCCTAAAGTTGGAAAGGTTTTACTTCATTTACACTTAGAGGTTTTTCCCCCCAATTATTGCTTTGGGTCAAGGGGAAAAAGGTTTGTCTATGTTTTTCCCGCATGTGCTACTTTGAGCAGTGTTCATATGTTACGTGAAATGCTTATGCTAAATGTCTGTGAGAACTTGAGTCTGGGTGTGGATATATAGTGAGTTTATGGGACCCAAAAGAGAACAACAGTAGGAGGATAGGAAAGGCAAGGCGTTTTTAAAAAATGAAGAGATATGCAAGGAGGGGATTAAATGAGAAATTGGGTGGTTTGAACAGATTGTGTGTATATTTTCCTCTCTGAGACCCCTAAGATTTCTTCTTATACATTTCATGGGGAAAATAATCTTTTTAGCTTCTTAACTAGGTACTTTCGTCATTGCTGTACGTTCTTTTAAGTTTGGCTCAAAAAAGAAGGGGTCATATAATACAGAAGCTCAACATTGTGACCAAAAAACTGGTTTTGGTTGTGGTATTGGCCAAGAGAGACACAGATTAGATCATTATTAATTCATGCTATTAGTCCTAAAGGACACATATTACTACAGCTAAAAAAATTAGTATAATGCTTAGCACATCATCTTTCCTTTTTTTTTTTTTTTTAATAAATCATGCTACAAACAGAAACAGCGTCTTTTGGAACTGAAGGTGGTCTGGGCATGTGTCTGTGGTGCAAGATACAGACTAGCATGGTCCCGAGACTTCCTATGTCTGGTTGGTCTTCACTGGAGTGCTGGTAGTGTCTGATTCAATTAGTAATCAGAGATGTAGTCATTGCTATTTTGTGACTTTGAGAGCCTTGATTGTGAATTATATTTACAGATTGCAATTTCTTTCTAAATAGGGTCCTTTGTATTCAAGGACCTGAAGAGTCTTGCAGTCTGTGATAAAATTAAGTTTTCTCCACATAATAATACATCAGACATCATTGTATTTGTCAAGATTTTGGTCAATAGAGCCAGGCAAATCCATGTGTATGAGTAATGAATTTAGCCACATTTTGTTTGTGAGAATAATTTTGTTAGGCACCCTCCCCCTGCCCTGCCCTAACCGAGATATCTAACAGCTAACATAAATAATTTCAAAATGGACAAAACCTGGATTTTAAAGTCTGAAGCTGTTAGTCCCTAAACATTGAGCCTTTCTTACCAATGGCACTGTGTTCTATCTGATGGGGCATGATCTCAGCCCTAAAGGAATCTACAGTCTTTGGGAGGTCAAGCTCTATATGAATTTGAGAAATAACTAATTTTTTTTTTTTTTAATATTTTATTTATTTATTTGACAGAGAGAGACAGCGAGAGAGGGAACACAAGCAGGGGGAGTGGGAGAGGGAGAAGCAGGCTCCCCGCAGAGCAGGGAGCCCGATGTGGGACTCGATCCCAGGACCCTGGGATCATGACCTGAGCCGAAGGCAATCGCTCAACCGACTGAGCCACCCAGGTGCCCGAGAAATAACTAATTTTTAAGATATTTTGTGATAAAATGCCAAGTGTATGCTATCTAATAAGTAGCTTCGCTATGAAGGCATATGTCTTGACCACAGAGTTGAGAATGAACTTAATCTAAGGAGGAATGAAGTGTTTTTTTTTTTTTTCCAGGTTTGAGAGCCATTCTGCTTATGAACCCATGTGTATTGTTATGTTTATGAACTAGATGAGTATGAAAGGTCATTAAAAGCAAAGGGATGGAAACTGTACTCACAGTTAAAGAATTAATAAAGGTACCATGAGAAGGGTGGACACGAGAGGCTTCCTCTTAAGGACCAAGTTAAATACTTTGATAACTCCACACTCTGTGGAGTCATTGGTATGTGGTCTCATTGGGTGATTCATCAACAGGTCAGAAGTTGAAGGAAAGCTGAGAAGTTAACCCTTTGTGATGTTCACGGATTTTGCTCTACCCTGTGAGAGAACTCTGCCCATCAGGAAACCAGTGAAGGCAGGTTTTGCCTACTGCTCTGCCCCCAGAAAATACAGTATATAATTCCCATGCAAAAAGATGCATCAAAAAGGAAACACCAGCTTGCTGACACCCTCATAATGGAGTTGGGCCAAGGCAATTGTTGATCTCTTACAGCTTTTTGAAGAGTTAGCTCAGCAGTCAAGCTCTGAATAGGTCCACCCTTCTGTTATTTAGCCAGCAATCTGCTCCCTTCCAGTGAATGGAATAAAAGCTGAGAGGCAGAATTTTATCTCTGTTCAAATTAGAAACCTGTCTCCTATAAGCTGGGTCCATTCTCCATTATAATCTTCTACTACCAAGGAGAGAAAAAAAGATCTTGGATATATAGCATAACAATCATTCCATCAGCAATAAACCTCACTTGGTGATTTTTTTTCTTTGTGTACTAAGAGAGCCTAAATGTGAATGCTAGATGCAAATCCATTATTCTTAGTACTGCTACCTATAATTAACACTGCCCAATGGGATTTTAAAAAACATTTATAAAAGAGGCAACAGAGTTAACAATTACCATTATCCCCAGCTAAACTCCTCCTCCTCCATGTTTTCATGAAGAGAGCGGTGTTGTTACTTCAACAGGCACAGTGTTGTGGTGACTTTTGTGATACAAATGAAGCAAGACTAAAATTCTAATTGTGAAATTTAAAAGGAAAGTAATTGCTTGGTGTTGGTTAATTCCATCTTTGATGACAGCAGCTGCGTTTCCCTGCCTTGTGTGTTTTAACAGATGGCATTATTTCTTATGGAGTGTTACAGTAGCGACCGAGGTGACACTGAAGGAAAATTTTGTGACAGTATGTTAAGTAAGATATTACTGACAGCCCTGCTGAGCAGCGATGCAGAGCTGCACGTTGTAGATCTCTTCTCACCCCTAGAGCCCCCACCAAATGGTTTCCATTTGTGGCATGTGGAACTAGAACGGAAAGATGAATGGAAAATTATATTCTTTTTCAAATTTGTTTGTTTGCATACCATTAATAGGCCTGGGACGAAGACCCAAATCTGGCAAAAAGGTGCGCTTATCAATCCATTATTGCACTGTTCTACCTTTCTACCAAAGGAAAGAAAATGAAGGGGCCACTGGTAGGCCTGAGTTCTAGACCAGGATGTGCCCCAAGTCACTGGTCTTTGGATTGGTTTCCTTTGTGGAAAAGGCTGGAGTAGGACTATGACAAAAGTCTCTTGGGCCCTTTCTACTCCAACTCTCTTTCTGAAAGTCCTGAGCTTTCTGCTTTAATGGCACAGAAGACAAAGTGATTAAAGAAAAAGAGATGACTCTGTATGCTGCTGATACTGACGCACAGTCTAGAGAGAAGACCAATGGGTCACAAGTCAGGATGAGCGAGTCACGTAGTTCATTTGTATCAGCTTCTTCACTTCCTTCACAAGGCTGTAGTCAAGGTCTAATGGAATTGTGCTGCTGAAAGCTGATTGATTAATCCGGCCAACATTGCACAATTGCCCTGTGCTAGACACTGTGCCAAGTGCTGGGGATTTAATGGTGGACAAACCATGGTCTCTCTTTTGGAGGAAGATGTCTACTGGGGGAAACAGATACATAAATGGGCAATTGTAGTAGAATGTATTAGGGGCTTTGAAAGGCACAAGTACAGAGTGATGCACTCACCAACTGAATGTAGACAGTGATCTTAGCTACGCTGTATGGAGAAGAACCACCACCTAGCTGAGCCTGGTTTAAAATATTAACCATTGAATTGTGAGCAAAGGAGGAGATGCTGTTTAAGCCACTAAGTTTTGGGGTAGTTTTTAATGCAACAATAGATAGCTGAAGTGATGATATATGGGGGCCACAGGGCCAGGCCATGTGGTTCTAGAAGAATGTTAGTAGCTCTGCTGAGGTTTGACCATCAAAGGTATGTGACAGTGGAAGTATTAATAAAAGTTAATGTCATTTTTGTGGTTTATTTAGCACATTCTCATTTAATTCTTATGACAGTTCTCTGACATAGACTTTCTCTCAGTTTCACAGATGGGGAAACAGAGTCTGAAGGGCCACATTGAAATAAGTTGTATTCAAATCCAGGTATTTTGCTTCTATATTGTTCCTTTCTGGAATCAAAGCAAGATTTCAAATAGCTTCCCATTAGTAATTTTTTAAAAAAGATTTTATTTATTTATTTGAGAGAGAGTACGAGTGGGGGGGAAGGGGCAGAGGGAGAGGGAGAAACAGACTCCCCACTGAGCAGGGAGCCCGATGTGGGGCTTGATCCCAGGAACCCGGGATCATGACCTAAGCTGAAAGCAGACGCTTAACAGACTGAGCCGCCCAGGCACCTCTTCCATTGGTAATTTAACGGTTGTTGAACATGCAGTGACAGAGGAACTAGGACAGTTTCTCCCAGTACTTCACTAAAGCATATCCCTTGGTCTTTGCTACTGTTATAATTGGACCACTCGCTTGAACGTGAAGCGGCAAGGGTAAAATTGAATCCTTGAACCAAACTAAGTTAGATGCAAAACTACTTCCAGAATCTAGATTGCCTGGAAATTTATGTTCCAAATAATTGGCTCAACAGTTTTCAGCAGAGGTTCATGATAGAATTAATTCTTTAAAAAGAAGTCAGTCATAATCAACAGGATCATCCTCTGACTCTGTAAAATAATTAGAAATTCCTAACGAAGGTTTCTTAGTTACTTTTCATGATGGAGAAAAATATATCTTTTTTGGATCCTGACCAATAATGTGGCATGTGCAATTCTACTTTTTTTTTAGTATTATGATCAATTTCAGATCAAAATATCTTCTATATCCAAAACCTTGGAGTGAACAATTTCTAAGTACATGGCTTGTCGTGTGACCTAGATAATGTGATGACAGCCCTTTGGAACAGGATCAAGACCACTCCACACATGTGCCCTTCATGAGCAGGCATCTCAATGTGACAGCTTGAGTTACAGCTTGAATTTTCTGTATTAATACATATATCCAAACATTTCCCAACCCACTTTAAATCATGGACCATCTAAGATCCTTTATGGTTAGTTATGCAATTTGGCCAACCTGGAAGGGTGGGCCAGGGAAGGGATCTTAGATCAAAACTCAACATGGCAATAGGACTTGTGAGCTAAAGACAACTTGAGGTCTCATATACCTCATGTGATGAGAGGTAGAGTTGAGGGTTGCACTGATGATAGTTGTAAGTGTCAGCCACACAATCGAGCCTTCCCAGTGTGCAACATGGAACAGTGTCAGCTTGTGATGATCAAACATTTGAAAGGCATAGCCGTAAAGGGAGCTGTATAAATTCTTTTATGATACCTATTGCTATATAGGTTGGTTTTGAAAATTGACGTTTTAAAGAAAGACAACTCAAATGGATTTTAATGACTGCTTGGAATGTCTGTACCCAAATTTCTTTATCTGGCTTCTTGTTTGGACATGTAGCATGCTTTCATTTCTTTTGTTTTTCCCCTGTCAAAACAATCTTGTACTGGAATTTGTAAATAAGTCTTTATACAACTACATAATGATTTCCTTAGTGGAAATGTCTAGAATTAGGGTACAAGTGTTAGGCATGTAGAATATCTGTTTTTGAAGTGTGAAATAATTCAGGAGAGTTATTATCTGCTTCATTGGTTAAACTGACCTTAAAGTAAAAACATTCTAGGTTAACCTCAGTATTTGAAAGAGTATGGGATAGCCAGATACTAATATAAGAGAGAGCCAGCATCCTAAAACAGATGCTAGAAATGAAAATAAAATCTCTTTAATGGCATTTTTTGATTTTAGGGAGATCAGAATTAAGCATCATACGGCACTTCCTAATGGAAACAAACCTGGGTCATAGTTGGAACAAGGCTCTGATAGTATTAAGGTGCCAATAAATATTTAGTTTTAATGTTCATTTCAGTGCCAAATATTGCACCAGTGGTAGTAATATGATTGGATCTGAACCAAAAGGATGAATGAATGAACAATGGCTATGAACACTGATTTATAAATGTTTTAGTTTATTTAAACTATTCTTTTGGACTTCTCCAAATCTATCCTATATTATAGTTCTTGATTCTGAATGTTCAGTGGGTTTTTTTTTTTTTTTTTTTAACTTCTACTCTTAGAGTCTCTCATGGTCTTCCATTCTATCTACTCATGATAAATGTTTGTTGTCAACTTTTTGCCTCTTTCTTTTCTTAGCCTGCCATAACTAATGCTTTTCTTGGACCTGGTATATACTTGAAACATGTTGATGACGTACTAATGTTGCCTTCTGTTTGCCTCTCTCTAAATATCATAAATGAACCTAAAATGAAATTCAGTTGCTAAAACCACTATATAGAAAATTTAATAAAGGTTTCCTAATTGGGAGTATTATCAAATGCTTCCTGATTTTGTTTCTTTTCTGTCTTCTCTGAAGTGAAGAGGGGGAGGATCGAAGAAACTGAATATAATAGAAGGATTGTTCAAAGAAGACAGGTTTTTAAGTACTTCTGTATATGTGCTCTTAAGTCGAATCAGTTACCATGTTACTGTTAAGCAATTTTCTCATCTATCTAAAAAATAGCATTATTGTTTTACAACTGAAATATGCTTATTATTTTAAAAAACTCAAGCTATTGGAAAATACAAATCCAATATAAAAAAACACATGGGATTCCTTCACCAAGGTATAGTTACAGTTAATATATTGGTGAAAACTCTTTTAGATGTCTATGAATGCATATATACACAATGTGCCTCTATACCCATTTAATGTAATTGGGATCACATTATACTATTCTTTATATAGTTACATATAACATACTGATTTTGAACATTTATTCATGATGGGAAGGATCCTATATTATTTTTAATGGCTGCAGGGTATTGTCTTATTTGTTTCATAATTTGCTTAAATAACATGTTCTTTTTCTTTCCTCCTACCATCACTCATCCCTCACTCCCTTTTTCCTTTGGTCTTTTCTTCCTGCATTGGTGTCTGCCAAAATGATCTCTAGAAAGGGCTTATGAATTGAAATTCTCATCAACACATCGTAAGTGCCTGATTTTCCAGTCCCCTTTCAATAGAGATTGTGGTATTTTTCAACATTGCCAGGCTAGTAGCATGATTTATGTTTGCTTTAATTTGTATCTCTTTGATGTTAAGTAAGAACATCTTTTTGTGAGTGCTGGCCATTTTTAAGTTTTTCCTTTCAATAATTGCCTATTCTTGTTGTATTACATTTTTTAATCCTAAAAAATATCTTTGAGGTCTTTGCATATTAAGGATAATAATCTTTTGTCATATGCTTTGTGAAGGTTATTTCCCAGTTTATTTTAAAAAATAGGTTCAATATGCTTAGTTTTCCTTTTATAATGAAGTTTTTAGTTTTATATGGTCAGTTTGTCAGTGTTTTGTTTTATGCTTCTGACTTTTTATGATATGCTAAAAGACTTTCCCAACTATGTGATTATTTAAAACAAACAAAAAAATCACCCTCCTTCTAAATTTCAGTTAGTGGTTGAGTTTGTCTCACAGTTTCCTGATGTTCTAATCACTTTTTTTTGGATCTTTTTCTTCCTTTGTTTTGTTTTAGGTAGTTTCTATTGCTCTGTCTTCAAGTTCCCTCATGTTTTCTTCTGTGGTGTCAAATTTGCTGTGTGTCCCATCCAATGTAGTTTTCAGCTCAGACATTGTACTTTTTTCATCTGTGTAAGTTTGTTTCATTGTTATATTTTCCACATTTCTCCTTAAGCACTAGTACTTTTGTCTATCTTCTTGAACATCTGAGTGTACCTATAGTTGCAGTTTTATTACCTTTCCACTCATTCTCTTATCTGTGCCATTTCTGTGTCTTTTTCTATTGATTTCATTTTTTCTCATGTGTTGCATTTTCCTGCTTCTTTGCATACCCTATGTGGCTACTTGCACTTCTCCATTTGACTTTAAATCTGGGGATTCCCACAATTCAACCTCTCATTTGATAATTCCCTAGAACAACTCCCAGAACCTAGGAAAGTGGTATAGTTACTATTATAAAGGCAACAACTCAAACTGCTAAATGGAAGAGACACATAGGGCAAGATGGGGAGGTTGGGGGGTTGCAGAGCTTCCATGCCCTCTCCTCATGGAATTGGGGTATGTCACCCTCCCAGCATATCAATGTGTCAAGAAGAAAGCTCCCTCGAGCCTTAATGTCCAAGAATTTTTATGGCAGCGTCATTACTTAGGAATGATTGATTAAATCATCAGCCATGTGACTGAACTCAATCTCCGGTTTCCCTCCCCTTCTGAGAGGTCATACGACTTGAAATTTCAATGTTCTCATTCTGTGGTTGGGTTTTTCTGGTGACCAGCCCCCATCATGTAGCCATCTAGGGCCCACCCAATTCATGAGTTACTTCATCAGCGTAACACCATCACTCAGGCAATTCCAAGGGTTCTTGAAGCTCTGTGCCAAGAATCCAGGGCAAAGACCAGATATGTACTTTTTATTGTACCACAGAACCAAAGCAAACATTAGTTGAGGGAAAATTTAGTCCTTCTGCTAAGGCAGTACAGTCTGAGCACTCAACTTGATGTTCCATGCATTACAAAGTTTTTCTATACTGGCCATTGGAAACATAAATATCCCTGGCCTTGTAGGAGTAATGAGAATTGTTTCCTCTGATTTTTTTTTTTTTTCTTGTGGGTTCTCCCCCAGCCTCAGATAATTTCCTCTCTTATACCTTGACTAATATAATTTCCTCTCTTATACCTTGACTAATACTCATGTGAAAACTCACCCTTTATAGATCTGCAGGGCCTTGCCCTCTGTGTGTCTCCTCTTTTCTTGTACTTTGTCTTACAAATTCTAACTTCCTTGATGTCCCTGAATTGTCAACTCCATTTCCTGACCTTAGAATGCCAAAATCTTTTTGGGTCCTTCCTCCTTGCCAAAATCTGTTTGGGTCTTTCCTCCCTATGTTGTGGCCTGGGAACTCTTTCTGGCAATAAGTTGGGAAAATGATGGGTCAAACTGTGTGTTTTCCTTCTCACAGGAATCACTGTCCTTTACTGCCTGTTCTTCAATGTCTGAAGACTGTTTCATGTATATTGCCTGGTTTTTAGTTGTTCAAGAGGGTAAATGTGGTTCCTTGTTAACTCCATCAAGGCTGGAAGCAGAAATCTGTGGGCCTTTTCAATTTCAATCTGAATTCTTTCCAGAAAATTTATCTATCTTACTACTGCTATATGGCATCCTCTCCATTTTCATCTCCATCTCTTTCTGGCACTCTGATGATCTCAGTATTACCATTTCTGCCTTGATACTCCATAGCTCTTACTTGTTCTTTTATATTTTTCTATCATTGTTCTTCTCTTTCAGGAATTTGTCTGAATTCACTAATTTATGCCTCAGTTATTTCCATTTTGCTGTTTTTCTTATCAATTGTGTTCTTCATTTTAACCATCGTATTTTATATGACTAAGATTTATGTGTAGTTCTTTTTTATATTTTCTTGTTCTTGTTTCCTATTGCTAATGTTTTCTGTTATTTAATTAATTGGCTAATTTTAAGTTCTTGGTCTCTGTTGTAAGATTTTTTGCTTCTGATGAAATTTATTATCCAGTATACCTTGTTTTTTTGGGCATAATTAAGATCCTCAAATGCCTTGTTACTTTCGCCTGTGAGCTCATTTTTTTCTTAGGGTATTTATGAGGTCAAAGGAAGCATATGAAAGAAGACTAGAACACAATTTGTGTCATCCTTAGTGAACACAAGGGTGGGATATAGATGGAGAACCCCAGGTACCTGGAAACTATGGGTAATAACTTTTCACACCATGAAATAAGACCTCAGAGTTTTACCTTTTGTACTCCCCCTTGCCCCACCTCCCTCCCCTCCTGCCCCCCAGAAGCAGTATTAGGATGACAGTGGTTCTCAAACTTTAGTATTCATGAGAAACATGGGGAGTACATTTTGAAAACCTAGATTACTGGGCCTCACTCCCAGAATTTTTTTTTTTTGGGGGGGTGGATATAATAAAAAGTAATGTTATTTTTCTTTCCCACTCTCCATTCAGAATATGTACTATAGGGCAAATTTTTCTCCTGCTGCTGGATGAAAAATCTAGGAATCCCATGACTTTGTAGTCATTTTTAGGTAATGATAAGTTCTGTACTCACTGAACAGTCTCCATTTGGGATTAGAACACCTCATTCCAAACTTGATTGAGAATTAAATCTTTTCCATTCTCTCAGTTGAGGATTTCAGATAGGCTATTGACATCTGGTAAGTGGGTATGGTCAGTATCTTCTCTCATTTTATGCTTCTCCTCCCTCAGCTTGCAAAGTGGTTTCTGACTCTTCCAAAGACAGTGTGCAGAGAGGGACAAAATGAAAGAAAGTACAGAAAGTACACTCCTATTATGTAAGATTGTGTCACATTCTGAGTCTTGATACTACTATTTATTTTTGAGTATTTTCTGTATTTTTTAAATTTAAATTTTAGGTAATTAACATGTAGTGAAATATTGGTTTCTGGGGTAGAATTCATTGATTCATCACTTACATACAACACCCAATACTCATCATAACAAGTGCCCTTCTTAATACCCATCACCCATCTATCCCATCTCTGCCCCCACCTCCCTCCATCAACCCTCAGTTTGTTCTCTACCATTAAGAGTCTTTATGGCTTGTTTCCCTCTCTCCTTTTTTCTTTTCTCCCTTCCCATATGTTCATCTGTTATCTTTCTTAACTTCCATATATGTCACTCCCAGAATTTTTTAGTTAATAGTCCAGGGCTTGGGCACAAGTATTTATTTTCAACAAGTTCCAAGTGATGCTGATGCTGATGGTCCTGGGATAGCACTTTTAGAACCACTGGCATAGGAGAATGAAGAGCAGGATACCAAGTTTTCCTTTCTATTCTATCTCCTAAAGCCAAGATGAGTGGCTTCCCACCTCAAGTCCAGTCTACCTGCTTCTTCCCCACCCCGCCCTGGCCAATGCAACACCATTTCAAAATTACACTCCTTCTGCCTGGATGTTCATTTCTCTCCTTCCTCCCTCCTTCTCTCTATACTTCAGGGTTGATTTGGGGGGTGGGGAAGGAGCCTGTAGCCAATGTAGTTAAGTTTCTTGGAAGAAACAGGGCAACAGATTATCTTCTATCTGACCATCTCACTGAATTCCTAATTTTCTATTTTTTTTTCAGTTTGATCTTTTGATTCTTTTAGGTATACAAATATGCCAATTTACTTAATTTTATTTATTTTTTAGATTTTATTTGAGAGAGAGAACAGTGTGCATGAGTGAGGGGAGGGGCAGAGTGGGAAGGAGAGGGAGGGAGAGAGAGAGAACCCCAAGCTGACTCTACACTGAGTGTGGAGCCGAGGTGGGGCTCGATCTCACCACCCTGAGATAATGACCCAAGCCAAAACCAAGAGACGGGATTTGGATGCTTAACCCACTGAGCCACTCAGGTGCCCTACAAATATATCATTTTAAAACAGTGGTAATTTTGCCCTCCTTCTTTCCCATAATTATGTTTTCAAAAATGTTTAGTTGTATATGAGAATGCTAAATAATGGAGTTAATAGCAGAAATTACTTTTACTGTTCTTTTATATGAATGATTCCAGAGATTCACCATTAATCCTGAAGTTGGTATCTACTTCAGTTTAAATTTTATTATTATGGGAGTTTCTTTCTATCAAATACCTTCTTGGCATCTGCTGAGATAAAAATAATTTTTCTATTGACCTTTTAATATGGTGAATTTCCTTGATACATTTTCTGAAAATGAACCATTGTTGTGTTCCTGATGTGATCACCACTTAGTAATGATTTATTAGCTATTCTTTTAGTGTACTGTTAGAGTCAACTTGCTAATATTTTATTTAGATTTCTCTTGCTTTATGAATGAGATTGGGCTTTGTCCAATGCTTGATATATACCAACTATAATTTGAATACACAATACCTTGTTGCTGGATAACATTAACACTCTTTCTTCCAATTTTTTTTGTCTCTTCTTCCCCCAGCCACTTTGTGTCAGGTGCTGTGTTGAGCAAGAAGAATTCAAAGATAAATATGTTCTGGTTTCTGTTTTAGAGGAACACTGTCTAGTAGGGGAGAGCCACAAGGAAACAGATATTTACAAAAGGTGTGAAAGTGTGGTAGCAGAAGCATATTCCAGATAGCCTGGGAGTTCAAAGGAGAAAGTTTTTGGCATTTGTATGGCCAAAACATTTAGTTGGTCAAAAAATATTTGTTGAATTGAACTCGCCTTGTTTAGAAGAGGATTTTTAGTAGAAGCCTTATGGGGCCGTTGACTTTTTATATTATAAATAAAGGAGTAGAAGTCAAGTTCTTTTCTCTGAGAAGAGTGAATTACTTAGAGGACTACAAGGTAGACCTGATTTTACTGTATCTTTCTTTTTCATAATTAACACCTGCAATTTCAAATGGAATCTTCTTTTTGCCTTCATGAATTTGTTATGAGTCATAGTTTCTGAATTGTTTCCAAACCCTTTACCCAAATCAACTAAACACGGTTATGCTATGAGTTCAAAATATTTCAGAAAATCATTTAATCTGTAGGTAGTGTGAATCCCAGAAAAAGTTAGCATTGATTCTTACCCTTTAATTATTGGAAATTATTTAGATTTAAAGGAAATGATTAACATGTTCTTAATACCCTATATTTGTATTTTTCTCATTTGTCAGCCATACTTTATATTTTACCTATTTCTATTGTTCTTTTTCCACTGATCACATTACAGAGAAGAGGAGAGGGGAGAAAGGAACAGACATGTATTGGCCATCTATATTGTGTTCTACATCGTGGGGTAGTTCACAGCAACTCTTGAGGGACATACTCTTATCCTCACTTTCTCAGCTGCACAGAGGCTTTAGGTAACTTACGGGCACAAATCTTGGTTAAGGTGAAGCTAGAATTCTAATACAGATATGTTGGAGTCTAAAGACTGCGTTTCTATCACACCACAGAAAGGGTTTGGGTTCAGAATAAAATGTTTCTGTGTATTTATGACATACTTTATGCAGGTCTAACAATTATTAACAAGCCAAACATGTAAGAATCCCTTGGGTAGTTTGATAAAAATGTATAACAGGGCTTTACCTCTGGAGATCCTGGATTCAGTTAGTCACTTGTGGTGCCTTGCAGTCTGCCCCTAAGAAGTTTCTCAGGTGATTCTTATGCCCAGTCAGCTTTGGAAGTGAGAAATATATGCCGTTGTCTTCCGATGATAGAAATTACACTGTCACTGAACTCACTAGTGACTCTCAGCATTATTGTGGTCTTGGGCATTACCTGTGGAGTTCATGCATGTCATAAGCACTGAAATAAAGAAGGTGAATGTCCCTTATGAAAGAAGGTGCTGACTTCCCACAGCATCTGAAGGTCTCTATGGATGAACTCTAATGCAAAGATGTTATTTCTTGATTGACACTCACCATCTTTTTCTAGAACAGCTCTTTTCAACCCTGGCTGGACATAAGAATGGCAATGCCTCAGCCCCAAACCAGACCAATTAAATTGGAATCTCTGGGGTGGGGTCTGAGCAGCAGTATTTTTAAAGTACTACAAGTGATCCTAATGTAGAGTCAGGACTGAGAGAGCTCTCTTTTCAAGCAGGGGAAAGTGAGTTCAAGTATTAGACATTTTTTTTTCTTCTGGAAATTGGGAAAAATCCTAATTTATTTTTAATTTTTTTTATTAATGTTTATTATTTGTTTCAGAGGTACAGGTCCGTGCTTCATCAGTCTTACACAATTCACAGCGTTTACCATAGCACTTACCCACCCCAATGTCCATCACCCAGCCTCCCCACCCCTCCCACTCCCCTCCACTCCAGCAGGGAAAAATCCTAACTTAAAATGTTGAATATTTACTTTTTAAAAATTTGCACATAATTAAGGTGTATAATATGAACTAATCAGCATGTTCATATATATAATGATTACTACAATCATGTTAACATATCTTCTCACATAGTTACCATCTTTTTATTTTTTTGATGAGAGCACCTGAAATGTACTGTCTTAGAAAATTTCCAGTATTCAATACAGTATTATTAATTACAGTCATCACACTGTATATTAGTTCTCTAGACTTACTCATCCTACATAACTACCGTTTTGTATTCTTTGACCAATATCTGCCCATTTCCCCCACATCCCCATCCTTTGTAATTAATGTTCTAGTGTCAACTTCTGTCAGTGTTCTAGTCTGCTTCTGTGTATTTGACTTTTTTTTTAGATTCCACATAGAAATGAGAACGTAATTTTTTTTTCTGTGTCTGGTTTATTTCATTAAATAGAATATTCTCCAGATTTAGCCATGTTGTGGCAAATCCAGGATCTCCTTTTTTAAGGTTGAATATATGTTAAATTATTAGTTAAAATATAAAATAAAAATATAAATATATTTTATTTATTCATCTGTTGGTGGATACTTAGCTTATTTCCATATCTTGGCTATTCTGAATAACGCTACAATGAACATGGAAGCACATATATTTTCTTTCATGTGTTTGCATTATTGACATTTTAAGTATTAAAAGGAGTTAAGGGAGTTAAGGGTAAAAAGTAGCCAGTAAAGTAATGTGTCTGACATGGGATTGTTTTCTTCCCATCAACTTTATTCACCTGAACTTAACACAAAAATACTCTCATACTTTTATGCATTCTAGGATGTGTCTTAGGTTTTTAGGTAACCTGGAGGTAATTGTCAATGGCTCTATAAGGAAAATAAAGTTTATAATTGCTGACTGAAGCTTAAGTTAATCAACTCAATTTTCTCCCGCTTGTGTATTCTACAAGTTGTTCATGCCAACTATGGGTCAGACAGTGTACTAGGTTCTTAGGGTACAATTGAAAACACAACACAGTTCTTGTCCTCATGGCTTTGTAATGGGGCATAGAGAGAGCCAAATGAGATAAATGGTATATAAGATAACTAGAGGATGCTATAAGAACACTTAGGAGGACAACCTAACACAAAGACATTTCAGGAATTCCCCAAAGTATATTATCTTGTATCACCCGGATAAAGGCAAGAGAAAGAAGATATGGGATAAATGACTGTTTATCTGTGGCAAAGGATAGATAAACACAAATAGAACTCTCAATATGTGTGTGTGTGTGTGTGTATGTGTGTAAATTTTTGAATGAGGTCTTGGAAATTTTTCTTTGTGGTAGGAATCTTTGTAGTGATTTTTATATGCTATTTTTAATTTACCTATAATATGACTTTATGTTATATTATTATTTTTTGTATAGAGATAAGGCAAAGAAGTTGGTAAAATTCACACTTCCTGCCTCCACCCCTTGGTTACCCATGAACATTCTGAGGGGTTGACAGGTCGGAAGGCTGGGACTAGAATTTTTATTTCCTGATTTTCAGATTTGGGACAAAGATCATTGCATTACATTGACTCTTAAAAGGAAATGTTTGAAGCCACTTTCTTATGTAAATAAAATGTATTCTTTTTATGATACGTTTTATTTCACACCTGTTGACTACCCATCAAAGAGAAATTGGATGGCTTATGTTTTCAATGATATTTGAAGATAGCTATGCTAATTGTGGTATTTTCCTAGCAATGCAAATATTCTTCCTTTCATTTCTAAGTATTGCACATACCCTTTTGTAACACAAAACTCCCCTTAATAACCATTGAAATGTCATTTTTTTCTAACCTTTTTTTTTCTTGAAAGTTTGAGTTCTTCTATCGACTTAATTTTTTTTTAATGCCCTGAGGATTTCCCTTCATTAAAAATAAAAAGGCCAGTGAACAAGAATGGTATTGTTTCTATGAATAGATGTGGCAAAAGAATAAAGTCAGTGTTAAGATTATCATTCTTGTCAATATCCTTTCAGTTGTATTTTGTAGACTAAGTTGAGGGTGAAGGACAAGGAAAGGTTGGAAGGCATAATAAGTACAGACATTCTTTTTTGGCGCAAGATAATTCAAGCCCAACCAGGACAAGATTTTCACCTTAAAAAGAAATTTTTCTGAGAATAATCTCCTTAGGCAAAGATAACCCAACGAATGATACCAAAAAGCGTTTTACGTTACGTGGGAGTGGAGGTATAGCTGAGGAAAAGTGCAGGTCTTTTCTCTGAAATGGTCTTGGTATTTTTACTCCTTAGAAGCCGTTTGAGTGCCCAGATGTGTGTGTGTTTTCTTTATCTTTTTATTGATAGCAATATCATTAAAAATTAAACTCAGAACTTCTATGGAAGGTGTTTTTGTTGAGTTATGAAAGGTACAACCTCTCCTAATCTTCTGACAGCTCCTAGATAGAGGCTTCTAAAATGAAGTATTTTGAATACATACAAAATGTTTAATTGGTTTTGTGTTAGTGTTTACTTTTATAATAAAAGAATACTATTTGTCGATTCTCGTTCAGAGAGGAAACAACTAGTTGAAGTTTTTGCCCTCCGTTTTTTGAAAATGAATTTCAAAAATTATCCAACCTCTAATCACATTTGTTAAAATTGATCAAACCAACTTGTCTGCTGACTCAATTTTCCATATATCTTTTACTTCCACAGTATGACTTTTAAAAACGCTGAAGTGTGTTTTTACTGTGAACTGTTCTACAGGAAGGAATTATCAATTGTAGCAAGTGATACAGGGAATGCTAGGGTATGACTCTTCTAGTATTTCCTGAGATTTCCTTTTATCCATCCTCATTTAATACCATGACACTTTCTCAGCATGGATGCTGCAGACAGAGGTGGCTACATTTTCAGCCTCTCTTCCAGATTCACGCCCTGAAGGGAAAAGAAATGCTGTACAAATGGGTTGAACCTCAGGGTTTGCTCTGAGAGAGCGAAAGTTTACATTTGTCAGCGCAAAATGAAGAAGCATGGTAGAAGGCGAGTGCTGGGTGCTCAGAGTTAAGCGCCACCGCCCCCAGTCCAATGGGTAATAGAGTTATTAATTCTGCTGATTAACTTGGCCTTGGGGTTCATGGAAATGACATCCACCTCTTTTTTTTTTTTTTTTTTTAAGTTCAGACTGTGGAACGAGGGAACATAAAAAAACAAGCTAATTAGAGAGCAATCAGGAGAAAAGCAGAGAGAAAAGAAAGACAGTTTGAGCATTAATGAGACTTGTTTGGGGAGAGAATGTGACAGGCTCTTCAAAAGCATTATTGTCAAATGTGTCACCATTTCATAGATGGCGAGAGCTACCTTTGAGCTTCATGCTGATAGTTAATGATTTGAAACTATAAAAAGATTGAAAAGGTAAAAGGGAAAATGTCAGACTCAACTGGATTTTAATGAGCTTTCTTTTTTTCTTTTTTCTTTTCTTTTTCCCCCCAAGGAAAACAGCCTGAAAAGTAGAGAAAGTTTGTGTTCTTTCTATCCCTCATTCTCTGGATTCCCATTTCTTTCTTGGATACAGTTGGCAAAAGAACAGTGGGATAGGGATTATCAAAGGTCTACACTCAAAGATCTGGGATGTTTTACTTTTCTGAGAAGATGGTTGGCGGTGAGGGCAGTGCAGGGGTTTGAATGACAACAATAAGGAGAGATTGATGGAGGAGACAGCAATAGTGCTTGTTTGTTTTTTGGGGACGTGCTGAGCAGAAGCTGTCTTCATACTGTGAAATGTAACAAAGAAATCCAAAGTGATTACGCGGGTTCATTTGTCAGTATCACTGCTCCAGCTATCGCTGTGTGCAACAATGGGATGACAAGGCATTTATTGCTGATGGTTGGTTATTAGTCGCATTATAGGAAACATTAGAGCAGAGTAGGATACATAGACCAGGGAGACAATAGCTTTCTGGGCTCTGAACTCAGCAGGGTAGCCTTGTCATTAAATTTGGTAGTGCCAATTTAATTAAAAAAAAAAATAAACTGGAAAGAAACTTTGAAAATGAATTCTGTAACCCCATTTTTACCTTAATAGGAACTGTCAGGATTTCACTCCCTGGGCTCTCAGTTATGTGTTAGTAGGCTGAGCACATAGAGAAGGCTCACATATTTTCAAAAGACTTGAATGCTAGTGGGAAAATCAGAACCAAATTTCAGTTCTTTTGAGGTGATTTTCTTGTGGTCCTTGAAACATTAAATTCTGATTATGGTATAGTACCCAGGAACAAATTACTAAGCAGGTACCAGGGTCAAACCAATTGCCTTACTAATGAGTTTCTGATGAATTCCTTTCTGAAATGAGACACCTAAGTTGCTGATTTGAAAGTGATAGGCCAACTAGCTCATTGCATAGCAGAGAGGCTGCATGTAGAAGAGGCACCTGAAATCTTTTTTGTTCTTTCAGAGTTCATCATCCAGCACCCACTGATGCAAATAGCTCTGAACTCACTGTGTGCATGAATCTACTTGCTATGTCCACATATGTATTTTTTTGGCCACTTACCTGTAGAAAGATTATGAACAGAATAGAGGTTAACAAAAAAAAGAACAGAGATGAAAACTAACTGAAGATCTTAAGGGCCCAGAGGATTAAAACAAATTAAAAAGCTCTACACAGCAAAGGAAACCATCAATAGAAGGAAGTGACAACCTACTGAATGGGAGAAGGTAATTTGCAAATGACATATCCAACAAAGGGTTTGTATCCAAAATATATAAAGAGCTTATACAACTCAACACCAAATACCCAAATAATCCATTTAAAAAATGGGCAGAAGACATGAACAGGCATTTCTCCAAAGAAGACAGCCAGATGGCCAACAGACACGTGAAAAGATGCTCAACATTACTCATCATCAGGGAAATGCAAATCAAAACCACAATGAGCTATCACCTCACACCTGTCAGAATGGCCAAAATAAACACAAAAAACCAGTGTTGGTAAGGATGTGGAGAAAAAGGAAGCCTCTTGCCCTGTTGGTGGGAATACAAACTGGTAGAGCCACTCTGGAAAACCGAATGAAGATTCCTCAAAAAATTTAGAAATTGAAGTACACTATAATCCAATAATCACACTACTGGGTATTTACCCAAAGAATGCAAAAACACTAATTCAAAATATATAGGCACCCCTATGTTTATCACAGCATTATTTACAATAGCCAACTTACGGAAGCGGCCCAACTAGCCATTGATAGATGAATGGATAAAATTGTGGTATATATACACAATGGAATATTACTCAGTCCTAAAAAAGAATGAAATCTTGCCATTTGCAATAACATGGATGGATCTAGAGGGTTATAATGCTAAGTGAAATAAGAGAACGAAAAATACCAGATGATTTTGCTTTAATGTGGAATTTAAGAAGCAAAACAGATGAACAAAGCAAAAAAGACAAACCAAGAAACAGACTTTTAACTATAGAGAACAAACTGGTGGTTATTGGAGGTGAGATGGGTGGGGGGGATGGGTGAAACAGGTGATGGGGATTAAGAATGCACTTATGATGATGGGCACCTGGGTGGCTCAGTTGGTTAAGCGACTGCCTTCGGCTCAGGTCATGATCCTGGAGTCCCGGGATCGAGTCCCGCATCGGGCTCCCTGCTCGGCAGGGAGTCTGCTTCTCCCTCTGACCCTCCTCCCTCTCATGCTCTCTGTCTCTCATTCTCTCTGTCTCAAATAAATAAATAAAATCTTTGAAAAAAAAAAAAAGAATGCACTTATGATGAGCACTGAATAATGTATAGAATTGTTGATTCACTATACTGTACAACTGAATCTAATATAATAATGTGTGTTAACTATACTGGAATTAAAATAAAAAACAATTCTGAGACTAATCCAAATAGTAAAAACTAAGAGAATTCTGCCCTCGGGTAAATGGAAGCCTAGAGGTTTAAATAAACTTGACCACGGTTGTAGTCATTATCTGACTTAAGAGTAGAAGCCTAGTTATAGCTTAGATATATATTTCAGAACCTCTCTGATTTCTGCTCAAGGCAACTAGGTGTACACTTAATTAGTTTTAGGTGGCTTTCCTCCATGCTATTGGGGATCATTTAAACAAATTTTCTGCAATGGCCAGCAAGATGGAAATCCCTCAGGCCTCTCCTTTGGTGCTGGGCATGAAGAAAGTTCTCTGTGAAGCATGGACGATATCGTTACAAAGTTTATTGGAGAAAATATGGGTTTGTTCCAGCTGGAAAGGGTGTTGTTTCTTTGGGATTGCCATTTCCCTGAGGGCTCAGTTAGGAATTTCCTTTTTAAGAAGCCTTTCCTGATTCCTAAGAGCTGTGTTAAGTATCTCTCCTTTTCATTGCACTGAGCACATTTTATTAAAATAAGTCATTCGCATGGCTGCTCTTTTCTATTTGAGGATAAAATATTAAAAGATATAAGT
Organism: Leptonychotes weddellii; assembly: GCF_054177405.1. NCBI lineage: Eukaryota > Metazoa > Chordata > Mammalia > Carnivora > Phocidae > Leptonychotes > Leptonychotes weddellii. The sequence continues at coordinate 7,431,560 of NC_138376.1, read as the reverse complement.
ACAAAACTTAAATGTTGATTTTGTCAGGGAAATTTGATTTAGAGAAATCCAAGTAAAATAGAAAAAAGAAATCATATTTTGCTTATATTTTTAAAAAAATTTAGAGCGAGAAAGCATGAGCTGGGGGAGGGGCAGAGGAAGAGCAAGAGAGAGAATCCCGAGCAGACTCCCTGCTGAGCACAGAGCCCGATGTGGGGCTCAATCCCAGGACCCTGAGATCATGACCTGGGCTGAAATCAAGAGTCAGACGCTTAACCGACTGAGCCACCCAGGTGCTCCTGTTCTTTATGTTTTTAAGCTTCCTCTGTCTTCTCTGGTCTTATTCAGAGAGTCTTAGAGACTGTATACATGTTCCCTGACCCTCTCCCCTACCAGCCATTCATTTTTAAGAGACCTCTAAGTTACCAAACAATGTATTTGTAGGGACAAAATTCAATCAATATTTTGTTTTTCATCACCATGTTATCAAATATTTCGAGAATATTTGTTGGCAAGAGAAAATAGGTGATTTCAGCAGCAATCAAGATTGGTTCCTCCAGGGAAGGAAAGATGGAGGCCAACACATTGCTTCTTTTTTGAGTTCTTTCATGGGGTTTTAAATAAGTTCTTGCTTTTGCTGAGTGACTTTAGTGGTGTAAGCTACAACTCCCTTCATGTATAGTTCCATTAAATTGTTCACAGCAATCAATCCTGGTGAGCTAGGCAGGACAGGGTCTTTAATTCCTGTCGTACAGATCAGCAAACTGAGGTCCCCAGAGTATCTTGTCCAAGGGCAGGCGAGCAGGCAGGCAGATGCTGAGGAGTGGGGCTGATACTCAACTCTTCGTCTTCCTAAGGACTTCCAGGACTGGCTGCTATTGCAATCCAGACACCAAAATGAGCTCTCCAATTTGCCATAAGTTTACTAAATATTATGGTGGTATTATTGCACCAGGAACTCCTCAGAAAACCATACTACATAAATGAATGTCAAACCATTTTTTAATGGCTCTTCCTAAAGGTAGACAAGCTCTTTCCTCTAGAGCTGTGCAGATGTTAAAGGCAGATGCGTAACAGAAATGACACTTGATTTAGGGGGAACTCAATATGGCTGGATATAAAGCTGCATATGGTTTCAGTTCAAAGACTAACAAGAAAAATATTTTCTGAAAGTAGTTATAAAAGAAGAATACCATCTTGACCATCCTAAACGGAGTGTCTTAGCACAAGGGCTAAGCCAACTGCCAGTGTATGTGTGAGTATGAGTGTGTACGTGTGTTTTTGTGGGCATATAAGGTCTGCCAAATTTTTGCCAGTGGTGCTAAGTACAAGAGTTACTGAGCAATCACAGCGAGAGTTCCAGGGTTCTGCAGCTGGAATTGGTGCAGGTGCAGCTCTCTGGTCGCTGGCCCGCATTATTTTGCAATACTGCTGGCAGTAACCACTTTTAAATAGAAACATGATTGCACTTTAATATTTCTCCTTTCTATTTTTTACCCCTACTGTAAATCAGTCCTGTTCTGAGCACGAAGTCCTTGCCAAGGTTTCGGGTAACAGACTAAGCCCACTGGGCTGAGCCTGTTTTCAGTTCTTGGAAACACACTGAATAAGTTCCCCACCGTTGGTAGAGCCCACATGACTGAGTGAGAACATATTAGGCACAGAAAACAAACTTTTCTTAGGCTTTTGTGGCATTTGGAGATGAACTGTTTCACTATTCCCAAAACCATGGGAGGGAGCAGACATATGTTCACTATGAGCAAATTAAGAACGGCCCCCTCTTCTGGTTTGCTCTCTTACCCTGTAGGTTCTGGGAGGATTCTATGCTACACAAAGTCCTCGGGAATCAAATAGGTCAGTCTTCAGAAGAATAATTGAAGTAGCTTACCACTTAGGTAAAGCTCACTCTGTGACAGGTCATTCTGCTAAAGACTTTGCATATCTTGATTCATTTAATCTTCAACTCTATAGGGAAGGTACTGTTCTTTGTGTGTGTGTGTATACACACTTAGTTTTATTGTAACGGCAACTTGTACACTTTTTTTTAAAGATTTTATTTATTTATTTGACAGAGAGACACAGCGAGAGAGGGAACACAAGCAGGGGGAGTGGGAGGGGGAGAAGCAGGCTTCCCGCTGAGCAGGGAGCCCGATGCGGGGCTCGATCCCAGGACTCCGGGATCATGACCTGAGCCGAAGGCAGATGCTTAACGACGAGCCACCAGGCGCCCCAACTTGTACACTTTTAATATTTAAAACTAAGCATCTTTCCTTTCCAGGGAAACCAAAAAAATTTAAAAATAGGAACAAAATTACAATAGAGGATGTCCATTCCACATAAGATCCCACAGGTTCTGTGGATTCTCCCATGGAGTGGTAGGGCTCAGGTCATCATTGAGAGAGAGTTTTATTTTAAAAATGTCATCTTAAACTGCAAGGATGGCCACTGAACTTCACAAATATGCCAAAATAGTAGCCATGTTGTCAAAATACCCACTTAATCCACCCAAACATCCCAAACCCACCCTTTGCTGACCTTCTATAACCCCATTTTTAAAAAGGGTTTTTTTTTTTTTTTTTTTAAACGAGAAGGTAGGCAGGTACATTTTGGTAAATGCTAACTGTCCATATTCACATAGAGACACAGTGTAATCTCTCCATACAGAGAAAGGAAAACCAGAATTCTATGCACTACTACACAGGGACCTCACACCCTACAGCTTCTAGTGGAGCTAGGGAGCAAAACCTTTTCCTTTTTTCCCACAGAGCGTGGTGGTGTTGATTCCATAAAGTTTTTGTTGACACAGGAAGAGATAAAAATGAATTTGGAACAGAAAGGGCTAGAAATTCTTCTTCCATTGTATTCTGCTCAGGGTATTTTCTCTGAAGTAAGTTAAGAATGATGTATAAAGGGAGAGAAAAGAGACTTCAAAAAACAGGGCAAATAAGCAGAAGAGGAAGAAAAAGAAAAGACGGTAACTTACTCCCAAGGACTGGAGAAAATTAAAAAAGGAAGGTTGGAATCCATCAGTGTTCCATTACTCATCCTCTGTTTCCTCCTCCTCTCCTTCCTACCCCCCCATCATCATCTTCACCTTCCTTCCTCATCTCCTTCATCAATATCTTCCCATCTTTATTCTTATAGGATTTTACACATGGGAAAACTGAGGTACCAAGAAGTTATGTAATTTGTCCAAGGACACATAGTAAGTGGAGCAGCGGGGATTTGAACACAGAGAATCTAATGGTAGGTCTTTGTTCTTAACCACTTGGCTATACACATTCCATTTTGGAAGCTTGAGGCTACATTTCATACCAAACCAAGATCAGCTGCCTGCCCCCTCTCTTCATGCCCTATTTGGGTGCACATCTGTCTCCCCACCTGGACTTTGAGCTGTTTAAGTGTAAGGAAGAGTTTTTTAATCTCTATATGTCTCCTTGCCATTTAAAACTGGACTTTTCTATGGTAAGTATTTCATAAGACACACAAAGCAGACATTTCAAGGGTTTGAGAAGATCATGTACCAAAATGTTCGATAATACGGTAGAAGACCAAAATAAGAGATTTCTTTTAAAGGCTTAAAGTGCAGTAAATTCAGCATAAAGAGAATTATCCAGTGTGTCAATTTGTAACATTTTCCCACAGGACCAGGGCTCATGTAAAGTTTCTTGCCTGGTCTTAGACTTAATTGAAGTCTCCATTCTTTGTAAGACAAATACAAGCCACATTGTTTCTGTGCAGGAGGAAGCATCCTTAGCAATTTTCCTTGGTGTTGGACAAGAGAATCCTTGTTTTTTGTTCTTGTTTTGTTTTAATTATTTATTTAAATTCAGTTAATTAACATATAGTGTATTAGTTCAGAGGTAGAGGTCAGTCATTCCTCAGTCTTATATAACACCCAGGGCTCATTCCATGACATAGCCTCCTTAATGCCCATCACCCTGTTACCCCATCCCCTGACCCTCTCCCCTCCAGCAACCCTCAGTTTGTTTCCTACTTAAGAGTCTCTTATGGTTTGTCTCCCTCTCTGATTTCATTGTTTTATTTTTTCTTCTCTTCCCCTATGATCGTATGTTTTGTTTCTTAAATTCCACATATGAGTGAGATCATATGATAATTGTCTTTCTCTGATTGACTAATTTCACTTAGCATAATGCCCTCTAGTACCACCCACATCATTGCAAGTGGCAAGATTTCATTTTTTGATGGCTGAGTAGTATTCCATTGTGTGTGTGTGTGTGTGTGTGTATACCCCACAACTTCTTCATTCATCTGTTGATCAATCCTTGTTTTTGAAATAATCCCTATCCTCAGCTAGTTCTTTAGGTGTGTGGCTTTGCCCTATAACTACATCTTTACTAGTTTTTTTAGAACACTTATTATAAGACCAGGCAACCCATCACTGACAGGATATTTAACATAACAGTTCTTGCTCCTGGACACTGTTTTCCTATTGACTGTAGCTCTTTGGTCCTATGAGGAGGTCATCAGGCTTGCCTTTTGCTTGTAAGCCATTTGAGATGCCAAACTTTGTTTAAAGCCCGTTTCTGTCATCTTTGCATAAAGTTTTATAATTGTAAAGTACTCATCCAAAAAGTAAAGGTTAAACATGGAAAGTTTTCCTGAAGAATGTAGAAGCAAAGCAGTGAATCAGGAGTTAAAAATTAGTGATTTTAGGGGCGCCTTGGATGGCTTAGTCGGTTGGGCATCTGCCTTCAGCTCGGGTCATGATCCCAGGGTCCTGGGATTGAGCCCCATGTCGGGCTCCCTGCTCAGCAGGGAGCCTATTTCTCCCTCTCTCTCTGCTGCTCCCCTGGTGGGTGCTCTCTCTCTCTGTCAAATAAATGAATAAAATCTTTAAAAAAATTAGTGATTTTAGTACCACATTTTCCAGTGATTAATGTGACTGAGTGACCCTGAAGAGATCAAAATGATGTTTCCTTAATAAAAGGAGAGAGTGGAATTAGAGAATATCTTTTCAATTTTCTTTTAATCTAGTCTCCAGATGATAAGGAGACCCTCTTCCCTGCACCTGCATCACCACCACTTTCCATCAGATCTTGAATGAAACTAGATCAGAAAATGAAACTTTGATCTCCTTTTGTAAGTGAAGAATGAAAGCCTTGCAAGCTGAATGTTTTGATGAAACTTTCAGGAAGGAGTTTCACATGTGCAAATTTGCCATTTGGATTTTGGATTTTAGAGCACCGGAAGTTGACCTAAGAATTAGAAGTTATTAGAAGGTTTCTTCCTGGGGCACCTGGATGGCTTAGTCAGTTAAGCTTTTGACTCTTGGTTTCGGCTCAGGTTGTGATCTCAGGGTCATGAGATCAAGCTCACGTTGGGCTCCACGCTCAGCACGGAGTCTGCTAGAGATTCTCTCTCCCTCTTTATCTGCCCCTCCTGCTCTCTCTCTAGCTCTAAAATCTTAAAAAGGTTTCTTCCTCCATAGGTGACTTTTTGAGTGATCTCAAGAATCCATGCTTATGGTCGCTAGGGATCCTTCTAACTCTGTTTCTTTGAAGCTGTATTAATACTACTCTCACTCTATCTTGGAAACTGACGCTGTTTACCTTCACATGTTGTTCTTCACTTGCTGATCAAAGCATGACTGTAGCCCAGCACCATCAGCATCTCCTGGGAACATGTTAGAAACTCAGACCTACCAAATCAGAAATAAAATTTATCAAGACCCCCAGGTGATTTCGGTGCATATTAATGTTTGAGATGTACAGCTTCAAATCACCGAGATTGTTGTAAGTTCCTTTCAAAATCTCAGTGTTCTGTTTAATGTGGTGCTACCTGAATCGAAGTGTATTGGTATACATTTGACCCTTGAACAACAGTGGGGTTAGGTGTACTATCCACCCCCCACACACGGTCGAAAATCTGTATGTAACTTTTGAGTCCCCCAAACAACTGATCGCCTGTTTTAACCAGAAGCCACAGTAAATACTATAGACAGTTGATTATCACATATTTTGCATGTTATATGTATTATATACTATATTCTTACAGTAAAGTAAGCTAGAGAAGAATGCTATGAAGATCATAAGGAAGAGAAAATACATTTACAGAATTGTACTGTATTGAAAATAAATCTGCATATAAGCAGACCAGCAGAGTTCAAACCTGCATTGCTCAAATGCCAAATGTACTAGAAACTCAGATCCTTGGGTTTAATTCCACCACTAAAACAGAGTATGCATGATAGTGGAGAGAGGGTATAGCATTATTTTCAACACATAGTAGGATGCTGATTTCTCAAGTCAACACATGCTCTCTGCAAAATTTGGGCTCTGATGCATTAGGAATTAATTGACTCAAGCTGCACATAGAGACCTCCAAGAAGGTGGAACTGTGAAGGCCAGTTGTGTGCATGAGGCCAATAACATGATCCAGTGCTTTGCAGGGAAGGTTAGAGTTGAAGAACCTTTTAAAATTTATGTGGCAGGGCGCCTGGGTGGCTCAGTTGGTTAAGCGACTGCCTTCGGCTCAGGTCATGATCCTGGAGTCCCGGGATGGAGTCCCGCATCGGGCTCCCTGCTTGGCAGGGAGTCTGCTTCTCCCTCTGCCCTCTTCCCTCTCGTGCTCTCTGTCTCTCATTCTCTCTCTCAAATAAATAAATAAAATCTTTAAAAAAAAAAACAACTTATGATCTTCATAGCAATTAAGAGCCATTATCACCCCTCCCCCCATGTTGTAAAACATTTGATTGTTTATCAACTAACCTTGTAGGACATTATTACATTCCCTCTCTTGTGAACCATAGGGTGTGTTTTGAGTCCTCTGCTAAATGAGGAAAGAGCAATGGAAAAGCTGCTCTTTAGCAGATGGGGTCTTTTCTTTGGTGTCCTCCTGCTTCTAGTTCCAGATTTATCTTTCTTTTGCTTTCTTATCTTTACTATGTCACATGCTCAGTGTCTCTCGGTGCTCCTGAGCCCTGAACCTAGCTGTCCAGTGCTTGGTGTGTATTTTTTTCTCTCCCTCCCCTTATCTTCCTCCATTCCTAAAACCTGCCCTCTCTCTTCTCCCAAATTGTGTCATGATAAATGATTTGAGAGGCTTGAGGATCTCTTTTCTCTGGAATGACTAAATTTTAGCAACAGTAGCAACAAAATCCTGTCTTTCTCCAAGTAATCGTCTTTGCTGGGGTCTTTCAGACATCAGTGTGGGTGAGTGGAGGAGACAACACCATGTTGTTTCAAATGCCTCTGACTCTCTTTGCCTGGGTATTACCCCTTTGTACTCAGCCTGTGGGTCCGATCTAGCCATGTAGAGGATGGGAAGCTAGCTTTGTCACAACTACACTGGAAGGCACTGGAAGTAAAAGGAACTATTATGTTTATATTGAAGATGGTCGCTGGAGGACATTGGACTTGTGTCCTTGGACCATACTTTGAACACTAAGGGCATTAAGCAGAGTCAGCAGATTGGGACGCCTGGGTGGCTCAGTTGGTTAAGCGACTGCCTTCAGCTCAGGTCATGATCCCGGGGTCCTGGGATGGAGCCCTGCATCAGGCTCCCTGCTCCTTGGGGAGCCTGCTTCTCCCTCTCCCTCTGCCTGCTGCACCCCCTGCTTGTGCTCTCTGTCAAGTAAATAAATAAAATCTTTAAAAAAAAAAAAAAGCAGAGTCAGCAGATAGACCTCAGTGGGGAAGTTGGCCTCCCAGGAAACTGGTGAATGAGGCTGAGAAGCAGTTCATAGCCCATGGGGATGGACTCTGCTGCTCTTCTGACCACTGCTGAGCTTGGCTTGAGGATCAGGAATGAGGTGAATGTTCATTATTTCCATTAATGACCTAGAGATGATTGGGGTATGCTTGTTTCTGTTTTCCTCTTTCATCCACAGCAGGAAAGGGGCTCTTGGATCTGACCACATCCTTCCTTGTGTGGGCAGCACATTAACATGTCCCACGCCCTTACAGGGACTCGGGGGTTCTAGAGACAGGCTGCACCTGCCTCCACTCCTTATGGCCACGTTGCCTCTAGTACCTTGGGTAGGGTGACTGGGATCTTAATCTGATCACACCGTGGAGCTGTCTTTGTGGCTTCTGCCTGCTGATCTGTGGTTCTTGGGAGAAGACGACTCTTTAGCCATGTGTGTGACAAATTTCCCAAATGTCCACAGAGTTAAAAGATAGCTGACGTTTATAGAGCGTTTCTACTATATTGAGTAATGTCTGAATTACTTGACATAGGCACTGTATGGTAAGTGCTGCCTTCCCCATTTGACAACTCAAGAAACAGATTGACAACCTTGCCTGGAACCAACGGGCACGGTCAGGTTGTTTTCCTCGGCTAGGTGGTTTCTCCCCTCAGTCCATGCCCTAAACCTCTCATGCCAGTGCATGATTTAATATACCCTCTCTCTGCTGGTGTAGAATGTTTCCTTCCAATTATGCTAGTTACATTAACATATTACAACAAAAATTCTCAGTCCACATATTTCAGCTCTCTTCAGAAGCAGTCCTCCTTCGGGTCCTTACCTGCCCATCTCTGGACACTTCTGTAGGTCTGAAAAGGATCGAGAAAGTGGCCTTATGACATCAGGAATCCTCTCCTTGCTCATTTTTATAAGCAGTTACACCCTTCATTCAAGGCTAATAAAGTAAATATAGTTTATTTTAAACGGTTCATTGGGCTTGAGGACTACTCGAATATTTTTACGGGAGACACTTCATAATTAACAAATTTGGAGAAAATAAAGACTGCATTTCCCAGTCAACAAATATTTGAGTTTCTACCTTTTTTTTTTTTTTTTTTTTTTGGTAAGACCCTGTGTTGGGAGCTGTGAGGCATGTGATACCTGGTCCAAAGTTCTGTGACCAGGTGCGATGGTTAATTTTATGTGTCAACTTGACTGGGCCACAGGTGTGTCTGAGGGTGTTTCTGCATGAGATTAACATTTGAATTGGTAGGCTGAATGAAGTCCATTGCACACCCCCTAATGTAGTTGGGCCTCACCCAGTCAGTTGAAGATCTGCCTGCTTTGGACTGGGACATCATTCTTTTCCTGTCTTTGGATTTGAATTGAAAACCGAAACGCTGGTTCTTCATGGGTCTCCGGGCTGATGGCTTTTGGACTGGAACTCCACTATCAGCTTTTGGGGTCTCCAGCTTGCCAACTGCAGATCTTGGGACTTCTGAGCCTCCAGAATCATGAGCCAATAAATTTCTTTATCTATCTCTCTGGAGAACCCTTGCTAATATACCAGGTGATTCTGGGGCGCCTGGGTGGCTCAGTCGTTAAGCGTCTGCCTTCGGCTCAGGTCATGATCCCAGGGTCCTGGGATCAAGCCCCGCATCAGGCTCCCTGCTCCGCGGGAAGCCTGCTTCTCCCTCTCTCACTCCCCCTGCTTGTGTTCCCTCTCTCGCTGTGTCTCTCTCTGTCAAATAAATAAATAAAATCTTAAAAAAAAAAATATACCAGGTGATTCCAAACACACCCTTCAGACTCAGTTTTATTGGAAAATAATCGACAAACGTCACTATACAAATTAAGGTGTATAGCATGTTGGTTAGATTTACATATTTTGTGCAATGATTACTGCCGTGGGTTTAGTTCACATCAATCATCTTTTGTAGATACAACAAAAGGAAAAGAAAAATTTCCCTTTTGATGAGAATTTAGGATCTCCTCCGTTAACAACTTTGCTGTATACCTCGTAACAGTGTTAATATGATCATCATGTTGTACATGATATCCCTAGTGCTTATTTATCTTAGAACTGGAAGCTTGTACCTTTTTTTTCTTTTTAAATGTTTTATTTATTTATTTTAGAGAACGAGTGCACATGAGCAGGGGGAGGAGCAGAGAGAGAGGGGCAAGCAGACTCTGCACTGAGCACAGAGCCCTACACAGGGCTCAGTCCCAGGACTCTGAGGTCATGATCTGAGCTCAAATCAAGAGTTGGACGCTTAACCAACTGAGCCACCCAGGCACCCCTGGAAGTTTATACCTTTTGACCACCTTCCTCCAATCCCCCTCCTCCCACCCACCACCTCTGGTAACCACAAGTCTGATCTCTTTGGTGTTTTTTTGTTTAGTTTTTCAAACACATCCCTTTCTGTGGGAAATCTCTATGCTTGGATTCTGTTTTCCAAGACAGATTAGCTAAATTCCAAATAGGTTTTGTTTAAGGAATCCTACAGAGATGAGTCATTGGATAAGTCAGATTGAGGAAAAGTACAATACCAATAATAATTGGACATACTTCAACCAGTACATTGGACAAGAACCTCTTCATGGCAATCTTTTTGTGAGAGTTGCAACATGTCTGAAAAGGGAAGACAGTATTTCCATTGTTCCCTGCACCTCAAAGGGGAGGAAGATGTTAAATGCCAAGTGCCAGGCCCCAGAGGAACAATCGCTGTTGACTAACTCATCACAGGGCCAAAATGTCTCTGGGTTGGGAAAGATGATTTCATGTGCTTCTGAGTGTGATCATGGCAGGGTTTCTCCATAAGAAACAAAGAAGGAAATGGCGTGTTTTCTTACGGGCCAGGAGGTTGATTTTTCTAATTAATGCAAGGCCTTTCGCTCCCTGAATCTTAAATCCCATTCTAATACCTTTTTTAGTTGAGTGGCATTCACGTAACATAATACTCACCATTTTTAAAGTGGACAATTGAGTGGCATTTAGTGCATTCACAGTGTTGTGCAAACACTTCTATCTAGTTCCAAACGCTTTCATCACCCCAGAAGGGAACCCCGAGCCTCTTAAGCAAATCCTTCTGGTTCCTCCCTCCTTCCCAAAGCCTAGAAACTCTACGGTAAATCTAATATGGTTTTAAAATAAAACTCTTTTTACAAGGAAAAACTAAGGGAATAGAACACAAGTAACATAATTGAAGGAGTAAATTCACCTTATGGGTGATTTTTGGATATTTGTTGTGCATACTTGCAGAATTCTTGGATAAAGGACTACCTATATGAATCCAGCACTTGCGAGATGGGATCTTGTGAGAATGTCTCAATAATGGCAAGCCAGGAGGGCTTTAGTGGAAGCAATTCTGGTAGGTCCTCCTAAGGACTGCCTCCACAGGGAGCAGTGCCCTTGGGGCACCTTCTTGGCCACACACTGGCCGCCAGTCAAGTCAGCATGCTGCACACAAGGTTCAGTGTGGAACCCCAGAACTTCCTAGCTGCTTGGCTTTTGGTTAGTACAGACTGAGAAAGCTGGTAGTGGGTTCTGTATGAGGACTGTTTTCTATTTCTGACAGTCTTCTCATGGTCTTTTTTCTCCTTAGCCATCAGATATCATAGCTGAGTTTTTGGTCAATGATTGGTCTCTCTCTTCTCAGTTTTAAATATTCTATTCAAAACAATCAGGAATTTACAGAAAGTCACAGGCCTTTGAATATATGTGGATGCATTTCAGCTCTATTTTCCAAGCTGAGGCAGTTGGGAATAGATGGGGGTGCCTTTTATCTGCCCTATTTCACACCCCAAGAGTTAGGGGCAGTTTATGGTGGGGGATGATTTTCAAAGAACAGGAAGGAAGGGGTTCTTGGGAAGTGGGAAGTGCTCACTCTAGAAAACTGTTTCTTGGGTGCCTAGGTGACTCAGTCGTTAAGCGTCTGCCTTCGGCTCAGGTCATGATCCCGGAGTCCTGGGATCGAGTCCCACATCGGGCTCCCTGCTCGGCGGGAAGCCTGCTTCTCCCTCTCCCACTCCCCCTGCTTGTGTTCCTGCTCTCGCTGTCTCTCTCTCTGTCAAAAAAATAAAATCTTAAAAAAAAAAAAGAAAACTGTTTCTTGAAGGTTAGGGAAGGAAGCAAGAGTTCTTCATGGGCCTGTGGGATGGCTATTTAAGGGGTGTGCTTTGTAACTCTTGACTCTCTTCACAGATTTATTTATTACTATTTTTAAAGATTTTATTTATTTGAGAGAGAGAGAGAGAAAGCATGAACGAGCAGGCGGGGGGGTGGAGAGGGAGAAGCAGCCTCCTCGCTGAGCAGGGAGCCCAACATGGGGCTTGATCCCAGGACCCTGAGATAGTGACCTGAGCCGAAGGCAGACGCTTAACTGACTGAGCCACCCAGGCACCCCTCTCTTCACATATTTATATACATGAAAATCACCCACCTCTCAGAGAAGGGATTCCTGCCTTACCGGGCTGGGCACATTATACCCTCTGCATCTCAAGAGTATGCTTTTCACACAGAGGATTGTTAGGGGATTCTTCTCCAAATTACCAACTTCTTTCTTTTCCCATGCCTAAAACTATAAGAAATGGGATTTGAAAAGGATTATAGGTATTTATAGTCAATTTCTAACCAAATGAAATCTCCTTGTAATTTCTTTTAGTGTATTTTGGTTCTGTTCTCAACAAAGAGTAAGGTAAGCGGTCCTTCTTCCTTACCAGCCATTTAGACATAAGAAGATGGAAATAATTTCCTTTGAGGTCTTTTACCAGCGTAGCCTAACCAGTAAGGATGAAAACAGCATCACTTCACTCACTGAGCTTCTGTTAAGGCCAATCAGGTGTTTGCTCACTCTTAGTGGATTGTCAGCTGTAACTTAAAAAAGTCTTCTTTCATGTATATTGATGATAATATCCCTGGTTTTTCCATGGTATAGTACAGTTTACAAAATATTGTCATATATTTCATTGGAAAGCCACGGTAATCCTGAGGCAAGAAGTGTGCATGTTTTTAAATGCATCTTACCAACAAGGAAACAAAGAATCAGACTCCATCTGCATCACCAGCACATCCAGGGCTAGAAGGACACAAGCTTTCGGAGGCTTTTTGTTTGTTTGTTTTTGTATCATAAATCCATTTTGGGAAACTCTAGTCCAAGTTAGATCCCCCCAACTTGTGCATTTCATTTTCTGGAAGTAAATGAAATTTTACTAGGTTTTAATGACAATCATTTTGCAAGGAGATAATATCAAGAAAACCAGGTCTCTGTCTCTACTCTTCTTTCTCATGCTATTTCCCAAGATTATAAGATCGCAACAAAGATAGTGTCCTACTTCTAGGAGTCCTTTCCTTTCCTTTTCTTCTTCTTTTTTTTTTTTTTAAAATCTGGGCACCTGAATTTATTTAAATTCCTGATGTACTCATTTTAATTTCCCTCCTTCTTTCATGTTTTGATTTCTGCCCATCCAGATTTGTTCCTGACATTATTTTTTATTTATTTTTAAATTTTTTTGTTCCCGAGTTTAAAGATAAAATCTGTGCTAAAGGAACCAGCCATGATGCACCTCTTTCCAAATGCCTGTGTACCTGCAGTTTCACTTTTCTCTCCTTCTCCCCTTCATTCCCATCCTTGACTTGCTTCCACCATCACATTCATGGCTTCTCACACACTCGTGTACCTTCTTCCCATTCAGTGTCTAGTTATAACACCTACCTGCATTCAAATGTGACAACATACAAGTTATGTTATGATAAATCATTTACATAGGAAAAAGACACAGCTTTAGGGATTTCAGGGTCATTAGGTCGCACATTTCCGTTATTAGATGAAACACAAGATGGAGTGTTTTAAGTCTCATTTTAAAAATCGCTTGATGTAATTTGGAAAAGATGGAACATGAAAGTCATCTAACATGTTTGGAAGGTCATTTGTGGGAAAAACATTCACTGGATTTGGAGGCTGAAGATAGATATGAGAGAACAAAAGGATATAATTTCAGGCATTTGGATCTAAACTTTGGATTCTAAATTTGGGGTGAAACTGAAGGCTTTCAGGTTTGTTTTGACTCTAGAAAGGCTCAGTTTTGCAGAGTCATTATTATTATTATTATTATTATTATTATCTGCCCCTCACTTCTACATCCCTTACGAGGAGAAGAGTGGAGAATTTTGGTATGTTCTTACCTGGGCTGCCAAATAATTTAGGGAAAAACATAAATTCCTCAGAAAACAATTAATGCATTTGCGTTAAGGGAGGATATTTGGCATGAGTCCCTACGAAAAATTGAGGACACTAAACTTTCCATAGATAAATGTCTGCTACCAACAGTCAAGACTTGTGGTTACATAAAGCACCTCAACTAAGTTCTTATGTGGAATATTGCATTCCTCTTTAATTAGCCCATGTAGTTTCTTATTGTTTTGTTTAATGTGGCTGGCAAATGGTAGAGAGGTCTTAAAATCAAAGTATACACCATTTGAAAATTATTTTCTATTATAAATCTGCTTTATGACACATATACTTTACCAGGTAGGTGTGGTTTGACCGGCTTAAATGCTTCACATATTCCCTAGAGTATTCAGAGCAAATGTTGAGACAGGGCTCCCATCTGTGTCCTTTTTCAGAGGTAAGGAAGGGACTGCATGCTGACACAGGGATGCATTTAATTCTCTGAAATACTTGTACCACGCATCTCTACCCAGAGCTTACAATGGCCTTGACATCTCTGTTAAAGAAAGGAAGTCAAAATGTAACAAACTGAAAACAAATGATAATGGCAGAGAATGATACTCGTGAAGAAAACGAAGCTCTATTTTGACTTCTTATAAAAAAACTGTTCTCCTGAAACAAATCTGGAGAAGATGTGTGATACCATCCTTGAAGGTTTGGTGGCTGTCCCTGCAGCCCTTGTCCCAGGTCAAGAGTGCAGGCTCTCGGAAGACCCGGAGGAAGGAGGATGGTGCGGACAGCCCTGTGGCCGCCAAACAGCCTTGATATTAGGGTGTATAGTGTGTACTCCGACTTTTGCTTAATATGTTTTTTTTTGGTCTCAGGATTCCACCCCCCCTCCCCAACCGCTCCCGAGGAGAAAAGTCAAAATGCCACAGCCATGTAAACATAGGAAAAAAGCACACGTTAAATAAAACCCCTCATTCTGGGGAACATCTT
>NC_138376.1:7383348-7416264 GCF_054177405.1 Leptonychotes weddellii | reverse complement strand
TCCCACCCCCCACCATTCCAGCAACCCTCAGTTTGTTTCCTGAGATTAAGAATTCCTCATATCAGTGAAATCATATGAGACATGTCTTTCTCTGATTGACTTATTTCGCTCAGCATAACACTCTCCAGTTCCATCCACGTCATTGCAAATGGCAAGATTTCATTCCTTTTGATGGCTGCATAATATTCCATTGTATATATATACCACATCTTCTTTATCCATTCATCTGTCGATGGACATCTTGGCTCTTTCCACAGTTTGGCTATTGTGGACATTGCTGCTATAAACATCGGGGTGCATATACCCCTTCGGATCCCTACATTTGTATCTTTGGGGTAAATACCCAGTAGTAGGCATTGACTTTTGATTAAAAACTAGTTTCCCCCAGGGGAACCTGGGTGGCTCAGGTGGTTAAGCATCTGAGTCTTGATTTCGGCTCAGGTCATGATCTCAGGGTTGTGAGATGGAGTCTCACAGTGGGGAGTCTGCTTGAGATTCTCTCTCTCTCTCCTCCTGCCCCTTCCCCCTCTGCTGCCCCCTCCAAAATAAATAAATAAAATCTTTAAAAAAATTAATTTCCCCCAAACTTTTGAGGTCATTATTCTCTTGTCTTTGGCTTTTAATGTTGTTTTTGAAAATTCCAGTACTGTTCATATTCCAGATTTTTTGCAAATGATCTACATCTACTCTCCCAGGATACTGTAGGCTCTTGTTTTTTCTCTGATGTTCTAAAATTTCATGATTATGTATCTTACTGTGGTTTATTATCATTTTTTATGAGCTTTCCGTGGATCTCTTTCTATCTGGAGAAATATGTTTTCTAGTTTGGGAAAGTTTAATTTAGTATTTTTTAATTAATCCCTCCTTTTGTATTTCTTTTTGGTACTCCTATTAGTCAGATATTAAACTTGATGGATTGTCTTTTTTTTTTTTACCTTCTATATCATATCACCCTTAGAGTATGAGATTTTTCCTCAATTGTATTTTCAATCTTATTGAATTTTCCATTTCAGCAATTATTTTTATTTTCCAAGAACCATTTTTATTTATTTTCTTCCCTTCCCACCTCACTGTCTTCCTCCTCCTCATGCTCTTCCTCTTCCTCCCCTTCACCCTTCTTCTTCTTGTCTTCTTCTGGAATTCTGTTTCATAGATGTGCTGTCTTTTTCTGAGGATAATAATTTTAATTTGTAGCTTAACTTGCTTCCTTTTTTTGTGTGTGTGAATTGCTTCTATTTCCTTAAAGTTTCTTTTGTAAATTTGTTTTAGCCTGCCTTCCATGTTGGAACTTTCAGTCAACTTCTGGTGATCCTTGGTTTCCTGTTCATATCAAAGAGCTATTTGGTAGATCTGGATTGCTGTGCAGAATTTATTGGCTTGTGGACTTTACTGTAGGGTGGTCAGGCTTCTGTTGTTGTTGTTGTTGAGAGTATACCAGATGTCCATTTCTGTAGGTCTTTTATCTTGGTCACTCAGGTTTTTGATAGAGGGATGTTCCAAAATGCCTTTATTAGTTATCTATTTCTGCATAAAAACTATCCCAAAACGTTAATGGCTTGAAACAGCATTTATCTTACAGTTTCTTCATGTCAGGATCTGGGTGTGGCTTGTTGCCTCTTCTGTCCCAGGGTGCCTCAAAGTCTGTAATCAAGGGGGGCAGCTAGGGCTCTAGTCATCTCAAGACTTGACTGGGGAAGGATCTGCTTCCAAGCTCAGTTATGAGGTTATTGGCAGGATTCAGTCCCTTGTGGCCTGTTGGACTGAGCACCTCAGTTCCTTTCTGTATGTTAGCTGCCTTGTTTTTTGCCACTGGAGTCTCTCCAACATGATGAGTTGCTTCATTAAAGTAAGCAGGCCAAGAAGCCAAGAGAGAGTGTCAGCGAGATGAGACAGTCTTCAGTTACCTAATCTTTCCATCACTTTTTCCACATTTTATTTGTTAGAACTGAGTCACTGGGTCCAGCCCACATACAAGGGAAAGCAAGGGTGTGAATGCCAGCAGACAGGGATTATGTGGAAGCATTTTGGAAAGCTGTCAACCACAATGCCCAAGAGGTTAGGATCCAATCTGTAGGCATTCTGGCAACTAGGTGAGGAAGAGATGGTAAGGCTGTGTCACTTTTCAATAAACAGATTTAATCTCTTTTTTTTCCATCTAGCACCTTATCCTTGCTTTCAGCTGTGCCTGATGTCTTCAAGGTGGAGCATTTCTGTTTCCATTTCTTTTTTTTTTTTTTTTTTCTGTTTCCATTTCTTTAGGAAAGAGACCCTTATTCTCCTTTTAGAATAAGAAATGGATAATTACCTTGAAGTGGAAGGCAGAAGAGAGAAACCAAGAATTTAACTGCTTCTTATGCACATTTTAAGTCAGTTTCCCTTTCTTACCTCCAAACTTGACCTTCAGGTTGTGTAATACCTTATTTTCCAATTCCTGAACCTTTTAAAGGTTCTTCAGGGATAAACCAATTTGCTTCTCATTGATATTACCCTCTGGGGGCCCATAGGTTTGTGCTTCCTTTGCTCTGATTTAAGTTGACATCAATCCTGTATTCTCTTTGCATCTTTACAAAATTAGTTGACATTTCTTGTTTGCTGTTGTCTCCTTCTCATTCTCTTTGTCCAGGAGGGTTTTAAACATTTTTAAAAAATCTTACTTTTGTCATTTTAGTGAGGTTTGGGAGAAGGTGGTAATAAATGCACATATCCATACACTCAACTAATCATAATTCCCTCAATTCAGTGTTAAAGGAAGGTCTTTCTCTCTCTTTTTTCCTTCCTTCCTTCCTTCCATCCATCCATCCATCTTAAAATGATACATATATATTAAGGAAAATCTCAGGCAGTAATCAGTGACTAAAGATGCTACCATATCAATATTGCTTGCTATCTAAATGTGGGGTGATTCCCACCTATGTCTGTACCACCAGTATGATTCACTTCCCCTTATTCCCAGAAATTCATGGACTTCTAGCCACACCCTCTGATATTTTCTTCATTTGGTCTGCTCTCTTCCAAAGCTCCCATTCTTAACTTTTTTCCCTATCTCAAATCAGATGTCTAGTTATTTAAGTAGCTATTAGAAAGAGAAAAACCTGTTGGCTCATTAGAATAATTCACTTTAAGATGTCAGTGTGAGCAGTGAAGAATTGTAGCCCATCCATCTGCTAGTAATATGACTATTTAAAAATCCTTTCACCTCTTTATAATCTTTACTTTCCTCATCTTTGAAACAGGAAAAAAAATAACATCTTCATAGACAAGATAGGTAAATTTCTTGGCATAGTATCTGGAATATAGGGAGCATATAAACACTAGTAGTAGTTGTTGCTCTTGCTATCCTGATCATTACTATTATTAACGATGGCTGAGGAACTTTCCCAGGGATATTTAATGTTAAGATATATATTAATACTAAATAAAAATCTGCTGGAGAGAAAAGCTCCTACATTGAGTATTCTGTATTCCCTAACAGAAAATCAGGTGTCGGAAAGCATCTGGTCTGCAGTATTTTGAAGTTATGGTGTTAGGTGCATTCATACCGTGCTTTGATTTTTATGTCTTCCTGACTTTGACTTTTGATAATATTTCATGTTCTTGAGGTGTCCTTGGCCTGATAGTAATATAGCCATACTTTATGATTATTGATTGCGTGGTTATAGACTTTTCTGTTCTTTCGTTGTCAACCTATGTATTTCATATCTGTGATACATATTTAATAATGTATCTCTTGTAAAGAGAATGTAGTTGTCCTTTTCTGTAATTCAGCCTGACAATCTCTGTCTTTACTTGGACTGTGTAGTCCGTTTATATATAATGCAAATATTGTTGAATTTAAGTCTATCATTTTTCTATTTCTTCCATCTGTTTTTTAGTACTTTGTTTCTCCTTCCTGCCTTCTTTCTCGTTTTGATGTCAGGAGAAATTTTTCGTGATGACTTTGTATATATCATAACTAGATTCTTGGTGCTCTTTGTATTTTAATTCTTTAGAAAAACTTTAATTTTTTTCTCAGTGATACTATATTTGCTTTTAACATTATTCAATTAAGCCCTTGTCTCAAGCACTATTATTTTTGGAGAAGAAAGTTATTATTGATTTCCTATTGACCAAATTTTTCACAGTTGTTGACTAGAGAGAAATTTTCTTGTTCTTCCTAGCATCCATTTAAAGCCAATTGCTTTACTTTGAGATCCCAACTTCAAACTATTCACTAAGGTTTATGCTGAAGCTATATTTCCCTTCGCCTCCCCCTCCCTTCTTTCTACCTTCCTGTTTTTCCTACCCCTTTCCTCCTTCCCTACTTTCTCTTTCTCTCCCCTTCCTTTCTCTCTTCTTTTCTTCCCTCTCCTCCTTCCTTCTCTTTAGTCCCTCCCTCCTTCCCTCTTTTCTTCCTTCCTTCCTTCCCCCCTCCCTCCCTCCTTCCCTTCTCTCTCATTCCTTCTTTCCTTCCTTTCTCCATAAGAAAGTCATGTGGAGAGGCCATGTCTTAGTTAATGAGCATCCATCAAAGTCTACCAAATTAAAAAACAAAACAAAACACCATGTCATGTCAGCAAAGTATATTAGAATATTCTTGTGGACCAGATGGAGAAATGTGCAATGGAGAGTAATAGAGGGGGTTTCATATATAACTCAGCAACTGAATAATAATTTTATCATAGAGATTGATGTCTGGAGGAGGGGTTCTCTTGCTGAATGCCACTGAAATTATATCCAGGCATATTCTGTTCACCATAATTTTAAAGCAGAGGATTAAATAAATACTTCAAAAGTGTGTTTTTTTAACCTATGGGAAACCTATTTGCATTGTAGGGGCAATCTATAATGCTAGTTTAAAGAAATTTTTTTTGGTAAGTATCTTGGGTAGCTTTAGGTCTTATACTCAAAAAAATGCAAGTACTTTTACCCCTAACCACCCTTATCTCCACCCCCATCTGCACCCCTGGTTTTTAGATTCAAGATTCAAAATTATCTCAATAGTTAGACAAAGGAATTGAAATTGACAAAGTAAAATGTAAGTGGACAAATATGAAGTTTAATATTATAACTAACTAGAAATTAGTTGTATATTTTAGGTATGTATGTAATATCTATATAAAATATGTAGGTACACTGATTTATACACATATTTACACACAGAACAATGCATATCAGAAATACCTAGGAGTTCCAAATGCCATAAGAACCAAACATAGTATTCAGAGTTAAAAAACAATCCTAATTAAATGTTAGACTGCACATATAAAAGAATACATAAAGTTCAGATCATGTAAGAATATCTGGTAATACCTAGAGTGTTGTAACTGCTCTGGAAATTTTATTTTATTGCAAATAGAAAGTAAATAGAAAAATAAGACTGGGATAGTTGAGCTTGTGAAAACTGTTTCGTGTAGAGAACAATATGAGAACATAAGAATGCTGATTATGAACAGAAAATTCACAGGGACATGAAAGCCCTAGAGGCTATATGTACAATCTCTCTATACAAGACACATGATTTTTTCTGTTACTCTAGATGAGAAGTGCTTCTCAGATTTTCCACTAACGTACCCTTAATGATACTTGTCACATTTCTTTGAGAACCCACATTTCATTTAAAAATACTATCCAAATATTGCATTCTACTTTATAAGTTTGTATTGGTATAATGCAAAATAATGTTTTTTTCTTCATTCCCTTCCTATATTTGGAGACGAGCATTTATTCTGTGTCATCCTGTGTTCTCTGGGGTACACATGTATGCTTGGGTATTCACACTGCGGGTTGAGATGAGACCAATGGGCAAAAATTCCTAGGACTATATTTTTCACTGAAAAAAACTCTAAAACAAAAATCAAAATATGTATAACTTTCTAAATTTTGCATATGTTGTCTTGAAAATTTGAAAATAAGAAACCAGAGCCTGAATAGCCATCTCCCTCCTGTCCTTTTTTGGATCAGTTGTAGAAATGATAACTGTGGTAGTTTTAGGCTGGACTAGATAATTCATGAGTTTCTTTGACCTGTGATAGCTTTAAGATTGGACATTACATTTTGTTTCCGGGGAAAGAAAAAGATAGGAGAAACAAGAAACTTTAAAGACAGATTAATTAAATGTTAAATATTAAAATTTTGGTTCAAAGGAATGAAATGTTTAAGTTAAAAGCAATGGTGGAGACTTCCAGGTAGCCTAGGAAAATGGTTGTCACTAAGTTTGAATCTCTCCAAAAAACTGTACTGATCAACAAGAGAAACAAATATAGCCCACATAACCCAAAATGTCAGCCTAACCAGAAGAAAAATAACATTGCCACTTTAACTGCTTTTAAGTAGAAAAATATACAGTAGTCGCCCTTGTCTATGGTTTTGCTTTCTCAGGTTTTGGTTGTGGTCAACGGCAGTCGGGATGCAGATGATCTTCCCTCTGACATGTGATCAGAGGGTCAGTACTGATGGTCAGCTACGTCATGGCATCTGTGTAATTCACCATGCTCCATCTCCTCACATAGGCATTTTATTGTCTCATATCATCACGAGAAGGGTGAGTACAGTACAATAAGACATTTTGAGAGACAGACCATGTTCATATAACTTTGATTACAGTATATGGTCACAGTTCTAATTTATTATTTGTTATTATTAATCTCTTGCTATGCCTAATTTATAAATTCAAATTTGTCATAGGTATGTATACACAGGAAAAAAAACCAGAGTTTGGTACTATCATGGTTTCAGGCACCCAGTGGGGTCTTGGATCACATCACCCACAGCTAAGGGGGACCACCTTACCCCAACTCTCAGCAGTATGTTCAACTTAAGCCCCTGCCATAAGCCTTTTGGAGAGTGAGCAGTATCCTAATTCCTGCCTCCTCCCCCTCCAGCCAAGTACATAAAAGAGAAGAGGAGACAGAAGCACCAAGGTTAAAACTGATAATTACAAAACCTTCTATTAAACTCTTGGGTGAAATGAAAAAATACGAACAGAAATTATGGAATCTATAAGAAGTACTAATCATTAGAATAGTATATATTGAAATTTTATGGAGGGGTGCCTGGGTGGCTCAGTTGGTTAAGCGACGGACTCTCGGTTTCAGCTCAGGTTATGATCTCCTGGTCATGGGATCGAGCCCTATGTTGGTCTGTGCACTGACCGTGGAGCCTGCTTGAGATTCTCTTTCTCCCTTTCCCATTCTCCTCCCCCCCCCGCTCATGCTCTCTCTCTAAAATATAAAATAAAATAAAATAAAATAAAATAAAATAAAATAAAATTTATGGAATACATTTAAAGCAGGTAGGGGAAACTTCATAGAGCTAAATACTTTTATCAGTAAAAGTAAAATAGTGAAAATAAATGAATGAAATTCACAGCTGAAAAAGTTAGGAAAAAACCCAACAAAATAAAAGCCAAAGAAAGAGAACTAACAAAGATAAAAGCAAAAATTAATGAGGCATTGAAGAACAGAAGATCTAAGTTCTAATTAGTTTACCAAAATTTTCTTTTTGAGAAAAATTAATAAAAAAATCAGCTAACTTTATCAAGGGAAAATATGAGAAAAACTATATACACAGATAAAGAGGTGATAAGGGGAATATATTGAAATAGTAATTTTTAAAAAAAAATTAAGTTTTTCAGAGTTTTTTGTTTTTCATGCTTTTATGATAACCTAGATGCTTAAGTTTCAAGGATAATAGAATTTTGTCAAAATTGGACTCAGAAGCCAGTTTAGAAATTCTAAAGAAATAAAGTTATCAAGAGATTACCTCACATAAAATCAAGATACTAAGTTAGTTTCACAGTAGAATTTTACCAAACTCAGTCTCAGTGCTGTTTTTGTTCAAATTTATAGAAATTGATGGGAAACTTCCAAATTCTTCTTATAAAGCATTGACATCTAAATTTAATATAGTACATACACACATAAAGAAATTTTTAAGTCAAGATCACTAATGAATAATGCAAAACAGTAAATATTAGCAAGCATAATCTAATACTACATTAAGAATATAATACTATTTAAGAAAATAATGATATGCTTATATCATTCAGTATTAGGAAATCCATTAACATCATACACCATATTAATAGATCATTAATAGAAAAAAAATCCCTCATCCTGCTCCATTATGTAATAACTATTTGAAATTTGCTCTTTATTTTTCCTTGCTCCAAAATAGATTTACTGTGTTTGTATGTATATGTAGTTCAGTTTTGCTTTTTAAAAAAAGTTTTTGAGTGGTATCATACTCTACATGTTTTTCTGCAACTTGCTTTTTATTACTTATTTATTTTTAAAAGATTTATTTATTTATTTTAGAGAGAAAGAGTGCAGGGGTGAAGGGCAGAGGGGGAAGAAGAGGGAGAGAGAATCTCAAGCAGACTCTGCACTGAGCATGGAGCCCAATGCAGGGCTCAATCTCATGACCTTGAGATCATAACCTGAGCTAAAATCAAGAGTCCAACATTTAACTGACTCTGCCTCCCAGGTACCCCTGCAATTTGCTTTTTAATTCAGTGTTGTATTTATGATAATCTGTGTTCCCTTGTATAGGTCTCATACCTTCATTTTCACTGTTGAATAATAATGTTATATTAATATCTCACAGTTTGTGTTTTCTCTTGATTTGTATTTAAATGATTTCTGTTTTCTTGCTATTAATATATTTCTACTTATTTTTAATGTACATATAAAGAGTTTTTATAAGGTATTTACAGGGAGGGAATTGTTGGGTTTTAAGGTAAATGCCTTAACTTTTACTAGATGTTGTCCAAATCCTCTCTAAAGTGAGAATAACAATTTTCTCTTCCCCTACAAGTGTTTCAAGGAGCAAGTTGCTAATATCTTTTCTAGCACTTGATTTTTATCAAACTTTTGATATTTCCAATGTAATCTGTGTAAAATAGCATCCCACTGTGGTTTAAATTTGCATTTTCTTCTTTGCTTTTGAAGTTTACCATGGATTCAAGTATTTACTGTTCATTCCTGTTTGTTGTTGTTCATTTCTTGCTCCTTTATTTTGGCAGTATTTTTTTGAGTTGTCTTTTTTTTTAATTTGAAAAATTCTGTATATATTCTAGATACTAATCCTTTGTCAGTTATATACAGATCTCTTTCTCAGTCGATAGTGTGTCCTTTTATTTATGGACTTTGATGACGGTAAATTGCTAATCTTGTTATAGTTTAATTTTCATTATTTCTGATTATTATTTTGAATAAATTTAATAAATTATTCCCTACCCTGAGGTAAAAAAAGATTCTCCTGTATTTTCTTCTAAATGTTTTCAATTTCAACTATTATTTGTGTCTTTAATGTAATTAAAATTGATTGCAGCATATGCTTGAGGTAAAGATTCAATGTTATTTATTTTTTGACATAGACAATCAATTTTCTCAGCCCTGTTTATTCATCATTAATTTAGAAATCCTCTTATGTCATATAGGAGAGTTTCCATACATGCATGTTCTTCTTCCAGTTTCTGTATTCTGTTCCATTGGTCTCAGTGTCTATTTCTGAGCCAAAGCCACACTATCCTAATTACTATGCCTTAATGAAAAGTCTTGATATTGAAAAGGCAAGGCTCCCCACCTTATTACTGTTCCTCAACATTTTCTTGGCTATTCATGGTCTTTTGCATGAAATGACTTTTTGCTTTGTTGCAGTTATTCTGAATTTCCTTTAACCTTACCTCTCCTTTGTGTCACTTCTTTTCATGGTTCAGAGTCTTGAACTTAGGCTCCTGTTTGACTAACTCAGGTCACACACTTGCATTTCACTCACCAAGGATGTGAAAAAGTATTTTCTACTTTGACTTTTCTGTGTTGGGAAGTGGAGCCCTGCCTTTCATCTATAGTCAGACTTTCTTCAAATAGGATGACAAGTATTTCAATGATTTTCTGCTGCATGACAACTTATCTCAGTGGTTTAAAATAACAATCGTTTCATTGCTAGATGATGATTTGGGGGCAGAGCTTGGCTAGGAGATTTTTATGTTCCATGTGGTGTCATCTGGAGTTGTTTGGTGGTAGTGGGCTGGTGCCTGGTCTGGTCTGAAGAATCATGTGTTTGGTGTCTGGTGGAAATGGCTGGAAAACTAGGTTCAGCTGGGACTGTTGATTAGAGTGTCTACACGGGACCTCTGCAGCTTGGTGGTTTCAGGGTATTCATACTTACATGGGTGCTTAGAAAGAGAGGTTCAAAAGACCAGAAATGGAAACTACCAGTTTCTTAAGGTTTTGGCAGGGCCATTTCTGCTCTTTCTGTTAGTCAAAGCACAGAGAGTACCCAGATTCAAAGAGAAGGGGCATGGGCCCCCTTTTTTTGATGGGAAGAGAATTAAAGAATTTTCTGCCATCTTTAATCTGCCATAATGAGTTTGGTTCCTGGGCAGACAGTATTCTAATGTCCTCTAAAGTAAGGTCAATTTTCTCTTTCAAAGAGAAATAGACAGTGTTGTATTTTCTTTCAGTGGTCTATCTTATGTACCTTGTAAACCTTATCTTGTGGGGCCAACATATCAAGAATCAAACCTGTCTGTAAGGAATCTGATACAGGAATGAGTTGAATGAATGGCTGCAACTAAGTTTGGAGTGAGAGGAGTTTATTTATGTTATTTGAAATCATTAGAAATTAAGTAAATATCCTGAGTCTTATCTTACTTAATTAAATGACTCCTTTCTGTCCTTGCTTTGCCACTGCTTGGCAGAATTCTTATGTAAGTTATCTCTGGATCATAGGCTTTTCATCTGAAAATGTGCTTTTTATTATGTATCCTATCTACCAGATGATGTTGTAATGCTGTTGTGAAAATAAATGTGATAAAAGATGTAAAAGCCCTTTGAAAATTAAAAGAATACTAATTCAATTCATTATATCCTATCAGTAATTTTTCCATCATGTAGAAAGAGTTTAACTTTGTAGAAGTCAACTACAGTTGACCCCTTGAACAACATGGTTTTGAACTGTGTGGTCTCCTTATATGTGGATTTTTATAGTACGGCACTGTCAATATATTTTTTCTTCCTTACGATTTTCCTAATATTTTTTTCTCCAGCTTTATTGTAAAAATACAGTGTATAATACATATAACATACAAATGTATGTTATCAGTAAGTTTGCTGGTCACCAGTGGGCTATTAGCAGTTAAATTTGGGGGGAGTCAAAAGTTATACATAGATTTTTGACTATGCAGGGGTGAGAGGAACTGGTGCGCCTAAACCCCCGTTGTTCAAGGGTCAGCTATACAGTTTCTTAAATGTTTTGGCAAATCATACTGCAAGTTTTGCTATGAGATTGTGATCTCCTCAAGGGAAGCCATTTGGAGATTGAAGTGAATTATTTTCATTGTAGTTGCACATATTCCTGATGAAGTTTCCCATACACAAAAAATAAAATGATCAGTAGACTCAAAAAAAAATGTTATTTTGGTGAGATCGTACTAGAAATCAAATTCCTGTCTTCAGTTTTCAGTAGAATTGACCAGAAAAGTATAAAAGCAGGTAAAAATTCCTACCTCCGCATGAAAACTAGAAAGAGTTTAATGCATGTTCCAGTCATTTGGAGAATTCTCATTCTTCCTGCGAGAGCACCGGGCTTCTGTGAGCATGTTGGATGAGAGGAGTTTGATCCAAGTCCGCCACTTCACTGTGAAGGTGTGAGGACGGACCACTTGCCATGAGCACACAGGCGGGCACCTTGCTGACACTTGCTCAAACACGCATGCCCAGGGGGATGCAGTTACCAGAAAGCTTCTGCAGTGGGCATCATGCCAGGTCACGAGCTGGCTTTTTCTCTAAGGAACAAAGGCAGAAGACCACAAAAGAGAAACTGCAGTTAAAAAAAAAAAAAAAAAAAGATGGGGGCAGGGCTGCCCTTAAAAAAAAAAAAGTCACGGTAGTGCCTCTTGCTGAAATAATTTTACCACAAGAAACTGGAGACTGTAGATAGAACATTTTATATTTTCACATGGGAGTGATATCCATTTAAATTTAGAAGACAGACATAAAGGAGGGAAAATGTGAGATGAGGATATCGTACTTAAAACCGTAAAGCATGATTGATATTTCAAAAACAGAAGTGCAAGTGGCAAATAGATTATACACTGCATAAAATTGAATTAAGGAAGTAGGATGAAAAGTCTGAGATATTCCGATATTCAAGGGGAAAGGATAAATATATGAAAATGAGTTGGGCCAACACGATATCAAGATATTCCAATCTGGGTATAACAGCAATCCCCAAGAACTGCTGAACAGGAAAATAATAGAAGATCACTTTTTTGGATTGAAGAAAGCTTTGTATCTGCCAATTCAAGGGCCCGTTGGTGGGTAAGATATATAAAAAAAAAAAAAAAAAAGGTGAAGACTGCATCCTTCTAATATTTTTTTTTATTTTTATTTTTTTTTAAAGATTTTATTTATTCATTTGACAGAGAGAGACACAGCGAGAGAAGGAACACAAGCAGGGGGAGTGGGAGAGGGAGAAGCAGGCTTCCCGCGGAGCAGGGAGCCCGATGCGGGGCTCCATCCCAGGACCCTGGATCATGACCTGAGCCGAAGGCAGATGCTTAATGACTGAGCCACCCAGGCGCCCCCCTTCTAATATTTTTTAAACATAAAGGAAGAAAACCTTACCAGTTTTCAGATGATGGCAGTGAAAGGGCCCACACCTACATCTCTCTGGGGCCAGGAACAAGAGCATAAATGAAGGCTCTCACACCCCATGTCCAAATAGTAGTAAAATAATTAGAATTAGGTTATTAGTAAAAAATTAGAATCAAATGTCAGAAATAATTCTTGAAAGAGAAGATACTTAATATAAATAAGTAATACATCATGAGCAAAAATCAACCATCTGTGCTTATGGAAATCATTGTTGGCCGGGGAGTAAATGTATGCCGAACTTCTTATCTTGTCTAGTAGGATGACAATACACAGTTTCCTTCTTGATCACTCAAGAGCAGAGTTTTAGATATGATTTAACATCCTAATTTAACCAGTAGGAAAATTAAGATAGATTGGATGGTCAGGGCAAAAAAGAACAAAAAAAATTTAAGAAATAATATAACAAGACAGCCAACATCAAAAGAAAACAAACTTTGAAAAATAACTATAAACCAGGATGTCCACCAATAATACTAAATGCCCCAGGAATGGCAATATGTATTTGTTATATGAAGATGCTTAGATTAGATTTTAAATTGAACCCATTTATATATACCTAAAACCAAATAATCGTGTTTTAAGTAGAAAAAATGGGAAAAGATATATCAGGCATACAAAAATACACAAAAATAGGCATAACACTACTTATATCCACTAAAACTGGTATTAGCTGTGTTTAAAGGATGCAAGAATGACTTAGTATTTTTAACTATTAATACATCAAGTTAGTTGATCAAAAAGGGGAAACAAAAAGCTTAACGGGCATCTCAATAGGTTCTAAAAGGGCTAAGGTTCTAAAAAGGCTACATTCCTTATTTTTAAAAAATCTTCGCAAACTAGGTAAAAGGATATCTATTTTAGGGAGGGTGCCTGGGTGGCTCAGTCAGTTAAGGATATCCATTTTAAACTAGAAGTCAATGTGATTACATAATAGTGATTATCTTCCGCAGAATCCAGTAACTGAGGCAAAGATGCCTGCTATTATCAGTATTACAGTATTGTGGAAGTTCTTGTTAATGCACCGAGGCATAAAGCCATAATGATCAAAATATTCACAGGAAAGGAAAATACAGAATTCTTTTTTTTTTAAATTTTTAAAAATTTATTTATTGAGAGAGATAATGATAGCATGAGAGGGGGGAGAGTCAGAGGGAGAAGCAGACTCCCCGATGAGCAGGGAGCCCGATGCGGGACTCGATCCCGGGACTCCAGGATCATGACCTGAGCTGAAGGCAGTCACTTAAACAACTGAGCCACCCAGGCGCCCGGAAAATACAGAATTCTTAACAATTATCTGTGGTAGAGCTAGGAACTTCAAGAAAACAAAACTGCTGATCAAGTTAAAAGATAGCTCAGAGATGTGGCCAGATTAAAAACACACGCAGGTTAGTAACCTTCCCATAAACTTGAACTAACCATTTAGAAAATCTAATGAAAAATCTTATTCCTAAGAATAGCAAATGTGTATCTAAGAAGAGCTACAACAGGTAACTAAAACCAGAGTTCACCAAATGACAGAGAATTTTAATAAATGGAGGAAAATGTGATGGTTAATAAAGCAGTTTTCCCCAAATTCATTTATCAAGTGAATACTATTCCAATAAAAATCTAATCATGATTTTTTTTTTAAAGATTTTATTTATTTATTTGAGACAGAGAGAATGAGATACAGAGAGCATGAGAGGGAGGAGGGTCAGAGGGAGAAGCAGACTCCCTGCCGAGCAGGGAGCCCGATGCGGGACTCGATCCCGGGACTCCAGGATCATGACCTGAGCCGAAGGCAGTCGCTTAACCAACTGAGCCACCCAGGTGCCCTAATCATGATATTTTTTAAACAAAATGCTTCTAAAGTGTATCTTGAATAATAAATTAACAAGAGTATTTTACAAACTTCTGGGCAAAGGGATAATAATTTTCCCCTTTCAGATATTGACATTTTAATATATATTGAAAAGATGAGCTTCTATAACATTGTAATGTAATAAGCCTCAAATTTACTGAAAATCAAAAGAATTTTGGGTTCTTTTCTTAGACTTTGGAAGGAAAAAGATGCTTTTTCAGTAGTTACTGCAGCTGTAAATTTGCATTGAAAGTCACCTTTAGGAATGAGTCTGTGTAGAGTAAGCAATAGCAAAAACCAGGGTGCTGACCACTAGGAATGTCTCCTACATTTTGCATATGAAAACATCAAGAGTAAGATAGAAATTAAGTGAGAAAAAGGGAAATGTATTTGCAATGTATGGCACATGGTTAACATCATTTAATATATTTTTACTTGGAAAATATAATCTTTCTTTGATAAATCAGAAGATATTTTAAAATCTTATACATTTTCAGGGTCACCATAATAAACACCAATTAATCCAATTTAATTGTATCTATTTATATATCATCGTATTATTAATATACAAAGATCATATACAAATCAATAAAAATAACTTCCTTTTAAAAAGAAAATATTTTACCATTGCATCCTCATTAATGATAACAAATGGTTAAAGAGTTCAGTTTTACCAGTAATCAGGTCAAATCAAAACCAATCAAATGTTCATAATTTCTTTTTAGAATTTGAAAATGTTAATGTCCAGTGTTGGCATTATAAAGAAATACACTTTTCTTTGTACATTGCTGATGGTAGCTCATATGACAACATTCTCTCTCTCTCCATGTATATATAATATGTATCTATATCTCCTTAATATATTTATAGTTTTTTTTAACTTAGTAAATCCTTTCTAGGAATTTATTGAAAGAAAAAATAAGAAATGAACACAAAATAGTTTTCTTTTAAAAATGTCTTTATTGGATATTTTGAAATTATAATAATACCTTCTTCTTGTAATACGTAAAATGATATAATACAAAAGTACAGAAGCAAAGTTAATTGTTTTCCCTTGCCTGCCTTCTGCCTAAGCCTGTCATTCCTCTCTGGAAACCAATTTTAGTGGTCTGGTAGATACCCTTTGGTACATTTTTTTCTTGTTCAAATGAATATATATAGCATATTATATAAAGAGATTTTGGTTGATTGATCTGCTGAAATAGGCATTTTATTACATGCATTATTCTGCAGTGTCCTTTCACTTGTCAATATATTGTAGACATTTCTAGAAGTCAGTAAAGACAGATCTAACTTACTTTTCCAATTTCCTTATATAGACAAAAGCACATAAATTTTATAATGACAACATAATGGTATCACATGTATGATTGTATTATATACATATATATTATATAATGTATAATTATATATATTTATATATAGCATTTTAAATGATTTCATGTCTTTTTTTCTGTCTTTTTCTTCTCTGTTCATTGTGGAATTGTTTAAAACACCAAACAACTATAAAATAGATAACCATCTAAAAATGGCAGAGTTACTGTATAAATTGCAGGATATTTCTGTGATGGATTGCTAGGCAGTCATGAAGAAACTATGCCTTTTGTTTTCTTTTCGTAAATTCTGTGTTTGCTTATTTGGCATCCACCCATCACTGGACCAATTATATTAACTATATTTTCTTATTTTCTGTATTCTGGATGCTCTGGCATTTGTGGCCTTGCTAAAGGGGGAGAGACTGGCCATCCCAGAGCAATCTAAGAGCCAGTGCTTAGCGATAAAATAAAGGGCTCAGCCGGGAGCACGCCTTTCCTGTACGAACCAACCAATCCCAAGCTCATGTCCCCCAACTACATACTTTTTTTGTTTAATTTAAAAAGAATTTTTTCCCCCAAACTACATCCTTATCAAACTCTCACACAACAGTCAGTATTTCCCCTCCCTAAAGCAACCCAGGGCCAGGTACCAGGTAACCACAGACCATTTTTGTGCCCGAAGACCACCAGAATTATTCAAATGACTCAATCCTAAACTGTTTGCCCTGCTCTGTGCTTTTTCTGTAGAAACCCCAATAAAGGTTCTGGCCTAGCTTTCCCTTCACTCCTGTCTTCTGCCACCTGACTGACCACCTTAGTGCTTCCCTTGAGGTTCTGCATAGCACACAGTGACTACCTACAAAATGCTGTAAGAATCAACACTCCAGTTTCCAATACATAGTTATGTGTTTGCATACTTAGAAAAAAAATGAAAAGGAATTTCACCAAAATGTTAATAGGGGTTATCATGGCTGTTATGGTACTGAATAATACCAGTTTTTTTCTTTACATTTTCTTGTATTTCCCAAAGTTTTAAGCAAGTTTTGTAACGAATATAAGTATGGCCATGTATATCTCTATCTATACCTACCTATTATTTTGTATTCACAAAACTGAATTAAGACTAGCTTCCTAAATTCCAGAACCTAATTCATATAATAAAATTTCAAACCTAAGGCTTTTAAAATGGCTTGTATACCGTGCCATTTGCCATTCTTATCCCTTTCCAGTTGGGCTTGATTTTTTTTTTTGGTATCCTGACACCAATTTCTGAAATAAATTAAAGGCAAAGAATGACACATATCTCCTCGCCTCCATGATTTAGAAAAGATACCATTGTGAATATGATTGGTGTCTGATGGAGTCAATTGGTTTCTAAAAGAAAAACTGAATAACAGGATAAAATGAAAAGCTCTGATCTAAGAGATTATGACTCAGTCCTTGCTCTCCCTGCAAAATGAACTCATTGTAAACTATGACCCTTGAATGTTCATGCACACAGGAAATATTTTCATTTGACTTCTGATTTAGTTTTAAAACAAGCTTAGTGATTTTCACTTTGTGATGGGGCAGAGTCCAGTGGTGAGTGGATGGGGTTTATCATTTTAATTTAGACCAACTGCAATAGAAACTAATTGGCTCTCAAACTGGCTGGTATCCCATACCCAAATTGAACATAATCAAAGATTTAATGCTGCACTGATAACTGAAATGAAAAAAATTAAAAATGTAATGAGCTAACAAATTGTGCCATACTAAAGAATCTGGGGCATGGTAGATAGAGGATGTCCTTGTGGTCTCCCGACTTCTAGAAACTGACTCATTTAAAACCAGAGGCCAGGACATTTCTTGTAGCATTTAAAATCTTAATATGATGCTAGACAATGAGAAATAATTATATGCAAGAAATATTAAAGACATGTTAATATCAGTCTAGATGTGAGATTACATTTTAGTGAATTTCCAAAAGATATCTGTGCTTCTTAATAAATTTGCTTTTCTGTACAGGAATCTAGGGGTATGTGCCCACATGCACAAATGTGCATGTGTGAGTGTGGGTGTGTTTACTTCAATATTCAGTAGTAGAACCAATGAATAGAGGTTGGGGGAAAAGTTTGGTGATGAATCAAAGTTCTACAAGAATTTCTTTCATTTTATTTGGAAAAAAAGTTTATCCTATGGAAAAAATAAAGTCTACCTTAAGTAATCTGTAAATTCTGCTCATCGTGGAATGGTTTCTGATATGCATGAAGTTTCATATTTCCTTAAAAGTGTGATCTGTGATAACAAGTGTTCTGCATTTGTGAGAAAAACTGGAAATAATTTGAATTGCAATATTTATAGGATTACAAGCCATTTATACATAGGGATTAAAGAAAAATCTGTTTTAAAAGTTTTTTTATACAAATATAGATAATATGATCTGTATTAATAGTACCAAAGAAAAGAAAAGTGAACACACACTGAAAATATTCATGTGAGATTCATAGGATTTTTTGTCCTTAATGACCAAAATCAGACCATCTAAATCACTCAAATTGTCTATCAATCTAGGTATTTTTAACTGCATCCTTCCAGATATTTATCCTCTAAAGGGAAAGATATGTATGTATAATTCTTTACAAATAAATGCAATCAGCTTTTTTCTTTGAGTACAAATTTTCTCTTCACCGTCCATTCCTTATATTCTGTCTTTCAAAGCATTGAATATTGTCAAGAACTATGAAAAGTCTATGATTTTACTTTTCTTCCAAGCTAATATGTTAGCTTGCCATAATTTTATGGCTGTTGGCAGAAGACACAAGACTTCTGGGTCAGAGACAAATGACTGCTTATTACTCTTAGCAATCAGTCATCAGACTGGTCAGTTTCCTTTTGCCTCCATGTTCCAATGGAGATGAAGCAGATGGACCCAGATGGTTGTCTCTTATACAGTAAGCTGTGTTCCAGGGGAGGAATCTTGTCTTGGAAATCTGAATCTTTTATAATAGGCAGTAGGCATGTCTGTCCTTTGCTTTGGAAGGAGATATTATCATACAGGCTAGTAAGCAAACATGCCTTTTGCTCTAGAGAGAGACACAGTCTCTAAATTCCAAGGTTGTTTGGATATAATAGGATATAAAGGATATAAATAATATCCTTTAAAAGATAGTCTAGGACAGTATGTGCCTCTGTTTGAAAGATGTTCAGAAAAGCAGGACACATGGAGAATTGTCTCATAACAAATATGTGAAGATTTCCCTTAGGAATGGGTTTCCAAATGAAAGAAACAAATCATTTGTTCTAGGAATCCTATGCTTGTTGGCACTAAGGATTGTATGTTATATACCATAGATGCCTCCTACGCTCTATCTCCATGAATTACTATAATTGGAGACCTTGCTGTGCTCAACATGTAAGAATTGTGAAGAAATGTGGTAGGCAGAATTTTAGGATGATTGCCAATGACCCTCACCTCTGTATAGTTTTCTCCCATTGAGTGTGGGTGGAACCTCTGAGTATGATGTGATGTTACATTGCAAAGGGGAGATTATCTGGGGTGGGCATGAGATAATCAGGTGATTCTTTTAAAAGCATAGAGTTTTCTCTAATCACAGAGGAAGAAGTCAGAGAGAAGTATCTCCACTGGCCTAGAAGAAAGCAATCATCCATGCTGTGAACTGCCTTCAGGGGCTATGTGGCATGGAACAGTGGCTAGGGGCTGAAAGCAGCTCCTGACCTACAGCCAGCAAGCAACAGGGATCTCCATCTGATAGCAGGAAGAAACTGAATTCTGTAATAACCTCATAAGATTGGAGGAAGACCCTGATCTCCACATGAGAGTGTAACTTGAGCAACACCGTGGTTCAGTTTGGTGAGAAACTGATCAGAGGACCCAGTTGAACCCAGCCTGGACTTTTGACCTCCAAAACCATGAGCTAACTGCATGGGAACTGCTCGAACCCACTAAGATTGTGGTAATTTATTATGCAGCAATAGAAAACTAATACAAGAAAGAAACAAGGTAGAGACTCCCTTGTTTATGGCATGTGAACTCTAATTTCCTGCTGCCTCACTGAATATTTTGTTATGTAAACTGAGGTAACCACTGTAATCAACTATTATATTACAATCCTTTTTGTAAATCTGCTCTTCACTTCTCCTAAGTTGCAGATTCTTGACCAGTGTAAAATAAATCCACCATTTATTGGGCTTCTATGTCATAAACACTTTCATTATGCTTTTGATACATGATCTCATTTAAACCATGCAACAATCTTGAAAGGGCAATGCCTCTATAATTAGGAAAAAGAAAATGTAATTTTGAGGGTTAAGTACCTTAACCAGAAGAAAACAAACTGATGAGTTGTGATGTTGGGATTCCAACCTGGCTATGTCTGACTTCAAATCCTATTTTGACGTGCTGCATGCTATTACCTCTCAATACTGAGAAAACCAAAACTGTGGAATGTATTACTCATAATTACCAATATCCTCTACTGCTCAACTTCAAAGTACAAGGGGAATTGAACTTCCTTTACTCTTGAAGGTAAGTGTGGTCATGGAACTCGTGTTGGACAATGAAATGTGAGTGAAAGTGACAGACGTCACTTCTGGGCCAAAGCATTTAATTGCCTGGGCTTGACCTTGCAGTCCTCTCTTTTCCTACCAGAACAGTCCTGGAAGGCAAGAGTTAAGATGGAGCCCACATTAGCCTTGTGAGTGGCTGGACATGTCATGTAAGCAAGATATAAACACATCTGTTTTATGCCACTGAGATTTTGGAGCTGTATTGTCACCCAGTACAACCTAGTTTTTGTAACTAGTATAATCATCTGGATCAAGGTTATAACCAACAGTGCCTACAATTCTCGTGGATAAGTTTAGATTGATATTGGGCACTAATACCCATCTTATGCCCTGTGCTTTCACTATGCCGATCTGCTAGCTGGTCTCCAAATGTTTGGTGATTTCCCAGACCTCAGGATCTTTGAATTTCTCCCTCTGTTTGAAACTGGAAAGTGTTCATGGTGGGTGGTTAAGAATGGGCTGTGGAGTCAGGCTAGTTTAGATTGGTATCTGGAAACCTCTACTTCCTCTCTATACTGACTTGGGCAAGTAAATTCACCTCTTTTTCCCCCATCTCCTTACCTGTAACATGAGATGATGATAATGCATCTATCACAGTTCAGCTGTGAACAGTAAATGAAAAATAAAGGTGAAACATTTAGAATAGCATTGTTGTTATTACTATTATTAAAAATTCCATTCATAAATCATCTCTTCGAGGAAGCCTTCCTGATTCTTCCATGTTTGATTAGGTAGCCCTTTATTTTACTACTGTAACAGATTGCTGAGACATTTATGAAACTATGTCAGATACTCGTCTGTCTCCTTTTCTCTAGTGTCAGCACCTGAAAAACATCAATTAAAAATAAAAATGTATTCCTAACACCTAGTAGTAAATAAATGTATTCTGAATGACAAAGGAACTTTAGAGTCAATAGCTGTGGGCCTAAGTTAGCAATTACTAGGAAAATAATTATAAGTCTCAAGTAAAATTAATCTGGTAAAGATAATTACATGAATTAATCTAGTTATAGAAATGTTCTTTTAAGTAACTTGATTGATTGAACCTTCATTTTCCTAGAGTTATGTTAAATGGGATATAATTTTCAAAAATCGAGTTCATTTTTGATTTTCTCAAATTGCTGAAAGCATGAAATTTATCTTATAAATTATAAATAGTTAGAAATACAGCTGGTCATTCTGGCTTTAGCAACCTGGCTTATGTTCAGAGATGTACCCTACCCTTCACACTTAATAATAAATGTCAACAGTTGGCATTACTATTTGTGAACACCCCAAATTGCTGCGAAGCAGAAATAAGACTTAAATGCATCATCTTTATTATCTAAAATAATTCATATTTTTGCTAATGTCCAATTTGCTATCATGGATCAATGTAGACATTAGAAAAACTGACCCCTTTAGCTTAATGAGCAAAAAACCCCCGCATTTTTGGTTTTGATAAGTTTGTAATTTCTCAAAAGAAAGCATCTGAAATTTGTTTGTTGTTTTTGTCTGGTTCTAAAGCCTGTGACTTACCTTCTGGTGTAAACATATTTGTAATCAATACTGCCTCCCCTGCAAAGCTAACTTTTCCAACAGTAATCTTCCAAGCTGAAATTTTTTTATTTTTTTATTTTTTAAGATTTTATTTATTTATTTGGCAGAGAGAGACAGCAAGAGAGGGAATACAAACAGGGGGAGTGGGAGGGAGAAGCAGGCTCCCCGCCGAGCAGGGAGCCCGATGCGGGGCTCGATCCCAGGACCCTGAGATCATGACCTGAGCCGAAGGCAGATGCTTAACGACTGAGCCACCCAGGTGCCCCTAAAAGTTTTTTTAGAATGGGAAGTGGATTCCACCCAGGATATTAAACCTTTATCATGCTAAATTTGGGAGACTTTTTCATTAATGGTATTTAGAATTTCTGTTCCACCATTGTGGAACTCTCTTGCCTATTGTCTGATCCCTGTATTTAATGTATCCTGCTCTCCGAGAGGGAGAGATCTTTTCTTTTTTTTGATCAGGGATGGCTGCTGGCAGAGTGTGAAGCTTGTTTTTTTTATGTTTGAGCAAAATGAAGGTTCTTAGTGAAGATAATTAGGTTTTACTTTTCAGTATGGAAATACATGATAGAAGTGAATAAATCAAGGGAGTGAAGGAAAGGAGGAATGAAAAGATTCATATCCTAAGGTTACTTGTGCAGGCCAAGAGGTGATGACACCGCTCTCCAGAAATTTGAACACTTAGGAAGTAAAATGCATGTTCATTATCAGCACCTTTAGGCAAGTGCCTAATGGGAATATGGTAAACTAGACAGGGTGCTTTGTGTTTCAAAGTAACAAAATGCGCGTTAAAGCCAAAGGTAGACCAAAGGTCAATCTTCATGACTGTCCACTTGAATTTCCCTTCAGTCCCATGAACAGGAGCTTGGCCAAGAATGAGCCCAAGAGATGCAACCATGCCCAGGTGCATTTGTGAGGAGGCACGTGTGGTCACATCCCTGTCTTACCTGTAGGCAGGGAGGAATGCTCAGTGCAGCCTCTTTGGCTGCTCTTTCTGGGGGTAGAAGGAAGAGATCTGTTGGTGAAAAATACGTCTGATGGTTGTTTTTCTTTTCCTTTTGTTTCCTCTTTGCCTATGATTTCTGGCACAGAATCAGATTAACTGGCTGTGCTTTAGCTTAGTTGCATGCCCCAAGATGTCTTAAAGGCTAATGAAACTAATTAATTTTGCCCCTTTTCCAAATATCCCCTTGGCTAACTAGCTAAGAGGGGGTTCCAGTCTTGCAGCAGCAGAAAATGATCGTTTGTCAATTCAAGATGGAGGCCACTGTGTGTGTTTCAGTAGCAAGGAGTGGGTAATAATCAGTCCCGAATGGGACTGAGCTCTACAGTGGTACAGCTGATGGGAATGTTAGGGCTGGGCACTTGAGTTGCTCTCCTGGACTCTTGAATCCCTTGCACAGGGGTGGACAGTGAAGGTCTCATGCCCCCCCCACCCCCACCCCAGGACAGAGATACTATGACTCTGGTTGGTGGTATTTTGGGGAAATGTAGGGTTGGAAGCATGAGGATGGTGGTTCTAGCTTTCTCTGAATTTCTCTTTTTGTCATACTTGACATTAATGATACACATGCCAAAATTTGACAACAGAATGCATGAGGGATGTTGTCAGTTGTCAGTAAGACTTCAGATCCTACTGTAGTCTTTATGTAATAAACACGTTTTAAATTGCCAATTCATCTTAAATTTTATAATATTTTAACCTTCATTGTTTTCTCTCCAAAGCATCTAAATAGCTAGAAAATGTGTGAGCAAATCATTCAATCTGTCAACAAAATAAAACAATAGTCGCTTTCCCCTCCTGTTTGTGGTAAATATGGAGTGGACACAGCACTGTATATTTATGATTTGTATGTTCCTATCAGGATTTATGTTCCACTTATAAAAGTGCAAGGAAAAAGCAATTTTACATTTGTACTTTTTTGAAAAAGAAAAGTTCCACAAAATGTTTAATTTTTATGTCTAAGAGCTGCTATGAAAACAGTTTAAATGAGCAAAGCAGACCTATTGAGAAAAATATTAATGTGCCATATCTATTTAGAATTTAGAATTTTTAATTTTTTCTGTAAAACTGGGATTAATCAAATGGTGAGGTGAGACTAGTCATTGTTTGGTCTTTGTTTTTGCTCATAATCCTGTTTCTTCCTTTTCTTAACCCAAATATCCTTTTTGACGTCCCTGATTTCTGCTCTCCAGTATTTTTAGTTTGCTTTTTTCTTTTGACTTTCTTGTCTATATTCTTTCCTTTCCTCCCCTTTTTTTCTTCTTTTTCATGTTCTAATTTGTCCTTTCCCTGTTTTTTTTTTTCTTGCTGCCTTTCTCCTTTGTTAGATCTTTAGAGAAGAAAGAAATAAATTATGTCCACCAGAGGGCAGTCTGATCTCACACACACACACACACACACACACACACACACACACACACACACTCTCTCTCTCTCTCTCTCTCTCTCACACACACACACACACACACACACACACACACACACACACACACACGCTCTTTCCTTTTTCTCTTTTTTCTTCCTTTACAGTTCCCTTCCTGGTGGAATGTGATGCTTCACACAGTAGGTGGTTAAAAAAAAACAACAGCACCCTTTCATTTATAAACTCCCTTCATTCTTGCTTGTGTGCGGGCATGTAGTCTCAGTGATTTGATCCGTGAAGACTGGAACTGTCTCCCTTAGGTCTGTATAAGGAGGATAGAAGCCCTTACTCGGACAGCCTGAAGGAAACAATAAACTTGGGTTTGTCTCAGCAGCTACCAAAATACTTGGTGATAAATGAAAACTTGGGCTATAAGATCTTGGGTATACGAGTCATGAAAAGTCAGTAGACTCCTTTGTAGAATCAAATATGGGTGACTCTAGCATGCGAGAATTTTTTACACTTCTTAAAATTTGTGTCTTTATTTTTCTGTATCTAAGCTGAAAATATATAGGATTTTAACACAACGTTGAACCACCAATTTAGTGGTCATCTCTATACAGAGAGCGCTGATAGAGTTGAATTCTGCAGGGATCCCTGAGCAGCGGCAGAGACCCAATAGGAAGTGATTTACCATGTTGTGCGGGGCTGGCTCGCTCTCACATTAGTTCCTGCAATCCTCAGGGCCTCAGTTTACTCCTCCACAGAGGAAAATACTTTTGACAATAGTCCTGCAGGCTCTCTGTGTGTTCCCTATGTAAGTGGAAGGTCAGTATCAGAACAGAAAGGGCTGGAGCTTTTCTTCTCCCCTCCTCCCCCCTTCATGATCTGCACACGTTTCGTCATCTGAAAGTGCCACTCTGAAGAAAAGGAATTTTCTACATAGAAGCTTGGTGATTTTGATCTGAGGTGTGCCAAGTGTGAGAGAAAATCTGTTTTAACTTTATTATCTAAGGGGATGAGAGAGAAAATGAGGGGCTCCATGGATGCTTTAAAAAAGAGGGGCGATCCACTCAAATTCTGAAATGCTGGGGGCAGCAAGGAGAAGATTCGCGGTTAGACTTTCAGTTTCTGAAATCTTGAGCCGTGCTTTATGTGTACAAGGACACAGACAAAGGTGTCTAAGTCAGCAGGTTTACATATTTATTGGCTCTCTGGTGGTAGAAGAAGCCTGAAACTCTCGTGAAAACTTTGAATGAGGACTTCAATTTTTTACTCACATTTCTACTCCCCATTGTCTGGTTTCTTATAGGCTAGTTGGGTCCAAAGGGGAAAGATGGGATTGGAGAAAACCTTATTGCCTCCAAATAAACATTTCTAAAAATAGTATTAGACCTAAACCAAGTAGGTAGAACCATATCCTTACACCCACTGTTTTCCCACTCCTGGTTCAAGACGTCGACTGTAGGTGCCGTGCCGCATGGACTCAGGCTTTGACCAACAGTCCGCTACAGAATCAGTATGAACCACGGACGTGATTGGAAGCTCTCAACAAATGTGATGTTACAGGAGGGATTCAGAATTCATTAGTTTCAGAATACTAGGCTACTGAGTCATTAGCATTGGACATTCTAATTTAGGTCAAATAAAGTGGATGGAGAAAGTGTGAATTTCAAGTGATTTTTCAGTTGAATTAAAATATAATGATCTCTCAGTGCTCTTTCTAAGGAATTTCAATTTCTGCCATAGAAAGAATTTCTCAAAAGACTTGATCTTTCTGTGGTTCTGAATGTGACCTTTTTAATGCATTGCTTATCCTAGGAGTATCAGGGTTGGTGTTTTATAGAATGTGCAGTGCATCTGAACTTCTGTCTGCACGAACGTGGAGGAGAGGCAAAGGAACAGGTCGTTTCAATTTGGTGCTAATCTAGAAGAAAAAAAAATAACTTGCCAAAGAACCTGAACTCAGAATTTAAAATGTTCATTTCTAATCTGAATGTCCCACCAGGCAGTAAACATGCTGACTCAAGCAGAAAATAGAATATTATAGAAAATTAGAATAGGAAAAATAGAAAAATAGGAAATTCCATGTCATGGAATCTTAAGAAGGAACCAAGATTTTTTTTAAAGATTTATTTATTTATTTATTAGAAGGAGAGAGAGTGCGCATGTGCAGGAGGGGCAGAGGGAGAGAGAATCTCCAGCAAACTCCACACTGAGTGTGGACTCCCACGCGGGGCTTGATCCAGGACCCTGAGATCATGAAAGAGGCTGAAACCAACAAGAGTCGGATGCTTAACTGACTGCACCATCCAGACACCCTGGAACAAAGATTTTTAAGTGGGTTTCTACATCTTATAGATGAGTAACTGAAGTCTGCATGTATTAAAATGGGTTGTTCCATCGTCATAATGATATTATGTATAACGTCTAATATTTAGCTTTGTATACTTTTTTAGATAAAGCAATGGCTAGAAAACTAAACTGTAACACACACACACACACACACACACCCGCTTCAAATACTTACCAGGTCATTGTCCCATGCAGTTTGGCCTATAGTGAGTTATCCTTTATACATATAAATAAAACAACATTTCTTAGGTGAAGAGGAAGATATTACAGACACATGCTCTGAGCAAAGAGATGCCCTTTTTACTCTACAACGAACTCTTTATAAAAATTTTTGCACTAAAGAATCTCACTAAGACAAGTATTTCAGTTTACCCAATTAAATAAAATAATGGGATGTTAATGCATATAAAACTTCATGCTAACATTTTAAGAACTAACTTAGGTGATCGTATATAAAGCTGTCTGTGTTTTACAAGGTGAGGATTGATTATTTCTTTTAGGCGTTACTGCAACTTTGGGTAGCTGTTTCCTGGAAAGTTGTCCAGAAAATATGGTGCCCTTCCCCCACTAGCAGTAACAGCATCACCTGGGAACTTCCTAGAAATACGAATTCTCTAGTCCATCCCAGATCTACCTGGTCAGAAACCTGAAGGAGGGGAGGCGTGAGCTCGCAGTGTGTGTTTTCCCAGGGCTCCGGGTAATTGTGATGTTCACTCAAGTTTGCGAACCACAGCTCTGCGAACCGTGCTGTTGGTTGATTAGAACAAGCCTCAGCTGCCTTTAATGTTTTCACCTTCTAAATCTATCCGGGTAGAACGGTTTTGCAAAGGTTCAGACCATTTTCTCTTTATAAGAGAGAAGCTTGAAAAGTATGAAGACGTTTTCCACTTCATATTTTTAAAATTCCTTCCTTTTTTCCCTTTGTTTGCTCAGATGGCTTGTTTAATGGCTTTTCTTTCTTTGTAAGAGTACGAGCAGACTCCTCCATGGACACGCCGGTCTGAGTGGCCACCATCACCCTCATTATTTTTGTCTCTTTCCTAGCTGCATCCCCATGGCTTCTCTCCCAGAAAACTGTTCGTCTCTCCCTGTGCTTCTCTTACTGGTCCTGTTCCACGCAGCTCTGAGCAAAGTCACGACTGACTATATTGTTCTGAGAAGCCCAGCATAGCCTTTGCCCAGAGTCCAGTGTCCTCCAGCTCCATTACTGGAATGTTCCACGTTTCTTCCAATTAATGATGTGAGATGTACAAAGCCTTACTTGAGTTTCTTGAGGATGGCAATAATGAAGCATTGAAGAAATAGTCAGGGGACTGGGGCTAATTAAAATGCAGCAGGTTACAGAAGTAAAGGTAACCGCGGCTCGCTATGCCACATCTCTGGTAATCAGTAGTCCCCAGTTTCCCTGCACTAATTGACAGGAGATGCAGTGCTCCTGAGTGTGCACACAGCGCACGTTAATGGAGTCGGCACACACTGCTCTTCCTGCCTGACTTGTCTCATTATCGACCTTGAACCAGCAAAGGTCAGAGGACGGTGCTGCTTTCATCAACATGACAGGTGTCTGAGGAGCTTCTCTCTGTGGTCTAATAATTTGGCAGTTGTCTTATCCTGTACATGAATTAGTGTTCTGATGCTTGAGGTATGATGGATAAAAAGAATGTCAGCTCTGGGTAAGGGATGTAGCTCTGGGCATCTATATTAGCCCTGTCACTAGCCAAGTCTGGGAGGTGTGTGTTGTAGGGGTGCTTTTCCTTCCCCAGAGAACGAATGAGTCTGTATGCAGTCATTACATCGCAAGAGCATTTTCCTAGAAAATTGTTATCTATAGAAAAATATTTCACGGAGGTATTAACATTCACGAGTCAATTTCTTTCTACCAAGTAGACATTGACATCTGACACTTTTCCAGTGTGGGCATAATGATAATGATAATGAATGTTCTTTGAGAAAACTTAAAATCAATTAGTAATATCTCCTGAGCATCCCTCATGTGCTGAAGATGATTACAGACTCTATGTGGGGATACAAAAGAGACAGAAGATGGTACACCACAGCACAGATACGATACGTACCAAGATATGCCAAGTGGAAACATATTACAAAAAAAAAAAAAATCTTCAAAACATAGCTTTCCAGAAGCATCTGTTTATGTAAAGGGAACAGTGAAAGAAGCATTCTCACTTTGCAAAGGTCTGAGAACATTTATAAGTAACACGGAAATGGGACACCTTCTTGTGGGTGAGCTGTAGACCAGAGTGAATTGGAAGGGTGCATGAATGAGAAAAGGTATCTTACTTAGAATTGTTCACTGCTGAGGGGTTTTTTTGGACCCCCAAACAATTACTTTATTTATTTATGTTTCAATTAAAAACTTTTTTATTGAAGTATAATTGACATACAATGTTATACTAACTTGATGTATACAGCATAGGGATTTGACAATTATATACACTATGCAATGCTCAGCATGGTAAGTGTAGTTCGTCACCACACAAAGTTATTACAACATTATTGACTATATTCCCTATGCTTCTCGTCCCTGTGACTTATTTACTGCATCACTGGACGCTTGAGCTTCTTAATCCCCTTCACCTGTTTTGCCCATCCCCCCTCCCCTGGCCACCACCAGTTTATTCTCTGTATTTGAGTCCATTTCTGTTTTGTTTTTTACATTCCACATATAAGTGAAGTCATATGGTATTTGTCTTTCTCTGACTTACTTCACTTAGCATAATACCTTCTAGGTCCATCCATGTTGCAAATGGCAAGATCTCGTTCTTTCTTATGTCTGTAATGTTCCATTGTATTTATACATCACACCTTCTTTATTAATTTATCGATGGACACTTGGGTTGTTCTGAAATATTGGCTGTTGTAAATAATGCTATGAGCAAA
Organism: Leptonychotes weddellii; assembly: GCF_054177405.1. Taxonomy (NCBI): domain Eukaryota; kingdom Metazoa; phylum Chordata; class Mammalia; order Carnivora; family Phocidae; genus Leptonychotes; species Leptonychotes weddellii. The sequence goes on along the minus strand of NC_138376.1, from coordinate 7,386,740 downwards.
GGGGCACATATATCTTTTCAAATTAGTGTTTTCACTGCACTGCTGAGTTTTGATCCAGTTTTTCAAGGAGAGGAATGAGACAGATAGAAGGAGGAATAAGGAAGATTATTTCTACCAGGGACAAAATCCTGATATTGAGGAAAAAAGAAAATATTTTTAGTTTCCCATTGCCATCGAATATTCTTTCTTCCTTTGTCACTTACAGAATTCCTACATAATCTCAAATTCCACTATATAAGTAACCACTTTGTGGTAGTGGTTTTTAGCCTAACCCAGGGAGCTAAGTATTTTTAGTATCACCAATGTTGTAGTGGGCTGTAATTATTTATTCCTATGTCTATATTGTGTGATACAGCTGGATATAATGTAACATATGCTAAAGCTGGAGACAGAGTATGGATTTTGGAATCAGATGGATTGACACAGAAATTAGATCTCTGTTTTTCACTAATAGTTAACCCTTGAGTCATTTATTTAATGTCTCTCAGCCTCAATTTGCTCATCTGAAAAATGGGAATAATAATATTTAAGTCATTGGGAGGTTGTGAGGATTACACAAGATAATATATTCAGAGTTTAAGTAGTTACCAGTTCTGCTCTTACCTTCTGTCTTCTCCCACCTAGAATATTTAAAATCCAAGAGGTTAGAAATTAGGTCATGCTCATCTCTATAGCCTCATTACTCAATACTGTATTTGGCATAAGTAGCATTCAATGAAGGTTTGTTGAATTAATCAGGTTGCCTAAAACCTTCATGTGGATTGATTGCATTATTCAAATAGACTCCACTGTATAATTTATGGAGTTGGGAGAATTTATTCTCAGCACTATCTGTTGTTTCTCTTGACATTTCTTTTCATATATATATATATATATATATATATATATATATATGGTTGAGGGAGTTTTATGACATTTCAGGTATGTTTAGCTGAAATTATCCTGAAAATACCTGTTTTTTAAAAAAATATATGGATACATTGAATTCATATTAACTTATCCAAGACCTAAACAGAATACTTTCTCCAAGATTTTCTATTCTTGAAGTTTAAAGATAGCTAACTATTAGGATTCCTATAAATACATGTGTTTGCATAAGGTAATAGGGAAACATGGGGATTGTTCTATCAGCATAGTCATTGTGCAGGAACTATATACTTTGTTCCATTGCTGTTTGCATGCTTGGGACGTTTCAAAAACATCTTTTCTGTAACAATGTTCAAAGCTTGTATAATTTAAAAAAGTATTTTTTATTGTGGATAATATACATGACAAAGTCTGACTATTCGGGGCTCCTGCCACTCCTCCAATTCCTATGTCCAAACCTAATCCTCAGTGTGATGGTATTTGGAGGTGGGTCCTCTGGGAGCTGATGAGGTCATGAGAGAGGAGTTCTCATGAATGGGATTAGTGCCCGTAGAGACCCCAGAGAGCTCCCTCACCCCTCCCTCCACGTGAGAACACAGAAGACCCCAGCTGCCTTGATTTTGGACTTCCCAGTCTGCAGAATTGTGAAAATAAATTTATGTTGTTTAAAAGCCACCTAGTCCATGGCATTCTATAGCAGCCACAACTGAGACCGAAAAATGACATAAAGTTTACCATCTTAAGCATTTTTAAGCATACAGTTCGGTGGCATTAAGTGCATTTGCATTATTGTGCAACCATCATGACCATCGATCCGCAGAAGTTTTTCCATCTTGCAAAACTGGAACCCTATACCATTAGACAATAACTTCCCATCCTCTCTCCCCTCATCATCTGTTAACCTTTCATCTGTTTTTTGTCTCTGTGCATTTTATTACTCTAGGTATTTCATAGAAATAGAATAATATAGGATTTGTCTCTTTGCGACTGGCTTATTTCACTTAGCATAATGTCCTCGAGTTTCACACACATTAAAATATATGTCAGAAGTTCCTTCCTTTTTTAAGGCTGCATAATATTCCATTGTATGTCTACATCACATTTTATTTATCTATTTATCCATCGGTGGACACTTGGGTTACATGTACCTTTTGGCTATTTTGATTAATGCTGCTATGAATGTGAGTTTACAAATATCCCTGAGTCTGCTGTCACTCTTTTTGGGTATATGTCCAGAAGTGGAATTGCTGGATCATATGGTAATTCTATTGTTAATTTGTTGAGGAACCTGCATACTGTTTTCCATAATGGCTAGCCATTACATTCCTACCAGCAATGTACAAGAGTTCCGAGTTCTCTACATCCTTGCCAACTCTTGTTATTTTCTTTTCTTTTTTTTTTGATAGTAGTCATCCTGATGAGTGTGGCAGAGATGGTATAATAATCTTTAGATTATCTTTAGTGATCTTTATCCTTTGAAGGTAGATTTGATGATTGCAGCAAGTGGTTGATAATTTGTAGCTGATTTTCTAAAGATTATCATGGCAGTATATGATTATGAAGTAATGAGACCCTTAAAAAGTACAGCTCACATTTAGTAAGAGTCCAAACCACTTCAAATCATGCTTCCTTCCTGCCAACCTTACCTCCATTCCTGCTCTTCTTCCTGATTAATTCCTGATAAAAGCCATTAGGTAGGGCTGACCAAGGCAGACATCCGTGCCTGCGGGCATTGGGGTGTGGCACCCTGGTCTGAGCGTCAGAGCTTGAGTGTGGTGAGGAGTGCGCCATGTAAGGAGGGTGAGAGAGGTGGCAGCCCAGTGTGGGACAGTGTCATCCAAGCAGGGTGGCAGCCGAGAGCAGGTAAGGCAGGTGGTTGTGTGAGCTGGCAGTGTTGGTGGTGGTGAGGGGAGATTGGCCACATTTAAAGGGGCTTGATCTAGTAAGTGAATACATTCAAAATAGTGGGAGTCCATGCTCACTGTCAGAGAAGGGAGTTACAAATCTGGAAAGGGAGAAAATGAAAACCCAGAAGGTTGGATATTCATGAGTGGTATTAGTGTGGACTCAGTTTTCAATGTATACAACTAGTGATGGAAATAAATACAGATGTGAGTGCGTGTGTGTGTGTGCATGTGTGAGCCTCTGTCCACTGAGAGGGCCTGGGGATAGCAACACCCTAGCAGTGAACACACCATGTTGTGTGTTCATGACTTGTGAATTCCTTTCTCCACTCCGAGGAACCAGAACTGGAGAAATGGTGATTTCAGGGTTCAGGCAGGGAAAATATAAGATGATCCTGGAATATTTTTGGTGCCATAAGGTAGTGTTTAAAGAATCATAGAGACATATCAACAAGTAATGGAACCCAGCTTAAAAGGGCACAACCAATTATCAAAGCTGGGACAAATTGAGCGACAAAATAAAATAAATGGTTGTGTTAGATTATAACCAACTGAATAAAATAAAAATCTCAAAGTCCCTACCTATTGATTTAAATACGTTAGAGAAGAACAAATGGGAAG
>NC_138376.1:7340388-7382848 GCF_054177405.1 Leptonychotes weddellii | reverse complement strand
ACAGTTTTCCAGAGTGGCTGCACCAGCTTGCATTCCCACCAACAGTGTAGGAGGGTTCCCCTTTCTCCGCATCCCCGCCAGCATCTGTCGTTTCCTGACTTGTAAATTTTAGCCATTCTGATTGGTGTGTCAACTCAGTCATTTCAAATGGCAAGTGGAAGAGTCCTAATCTCTTCAGTCTCTGTCTCCATAATGGCATCTGTCTTCGTATTTCTGACCATTCTGATTGTTCCTTTTTGGATCTTGTCTACTTCTGATACACCCTTATAGTATTTTACTCAGTATTGCAGGTGTGGGCCACCAAAATTTAATAGAAGGTAAGTTAGAATTTCTCAGAGTCTCTGTTGATGACTGATTGTTATAAATTCTAAGAAGGAACATTTCATAAAGTTGATACACTAGGGATTCACACATTTGTTTTCTTGATATTTACTGATCACCTATTTCATATATAAACTAGGATTGTCTTATTTAGAAAATAAAAATACAGGGTGTCCAGGTAACTGGGTGTCTTTTATTTTATTTGGCATTCCTAACATAGGAAAGATCTCTGTATAAGAAAAAATAAACTAAGATGTGGTTTCTGCCCCAAGAGAAGTTATTTATTTATTTATTCATTCATTCATTCATTCATACATACATGCATGCATGCATACATACATGCATACATACATACATACAAGTTAAGGATACAGTCATAGAGGTGGAGATAGGTAACCAGTGTATTGAAAGAAAGGGTAATGAATGAACTGTGTGTACATTTCTACAGCTGCCATAACAAGGTATCAGAAAGTGGGTGGCTTGACATGACAGGATTTTGTTCTCTCCTAGGTCTGGAGTGTGGAAATCTGAGATCAGGGTGTTATCAGTGTCACAAGTGAGGGACAGTCTGTTCCATGATTTTCTCTCCTAGCTTCTGGCAATGGCCAAGAATCCTCGGCATTCTTTGGCTTATAAATGCACCACCCCAATTTCTGCCTTTGTCATATCATGACATATTCTTCTATGTCTTTTCTCCCCTTATACAGATACAAATCCTACTGGATTAAAGCCCACTCTAATGACTTCCTCTTAACTTGAATACATCTGCAAAGACCCTATTTTGAAATAAGGTCACATTCAAAGGTACAGGGGTTAGGATCTCAAGGTACTTTTTGGAGGACACACTTCAACCCATAACAGATGGTATGGGTATCGCATGCCATAGAGTTCAGAGAAAGGGCATTTGGTTGTGGGATGGAATGATGAAAAAGGTCCCTGTCAGTGTCAGGAATTAATGGAGCTTGACTTTGAAGGGTTGGGTAGACTTTGCTGGGAGGGAAGAAAAGGGCTGAAAGAGGATGATGAACAAGCAAATAGGGAAGGAACTGGTCTTCCAGGGATGGAAGGTACTTGCTGAAATTTACTAAGGATGACCATGATCAGGCTGTGAACTCTGAGAAAAACAAGAATTAAAAATTTGCTCAGCTCAGGAAAGCAACAGTATCATTAGGAGGCAGGTTTTATTGGTGTCCAAATTTCCTTTCATCTCTAACATTCAAATTCATATTGTTCAGTGTTAATTTGGATTTGGCACCAACCCCAGGGATACTAGAGGGAAAAGTGGGGGAAGCTACTATGGGCAAAGTCTGTATCCCTCAAGAAGGCACTAAGTTAGTCATATTGGAACCTGACTTGGACGTTATATTTAAAATCAAACATTTGTGTAAAACAAGGTGTCAACGATAAGCAGCTGGTACAGCTAGAATGCTGACTTACTCAATAGAGGTGATTGCTTTCCACCTTTTTAAGAAGCATCCCTACAACAAAGTTGGTCTGGATGAAGCAAAGGCCAGAAAAAAAAGGGAACAGCTTTGTTTATTGTATGAGGAGCTCGTGTGGAAGGTGTGCTAAGCTGGGTCTGTAATTTTGTGTGTGTACCATCCTATGGTGTGCCATAGAATGTACTCTATTTGTATATGGACTAAAGGTTTTAGACCTGGTTTCCAAATTCTTCAAGGAAACGAATGAGATTCAATGTAAAGAGGAATAGAAGATTACAGAAACAAGCCACAGGAAACACAGGCGGTGTGCTATTCAGTCTCCTTTAGTTCCTTTGATGGGGCCTCCTCCAGATACATGTGTATTTCCTCACCTTTCTCTCCCTGTAATTAGCCAATTAAATCTAAGTGTATGTGAAGCTTACTTTATGTCAGTTCACCTTAGAATTTAGTAAGCTATCAGAGCGCTACAAGGCTAGGGTTTTCTTTTGGTTGATGTTCCAAAAAAAAAAAAAAAATCATTTGAAAAGAAAAGGAAAATCTAACAATTGGGATGAGTTCTTGCCTATTTGTTTTCAAGGTCCCCCTTCCCGTGTTGCTGCTCCTCGTTGTCAAAGAAGGGAGTGCCAACACAGGGCAGGATGGTGGAGGGAACCTCCCATCTCGTTATGTTACTTCCAGTTCTGTGACATCTGCTGCCATCAGGGATTTGGGTTTATAAAGCTAATATCCACAGACCTATTTACTTCCTCCTGGTTGTCGTATTATTGTTCAGATAAACCACCACAAGGTTGGGGTCTTCAAGACTAAAAAGGTCAGATGGAGTCAATGAGAAAATAAGGACTTGCCTGTTTTCCATTCAATGTCTCATTATTTAGAAAATGATTTTTTTGATAAAGCAGTGAACATATATATTTTAATCAATTATTAGATTGTTGAAATCTATATGTATGAAATCTATGTATGCATATGTTATATATCTATGTATATGTTGAAATCTATGTGTGTATTTTTGCTTAGTGTAAGAATTAATCAAACATGATTGGCAAGAAACCTAGTTCCAATTGCATCCGTCATCTATAATCTGCAACTAATATCAGAAGAGCTTCTGCTACCTTGGTTCTTTTTAGGCATTGGAAGGTCCAACTCCTTGGAACCCTCGGGAACTCTGTGATTCCCCACTGCACTTTGACCATTGACAAAGCCTCTGTCAGACCTTCCTTCTATCAGATGCCTTTAGTTAAACCATCCTCATTGTGCAAAGAATGTTTTCCCTGCTTACCACTTACCAAGTGAAAGGTGGCATTTGTTTTTCTAACTTTTCAGGACCTCTCCAGGTTCCTTTCTTAATTCCAACTTTACTAGTTTTTGTTAAAATTCTACACCCTCAGGTTATTTATGGTAGATATGCACGTAGCTGGGCTTCTTATCTGCACAGAAAGGAATAGCAGCTCAGGATTAAAAAAAAAAATCCTCATCTCCCATAAAGGGACTAAAAAACCTGTTTTTATTCTAGAACATCCTAAAAACCTGTAAAGGAGAAGAGAAACAATCCAGAGTATCACCACTTAAAGGCAACTGTTATCAGTATTTTAGTTTATATTCTTCCAACCTTGTTGTTTCCTGCATATTTTATTTTGTAAACTAGTTGCATCTGTATTCCCTTTAAAATGGTATGAGTGCCTGTGTGCGTGTTGTTTTTATTTAATGCTATTATCAGAAGTGGTATAAGCAACATGGTTATGAATGCAGGAATGTAAAGGCAGACTGTGTTGGTTCAAATCCTGATTTCTGTATTTTTTGCAAACTTGGGGAAGTGATTCTGCTTCTTTAAATCTTAGTTCCTTTATCCATAAAATAAATATAATAATTGTATGTATTTTAGGGAGCGAGTGGGAGAATCAAATAACATAATATATATTAAACATTCCCATACTATATGTACCAGTGTCCAGCAAGTGCTCAAAAAATGTTAACTACTATTCCTATCATTAAAACATATTCAGGAACATAATTTTACTTGACTGCATAAAAATTTATCCTCAGTATATACTATAGTTTGGTTATTTGTTCTCCTATGTTTAGACATTTAGGTGGCTTATAGTTTTTTACTTTTATAAATAATCTTAGGATAAATATCTTTGTGTGAAAAGATTTTTCTGTAGTTTAGCATATTTTCTGAATTATCTCAATTCCAAAATTGGAATGACTGGGTCAAGCAAGATGAACTTATTATCAATTTCTCTCAAAAAGGGTTTGGCTATTTCTGTTTCTATTAGCATGGTACGAATATGACTGTTTCACCATACTTTGGCCAGCAGATAGCATGTGTGTGTGTGTGTGTGTGTGTGTGTACGCACATGTACATGCATATATAGTATTATTTGATGGACAAATTGGTGTCTCTTTCATTTAAACAGTTAGCATGACTATTTTTTAAGGAACTTGAACTCCTCTGGAATGTGAGTACTGTGGAGGAAGAGTCTACACTGATTTTCTCCAACATCAGTGGGGCTAGATGCTCATACAAAGTAGAAGCTGTTCAGACAAAGCAACAATTTTTATAACTCTCCTGGCAACTTCAGGGATGTTTTCACTATCTAACAGCCTGCTTTATCATATTCTGTAAATTGTATATCCTGTATTATCATATATTTGATGAGTGAGGCAACATATTTGGTAAGTGTGGATCATCTATTTAACTAAATATGATCCCCAAGGAGCCACATCCCCCAACAGTTGTACCATTTTGTAGTCTCTGCCTGTGGAACTTATAGACTATCACGGAAGTGGTGCTGTATTGCATGCCTTCTGAGGCTTGGTCATAAGGAGAAGACAGGCAGCTTACACCTTGGTCTCTTGGAAGGTATGTGCACTCTGGCAAGAAGCCACCTATCACTCTGAAACTACCATGCTGTGAGGAACTCAAGCTGGCGATGTAGGGAAGTCATATGGACAGAGACATCGAGTTCCTACTTTTTCCAACTCCTTCAGCTGAGGCGCCAGAAATGTGAGTATGGAAGCCAGTCTGGACATGAAAGTCCAGTCAGATTTTCAGATAACTTTGGCCCCAGCCACTGACCATGAAGACCAGACCATGACCACATGAAAGACCAGAAGTGCTCATGACCCAGGTGAGCCCAGTCAACTCACAGAGCTGTGACAGATAATCATAAATCATTGTTTTAAGCCACTAAGCTTTAGGACGGTCTGTTGTGTAGTGATAGAAAACCAGTTCAGTGAATTAATACAGAGGAGACACACGCTCTTTGGTTTGAAATAGTCCTTCTCTGTGAATGAGCAGCAAGTAAACATTGGTGCTGTCACTGATCAGTGTTGTCGGAATGGAAATAGAGTCACAGAGGATGAATTGATGATGAGAGTGGGGAAGTGAAAGGCAATTAAGAAGTGAGCAGGACGTAAGGGTTCCCGTGGGGTTGGTGGCAGGGAGAACTGAAAGAGGCCCAGTAGAATGGTTAGTGAGAATCAGTGGAGGTCAGTATGCAAGAGTTGAGGTGACCCAGGGATTTGTGGAGTCTAAGAGATAAGATGTTTTAAAAGGACAATTAATGGCTTTTTTTTGCCTTGAATGTCTGCTCTGCTGTAGACTGATCTTTGTTTCTGTCTCATACAGTGTCCCAAGGGCCAGTCTCAAAGAGTAGTGTCAATGTATTTCAGATATATTGATTTTCTATCAGGTAATTTAGGACCCTAATGTCTATGTATTTCAGTGCCAGTGGTGCTTAAAAGGATTATCTTTGTGAGTTTTAGGGTGAGTACTAACTCCAAATTTTATTTTATTATTTAATTTGCATTATTTCTACTTTGAAAATGCATATATGTAATTGGCAGGTTAGGTCATATGCTAGGGCTATGTAGAATGTGGCAGAATTATTTTTTTAAATAGAGGAGTAGTTGAAATATAATACCATCTTAGTTTCAGGTATACAACATAGCAATTCAACATTTATATACATTCCAGAGTGATCACCATGATGAATCTAGCTATAGTCTGTCACCGTACAAAGCTGTTACATATCATTAACTGTATTTCCTATGCTGTACATTGCATCTCCAACTCTTATTTATTTTATAACTGGAAATTTGTACCTTTTAATGCCCTTCCTCTATTTCACTCACCACCCCCATGCCCCTCCCCTCTGGCAACGACCAGATTACTCTTTATCTATGAGTCTATTTTTGTTTTGTTTGTTTTGTTTTTTAGATTCCACATATAAGTGAAATCATACAGTATTTGTCTTTCTCTGTCTCACTTATTTCACAGAGCATAATCCTTTGAGGTCCATTCATGTTGTCAAAAATGGCAAGACTTTATTCTTTTATGGCTCAGCAATATTTCATTGTGTGTGTGTGTGTCTGTGTGTGGGGGGGGCTTATATATAAATACGCCACCTCTTCTCTATCCATTCATCTGTTGATAGACATAGGTTGCTTCTGTGTCTTGGGTATTGTAAATAATGCTGAAGCGAACATGATTTTTTTAAATTATTGGTTTTTGTTTTCTTTGGATGAATACCCAGACATGAAATTGCTGAGTTATGTAGTAGTTCTATTTCTAATTTTTTTGAGGAACCTCAATACATTTTTCCACAGTGGCTACACCAGTTTGCATTTCTACCAACAGTGCAAGAGGGTTCCATTTTCTCCACATCCTCACCAACACATGTGTCTGTTGGCCATCTGTGTCTTCTTTGAAGAAATACCTATTTAGGTCCTCTGCCTATTTTTTTTAAATTGGATTTTTTTTTTTGATATGAGTTGTGTGAATTCTTTATATATTTTAGATATTAACCTCTTATCAGATATATCTTTGTAAATATCTTCTCCCATTTAATAGATTGCCTTTTTATCTTGTTGATGGTTTTCCTTGCTATGCAAAAGCTTTTTAGTATATTAATATTGTCCCATTTGTTCATTTTTGCTTTTGTTGTCTTTGAGGAGACAGACCCCTGCGCCAATATTGCTAAGACTGATGTCCAACTTCTTACTGCCTGTTTTCTTCTAGGAGTTTCATGGTTTCTGGTCTTACATTTAAGTCTTTAATAGATTTTGAGTTTATTTTTGTATGATGTAAGAAAGTGGCCCAGTTTCATTCTTTTGCATATAGCTGTACAGTTTTCCCAGCACCATTTCTGGAAGTGACTTTTTCCCATTATATATATTCTTGCCTCCTTTGTCAAAGATTGATTGACCATATAAGTGTGGGTTTATTTCTGAACTCTGTATTCTGTTCCGTTGATCTATGTTTCTGTTTTTGTGCCAATACCATACTGTTTTAGATTATTCTAGCTTTGTAGTATAGTTTGAAATCTGGGAGACCTCCAGCTTTGTTCTTTTTCAAGATTGCTTTGGTGTGGCAGAATTCAATGGACTTAAAATATATAAGATGAAAATATGAAGAACTTTAATATTTTAATCACCCTTTATCTTTCTTACTGACCCCCAAACGATACCTAATTTATGAATGTCTCTGAGGAAGATTGATTGGCAGGTTATGGAGAGAAGATTCTTTTGAAGTGTCATGAATAACACGAGAATGATTGAGAGGCCAGATCCAACTCTCTTGAGCTTTCCTTTGAGGGATGAGATCCCAATATAAATACAAGTATTGAGAAACCTTTACTCTTATTGGATGCATTACCACTTTCTTTTCACTTCCAATTTGCAATCAAAGTCATCTGTTGCCCCAGTGCAGGCTGTTTATTTTTTTAAAGAGTTTTGTTAAGATTTTTACTACATGGACTTAATTATGTAATTATATAACAGATCTGGTAACTGCTTCAAAGGAACCATTCTAATCTATGAGGTACCTAAGATAGTCTTTAAAGAACATCTAATTACATAATTACAATGCCTAATAGACCAGGATAACAGGTAGCATAAATATCTTTGGAGCCATAAGAAAAACCTTTTATTGCCTTTAGGGCATATATTATAAGTTATGAAAATAACCCCACTATTATGTCATTATGTAACAGCCCATAATGCCAAAGGAGATATTAATGCCAGTTATAATAAACATTCTATGCATTTTGCTTTTTTCCCCAGAAATGACTTTCTTTTAATTTTCAAAAAATATGTAGAAGCAGTTGGAAATACCTTTATCCTGTGAGGCAGAAAAACTATGATATTTTAGATACAGAATGCCGGTGACATTTGAAAGAAAAATTTAAAAGAGAGATTGTAATCATATCAAATTAATCATAAAAGTATGCACATTAATTTTGCAACTACAAACACGCTTTTAAGGTTTCAAAGATAGACGATTCAAATATTATATTCATATATTCAAATCTTGCATTCTGTATTTCCCAAGGAATAATAAAAAAATCAGGAATAAAACTAAAAGATGCCAAAGCCTTGAAATACTAGGATTGCTTTTGCTATGTGTTGGGGTGGTGGTGGTGAAGGTTCTGTTGAAATCTGGGCAGTGTGTCAGAAGAAAGAGTGAATTTTAATCAAGGTCCATGTTGTTTCAAATTTTGGTGTTGGCAACATCATTCTTTAATATCTATTGAGGAACATATAAGCAAACACTAACATTTTAACTGTATTTCATAGAACTCATAAAAATCTGTATTGGCTGTTTTATGAGTAAAAGGCTCTTTTGTGTGTATTTTAAAGGATGTATTTTACAAAAGATCCCCAGAATCTGTCAAAATATTGCATGGTTTAATAGTCACTACCCATTAAAAAGTTCATACCAAAGTTTGTATCTGGTGACAAAACAAACAAAAGAAAAACAGGATATGATTGGCAATGGGCCCTGGTACATTTTAAATCTACTTTCCCTGTGCTTTCTGTTGCTTTTATTTGGTTTCCATGAAAAACTTACATAGGTGGGCAAAATCCTAAAAGTAACTGCCATAGGCATAAGCTTATATTCTCTGAGACTACTGGTATGGAGAGAAATAGTTGGCTTCTATAAATGAACCTTTCAGAATTTCATAGAGTCAACACTTCTGCAAAAGTTTTTTCAAGGCAATTTTATGATAAAATTATGCAAGTTTTGGTCATGACAGATATTTAAACAATGCACTTTTAAATTCACTTAGGGACAGTTATGAAAGTATGGTCAAAGTGTTTACATGCCTTTGTATTATATTTTATTTTGAAAAGTCAAGTTTTGCTTGATATGTATAAACTCCGTATCCTTACATATCTTTTCTTCCCCAACAAAGTTTGAGTGGCATTCAAAACCCACAGTGTTGAATTGAGTTCTGCCCAGAGGAATATTCATATTAACATCTCAAGCAAATATGGTTTCTTGTTATTTAAGGCCTGAAAATATTTCCTCAATTAATAATATCACTCCATTATTCAAGATAAACAGCACATATGAATTATATTTCACATATGCTAGCCACACACTATGGGGTAATACTTAAACCCCTCTTGGTCATCAGTGTCATCATACAAAACATAACCACCACCACAAGCTTAATAACATATCATATATACTGCTCAAGATCACTCTTTTACCAAATGAAAGGTAAGAGAATTCTAGATACAACTATGATGGAGTAACAGCGACCAGATTTACTCTCTGAACTAGGAAATCAGACAAAATATCCGAAGTCACTGTTCTCAGACATTACATAACAGCAGATGATTACAATCCCCAATTATAAAGTGAGCTATATGATTGCCCCAGTTTACCACATAGAAGCTGTGTCCCCTCTGCTGTGCAGGAACAGAAGAAATCAATTAAAGCCAAGGAAACCCACTGAGTTTTAGAGACATTGATTGGAGTTCAGAGAGACCAAAATATTGGAGTAAAGGGAAGTCCACAAACACAGAGCTTGGAAGATCTGCTGAGGTGTCCCCTTGAGTCTTTGGCAGAGTAGTAATCTCCTCATGAATGAGAATAAACTATCTAAAGCTAGAGAAAGAACCATGGGAAATAAGTAGGCTGAACAATTTCTGAAGCTAACCATGGGCTATCATTTCTGTTTGTGTTAGAGTGAAGATAATTCATAATAAATGAGGTATTGGGTAAAATCCTTAAAAGGGAATAGTAGTGGGGTTAAAATTATTCCTAGAATATAGGCTGCTTTGCTTTAACCTAAGGAATTTTAAAAGCAATCCTATACAGAAACAATGAAAGACCAAGTAATTTAGGTGTACTCCAGATGAAGAGGTTGACACTATTTAAGGAATACAAGGTAATCCTCTATCCAAGAACATAAAATTCACAATGTCCTACATCCAAAAGAAAATTGGAAGACATACAGAGAATTAGGAAAATATGATCCATAACCCAGAAAAATACCAATAGGCTCAGGCCCAGAAATAACAGAAATGATTACATTAGCAGATACGCATGTTAAAAATAGCTATTACAGGGCGCCTGGGTGGCTCAGTTGGTTAAGCAACTGCCTTCGACTCAGGTCATGATCCTGGAGTCCCGGGATTGAGTCCCTCATCGGGTTCCCTGCTCAGCAGGGAGTCTGCTTCTCCCTCTGACCCTCTCCCCTCTTGTGCTCTCTCTCTCTCTCTCATTATCTCTCTCTCAAATAAATAAATAAAATCTTAAAAAAAATAGCTATTACAAATATGTTCCATATTCAAGAGGTTGAAGAAGGCATCACCATAATAAATATATAAAAGAAAGGACTCAAATAAAACATCTAAAAATTATAAATAAAATACTTGAAAAGTGCAGTGGTTTGGATTAAGAACAGATTACATCTTGTAGGAAAAAACATCAGTGACCTGGAAAACAGCAATAAAAAATTTCCAAAAAGTAGAGAGTGGAGTGGGAGAAAAAAGTGACCAAAAGAAACAGAACACCAGTAACCTTTGGTAAACTCTCAGGCAGTCTCACATATATGTAATTGGTATCCTAGAGATTACAAAAAAAGAGAGGTGACAGAAAAATATTTGAAGAAATAATGGCCAAATTTTTTCAAATTTGATAAAAATTGGAAACTCACAGATTGAAGAAATTCATGGCGTTCAAAATAGAGGAAACAAAGAAGAACACACTAAGGAGCATCCTAATCAAATTGCTGTAAACCAATGATGAAAAAAAAAAAAATCTCAAAAGTAGCCAGAAAACAAAACAAAACAAAACAAAAGAACAAAAATAAGAAAGACAGGTGACTTAATTACTGGAGGCTACAAAAGACCAAAGGCAATGGAATGATAGTTTGTAAAGTACTAAGAAGAAGAAAATAAAAGGATCTGACAATTTAACAATGCTGAGCTCAGTATACTCAACTCAGATGATTGGGTAGATAGACTGTGGTAGATTTTATGACAAATGATCCTTCCCTCGACCCTGTTGAAATGAGGGGAGGCCATGTGAATGAATGTCTTAGCCAAAGAAATGTGGTAAAAGTGAAATGTGACACTTTTTTTTTTTTTTAAGATTTTTATTTATTTATTTGACAGAGAGAGACACAGTGAGAGAGGGAACACAAGCAGGGGGAGAGGGAGAGGGAGAAGCAGGCCTCCTGCCCAGCAGGGAGCCCGATGTGGGGCTCGATCCCAGGACCTTGGGGTCACGACCTGAGCCAAAGGCAGACGCTTAACGACTGATCCACCCAGGTGCCCCGACATGTGACACTTTAGAACAGAAACTATAAGAATAACTTTTTTTTTTCTTTCTTGAGCCAGGAAATATTCTAGATAGAAGCAGATCCATTGGCCTGGGATCTGGAATAATGATAACCGGAAGCAGAGCCACCCCTGACCCACAAATAACATGAGATATAACTGTTGTCATAAGCCATTGGGATTTTGGAATAGTTCACACAGCCTAACCTTGACCTTCCTAACTGATACAGGCAGCATGATTAAGTTGGGGAAACAAGCAAATTCACAGCATGAGACTGTAAAACAGAATACTCACATATCTTACAAAGCCTTGAAATAACACAGTACCAACTATGCAAATATTTCTAATGTAGAAGAGAGGGGATTGATACCTAAGGAAACCAAAGCAGATAGTAAAGACTCTCTTCTAGTCTAAATTAAATGAATGAATGAATGAGTGAATGAATGAATGAATGAATGAAAAAAGAGAAAGAGATCCAAGACAAGTTTAAGAGGATGGAAGCACCATGTGAAGCTTCAGAGAAATTAAAACACCTTATGAAACTTGAAAATAGTGGAGGACAACAAAAAGTTTGGTTAGCAAGAAAAAAAGCAAGGAAATGATAGTTGTTGTGCTTGGAGTTGATGGTATAATAGTTAAGGCATGCATAGGAGAAAGCAGTTGTTAAAAGAACAGACTGAAAAGGCCATCAAAGACTTATGTGGAAGAGAAAGGAGGCTGGGGATAGGTAAAGAGGGTACAAGAGTACATACATAAGCTGTGCAAAATGAGCGCAAGTCTGTGGCTCAGAAACATGCCATTCCAGGGCTCTCAAAGATTACATTACAGGGATTGCTGAATAGCTGCTGATTATCTTTGATTACATTTTCTGTTCCTTGCTGGTGTATAGAAATATGATCAATTTTTTTGTGTGTCGATCCCATGACATTGCTAAACTCTTATTTTTAAAAAAATTTTATTTATTTATTCATTCATTTGAGAGAGAGAGAGCAAGCCTGGGGAGGGAGAGAGACAAGACCCTGCATTGAGCGTAAGGCTTGATCACAGGACCCCAAGATCATGACCTGGGCTGAAATCAAGACTCGGCTGCTTAACCAACTGAGCTACCCAGATGCCCCTAAACTCTTAATTAATTGTTTTTTTTTTTTTTTTTTTAAAGATTTTATTTATTTATTTGACAGAGAGAGAGAGATAGCGAGAGCAGGGACACAAGCAGGGGGAGTGGGAGAGCGAGAAGCAGCTTCCTGCCGAGCAGGGAGCCTGATGTGGGACTCGATCCCAGGACCCTGAGATCATGACCTGAGCCGAAGGCAGACGCTTAACCATCTGAGCCACCCAGGCGCCCTCTTAATTAATTGTTAAAATGCTTTTGAGTTTTGGCTCTAAGCCACATGTCAGAAAAAGTGACATTCTTGTTGCTTCTTTGCAATTCATATATATATAAAACATATGTATTATATGTATATATTTCATATATTTTTATTTATATATATTTCTATATATCATTTTTATATTTAACATTTTGTACCGAGTAGGACATTCATTTCTCATGTTAATTTCTAAATTTTAACCTCTAAGCACATTGTCCGCTGTATTTTTTGTTTTGGTAGATACAATTTATGAGATTCTGGATGTTTCTCCTATTTTCTGTTTGCTAAGACTTTGTTTTTAATCACAAATGGGCCTCAGAATATTAGATTTGCTTTTCTTATATCTCTTGTGATGTTATTTTTTCTTGTTTGAACCTGTAAAAATTAATAGATATTCAAATTTTAATACATTTTAACATTCTTTGTATAAATCCAATTGGGCCATGATGTGGTGACTGTTTTTAATACTTATTAGGCTTGATTTATTTAGGATTTTTCATCTATATTCAAAGGTGAAATTAGCCTGTAATTTTCTTTACTCTGATTTTTTCTTCTTTTTTTTGGCATCAGGGTAGGATTAACTTCATAAAATGAATTAGCATGGATTTATTTTTAAATTTTTTTCTTCCTTGGAACAGTTTATATAAAATTAGAATTTTATCTTTCCTTGACTGAAGCAACATAATAATTATCCAGACCTTCAGTATTTTTATTTTTATTGTTTGTGTAGGTAGGCTTTTACCTTTTTAAATCAACATATTCAATGATTATGGTTTTATTCCTTTTTAATTTATTTTTTAAATAGACTATTAATTAGAGCAGTTTCAGGTCCACAGAAAAACTGAGCAGAAGGTACAGAGATTTCCGATATGCTCCCTGCCCCCACATATGCACAGTCTCCCTCACTATCAAAATTCCAGACCGAATAGCTACTTTTGTTGCAATCAATGAACCTACATTGACGCATCGTTACTGCCCAAAGTCCATAGCTTATGTTAAGGTTCATTTTTGGGGTTGTACATTCTATGGCTTTCAACAAATATATGATGATATGTATCTGCCTTTAGAGTATCATGTAAACAAGTTTTATTGCCTTAAGATTTTTCAGATCATAGTGTATACTTTGGCCCAAAACTTGCATGGTTCAAATTATCAGAGGCTATTTTATCTTACTTAGATTCCATGATGAGACAGAAGAATTTCTTTTCCTCTCTTTTTGTTAACAGGAGAATTTTTCTCCAGTCAAACTTTGGAGTAATGGTATAGCCTTTATTTAACTTTATTCATTTAACTTTATTCAAGCTGGGATCAAGGAATAGTTTCAGGTCACCAGTATTTGTGTGAGCCCAAATTTACCACCAACATACTATTAAGATCCAAGTCTCCTGAGTGCTGAGATTAACAGATACCCCCTTGAAGAAGTCAAAGTTTTGCAGCCTGCTAACCATTTTCGTTTTTAACATCCTGACTCCTGTAAGTTCAGCTTTGCATGTGTAAGGATGTTTATGTTTATTCCCCCCAGAAATTCTAGTTTTGTTGTCTGTTTGTCATGGGGAAATATCTAATCTGTCATCCTGGAGATAGAATGCTTCTGGAGCCTTAAAAACTTTAAAGATCAGAACGAAATGTAATATTGAGGATGCTTGATTTATAAAATTAATAAAGAAAAAAAATGCAGGTTTGTAATAGATTAGCCTAGCCTGTGTCAGATCTACAGAGTATTGGAAGCTATTAAGAGATTGGTAGGAAATATGTAAGCAAAAATCACTAGGGTTAATTGGATTATCAAGTATTAGCTATAAAATGAATATCATTTTTGGACAAGTTCACTCATGTAATAGGCCACCAGACAATAAGCATCATGTATACAATATTAGGCAATGAAGAGAATTCAATAAATTTAGGTGAATGAAGGAGTGAGGGTGGTAGGATTGTTATAACATGTCTTGATTTGAGGGAGACTTTTGAAGTCTCATGCAATCATACCAGAAGAGCTACATATGTTGGTCCTCTCCCTTCCTCAATCAGCATTTTGATAGCTCATGACTGCAAGCACCTGCCACGTTCTGCCTGAGGACTTTTCTGTCCCCAGCAGTGTGCTTGCCTGCAGACAGGCCGGGGAGTTAGCACTCAGTCACCAGAAGGCCAGAGTTGGTGGCCCTTTGCCCTTGTTTATTCATCCCTCTGCCGAGCCCCTTCTATTGGCTTCCTTTTTTCTCTCACTCATCACTCTCTTTCACCAGCACTTTCTGAGGAAAACCTCCCAGAATAAGCCATCTTCCCTCAAATCCTAGTCTTAGGGTCTGCTTCTTGGAGGAACCCAAGCTAAACCATGGATGATTAATGGACTGGATTCTAAGATGACCAGTTTCATAACCAATTAACAATCAGGGAGGTTTCTAATGATACTCTGTGAAGGGATTTTTGCCTTATCTTCCTCAGTTTCTATCAATACTTGAATCAAGATGTAGAAAGATTCTTAATGAACTTGGAGATGTCATAATGTCGGTGTAGGTCACCCTACACCATGAATGTAGTGAATATATTAGATGACAGAATCAGGATCCACACAATTTTTAACAGGCTGAGAAATGGATAAAATCTAACAAAATTTTATATTTTGCAATAAGACCTTGTAATTGAATCTCCTCAAATGTGTGATATTATTATGTGATAAGGCTTTGGAGGTATTGGTTAATAGTGAACTTAAATTTAGTTAATATTGTATGTAGCTGCTGAAAAAGCAGATGTGATTTAGGGTTAGATTAATGAAGTAATACCTAGACCAAAGGAGGTGAAATGATGTTGAACTTTGTAATAAACAGACAATATTGTTCTGAACATCTTGGTTTCAGTAGGATAGAAATAATTTCTTGAATACTAGAGTCTAAAGGACTTGGAAATATCTTATGGAAAAAGATACAATGAATATGGTTAACATCAAGAAAAGAAGGATGAGAGAACATGATAGCTGTCTTACACTGTTTAAAAATCTGACCTGTGGGAGAGGAATTAGGCATGCCTAAATAAACTTTAGAGTCATTCATGTCTGCCTACCCAGTGTCTAATCCAATGCCTTGCATATAGAAGGAGCTCAATAAATGTTTGTTGAATGAATGAGAAATTAATGACACTGCATGTTCACCTCGTTTCACTGTGCAGTGGAGTGAGGATGCATAATTTTTCCTGTGTCTATCTTTTTGTGTCTCATATTTGAAACCATTTTTGGGTAGTGAAGTCAGGATGGATGAGCAATTCTTTTGCACTATTCTTTGCATAGTGAAGTCAGGATGGATGAGCAATTTTTTATTTTTTGCGCTATACAGTATCTCTTATATAATTGTGATTCTATAACTCTATGAAAAGAGGTTGATGCCTCTTGGTAAAGACAGGCTCCATTTTCCTAATTTCTTTCATACAAACTGTCCTTGAGTTCATTATCTGTTGCAGTAGCATATGTTTGTGGTAATGTTTGCTTCTTGTCTTTTGTCCTGGCCATTGTATTTCCCTTCTGCATTCTGTTTGGGTTATATCATGCTTCAATGCATTGAAATCTTCTTAATATATCGATCGAATTTATGATGTAAGGGAATAAGACCACTGACTTCTGTTACTCCCCACCCCCAAGATTTCTCCTACCTTCCCAATCACCTTATTCATTTTTAACGACGTATTTCAGGTTGCGAATCAGGTTGAATTGGACGATAAAAACTATATCGTGCCTTTCTTTGTTCATGCATTTTGGAGCCCTTCTCTCATCTAGTCCAGTGGGACAAATGGTTCCTTTGATTTTTTTTTTTTTACATTGGTGACCGCCTTAAATACATAGCCTCTTACTATGGGGTTGTGGGGAGCCTGGCATCCTGCTGAGCATCCTTCACATCCTGGTGTGATGGCCCTTGTTCTCAGATGCTCCTGGACACTCCCCACATTCACCTTAGTGGCACGGCTGCTGGGCTCCGCAGCAGTCTGTCCCGCTGTGCCAGGCCCTGTGCCCACTGCCCTGTAAAGTTCCTGTACTCGTCTGCACATCCCGCCTGACAGAGTTTCATCCTCAGCACTGAATGCCATGCCTGGGACATAACAGGCACTTACAGATTCTGTGGTGTTTGTTCAGGACAATACTTTTCCAAGGTAAGTGCTTGTTGAGAAGAATACTTTTCCAAAACGTGCTTTCGGCTGTAGGAAGGTGCCATTGTTCTGCTTCTCATCTTCTTTCCCGTTTTGTTTTCTCTCTCGATGTAGTTGAACCTAAATAGTTGTAGCTGTCAATAATCAGGCCACATTTGCAGAGGGTTTTGCACTTCTTTGTGTTCGTGAGGGGTGGATCTGTTCACAATATCACACAAGTAGATTCTGGGAGACACTGGCTTGGAAGGTGCCCTCATTTTGGTTTGGTTTGTTTTCAGAGGTGTAACCTTGCACGAGTCAGCTGGCTTCTACCGGCCTCAGTCTCCTCACCTGCAAAAAAAAAAAAAAAAAAGAAAAAAGAAAGAAAGAAAGGGAGTCCTAGATAATCCCTAAGGTGTGTTCAAGAGAAAACATTCTTTAATTTTCTGATGGGGAAAGTTTTCAAAGCTCCGTGGTTCCTTGCCCTCTCCTCCCCTACCTCATGCAAAGGCACCCTGATCATTTTTCCTTTTCTTTGGGTCTGATTGTCTCTTCTTGTTTATAGCTGCCACTAATTTGCTCGTTTGCTTGCTGGAAAATAGCTAATTAAAACCCACTTCAGCTAACAAGCTGACTGGGACCATGCAAATGTCACTCTCTGCTGTCTGCTATTTCCGTTTATACTTTACATTATTAGTGTTGTTTTTCCTCCCTCTGTTATAATGAATGTGCAGATAGATTTAGCACCCTCTTCACCGGTGTGTGCGGGTCCCTGCGCCACCATCCCAGGAAAGCTGGTTTTTGGCACTTCAGCACTTTGAGTGTTATTACCCCTGACGGTTAATGGTTTCAGACTGCATTGCTTGTTAGCGCTAGATTTTTTTTGAACAGCTTCATCTATCTTTTTGTTTTTACAGTGACTGGCCACATTAAGTATATGTGTCTGAGCTATTAGTCCCGTCTGTTCATTGCATGCATTTCATTTGGTGTAGGGTTCTTTTTTCTCTCTAAAATTAGTATGTATGGTCATCCATATACTTCAACACATCGACTTTTGTTATAATTATGCTGTCATCATTGTGCTTCCACACATTTGCTAATTTATTGTAGCTAAATTAGACCTAATATTAGCAATTTTGCAGCTGTTCCTTTAGGATATACATGGCCATATATTTGTACGTTAGTTAGTGATTATATTCCACAGCAAAAAAATGGACTATGTTTTCAAAGGGGGAGAGCGAAGATGGAAAAAAAGGGGAGATTAAATAGAAAAAAACTCACCTGAGAGTGGAAAACAGAGCAAGAAAATGAACAGAAAAATGTATTACAGGAACAATTTAAGGGGAAGATCCGGAGTAAACATACAGCAGTGAATGCTTATGTGGGGTTGTACAATTCCAGGATCCTGTGTGTTAGGTCTGAGACTTGCAAAGAAGCTAGCATTCTCTGGGAAGGGGTTTTCTCTGCTACGTCCTTCTATTACTGTGTATATGCTCCCTTCTGGAATAGCTGAGTGAAGAGTGCCATGAGGAAATGATGGTAGGGTTTCTGCGTGAATTGTGAAAAGAAGGAGAAGTGCACAGATGATGTGATGATGTGGGTGCTTCCATGAAAACATGGTATCCAGTGTACTTAGGTGAAAGAATTATGTGATTGGTTTAAAAACATGCCTACTGAGTGGGAGACGGTGAGGATGCAGACATGAGTGAGAGGGGTTTGGATCTTTACTTTTTTAGAATAATAAATAGCTTTAAATGCAGGTTCCTGCTTTCTTTATATCTGGAGATAATATTTGAAGGAATATGAAAAAAAGTGCCTGCAGGGAGTGTGTATGTGTGTGTGTGTGTGTGCACGTGCACATGTGTGTATGTGGTTTGCAATTTAATTAGGCTTTGAGAATTTAACTTGATACAGGCATCTAAAATTATACAGCACCAGTTTGGGTATAATATATGACACAAAATAAATGATCAACAAGACAGATTCTCCTAGGACACAAAGTGCCTGATGTGAATAGTTGGGTATTTTGTAAAGCCACTTGGGTACTGTTTAATATATTGAGTTAGTAATCCATTTAATGGGACCCTTGTGGTCTAGAAGAGTTCATGAATTGTCCCAGGGTGCACAGATCTATTCTTAGGAATTAACTTACTAACAGAATCTATCTCAATAAGTAGTGGTTGTTATGAATACTACTCTGTGTTTTAATGGATCCCAAACATTATGTACAATGATTTAAAACAAAATAAAACAAGACTTATAATGGCATTGATGTCTTGATCTTGAGAATGTATCATCTAGGCAGGTCTGTTCCCTGGGGATGATATGCTACCTCGTATATCAGAGATTTGGGCAGAAAATATTGCTCTTAGATATCCATATTTTCATTCCCATCAGGTCATAAGTGACAGATTTTCCTTGCTGACCATGACCCACTCTGATTGCCCTCTTCTGCTTCTTCCTCAGTAGAGCTGAATATCTCATTTCTTTTCTCTTTTACAATTGATCAAAGCCTGCTCTTCAGCTCTTAGAAAGCAAAGCAAATAGAAATGGCTAAAACATTTTGCTGTGTTACTCCTCACTAGGGTTTTATATTTTTATAAGGAGCACTCCATTAAACTTAAAAACATGATGTTCCAGGAGTGGAATTTGAGGGAGAGTCAATAGGTGGAAAAGCAAAAAATTTTTAGGGTTTTGGAACTCATGAAACCAAAGCATGTAGAGTTATGGATGCATGAACCTGGTTTTTTTCCTTTGAAAGGATAATGATCTTACAGGAACTTGCAAGGCTATCGATTATCCTAACTCCAGCCTCACTGACAATGGGACAATCTTAGAACTTAAGGCAATGCTGATTTAATAAGTAAGGGTTGATATTCAAAGAGAAAGCAAACATCCAAAAGCGCCAATAGCAAATAAAATAACAACAAAAAACAACCCACAAGATTCTCTCTATCCCTTAGTGTTGTCCCTCTCAGCTTTGAATTGAAGCACTGCTGTGATTGAATTGAAGCACCACTGTGATATGTCCTTTGCATGCATCATTTTTTAGTACAGGGATCAAGTGGAATGGAAATGACAGGAGGAGATGGCCAGTCATTCTTTTGATAATCCTTTATGGACTCCAGGCCCTTATCTACAGGAATTTACTGCCTTAACCTAGCTTTGCCTATTGGGACAGCCAATGTCAAGGACTGACTCTACCACCTGTATCAAGAACGTAAAATGGATTAAACTGTAGTCTCCCCATTCCCCCAAGACAGCCCACCTCCTTAGGTTCATAGGAATAGGAGAGTGTTCCCACTTGACTTTCTCTATCCTAATCTTTATGGCTCCAAGGCAAGCTAGTCATTCAGATCCCAGGACAAGAGAAAGTGGTTGATCAAAGCAGACAGTAGACTTTGAGATTTGCCAAATCTGAAAAATTTGGAGGCTACTTCTTGGGACTGAGCCTACTCTCTTCAATCAGACGTAGAGACAATAGGGGGAAAAAGTCATCCATCTGAGTTCCATTTAAACCCATTTCTATTTAACTTCTTTTTTTTTTTTTAAGATTTTATTTATTTATTTGAGAGAGAGAGACTGAGAGAGAGAGCACATGAGAGGGGGGAGGGTTGGGAGGGTCAGAGGGAGAAGCAGACTCCCTGACGAGCAGGGAGCCCGATGCGGGACTCGATCCAGGGACTCCAGGATCATGACCTGAGCCGAAGGCAGTCGCTTAACCAACTGAGCCACCCAGGCGCCCTCTATTTAACTTCTTGACTGTTCTTCTTCCTTGTCCCAGGTTGTGTGGCATGTTGTGTTGTGGGGGTGGCCAGAGACATTTTCACTCATTTCTTTCAAAAGATAGGCTTTAGTTTTTGACTTAGGTTCTTACGATGTCAACTTTGCCAATTTTATGCACTGGGTGTTACCATTTTTGCCTTTATATTTATTGGTAGTTAATTATTGGGCTTAAATCCTATGTAACTATATGGGTAGGATTAATCCATCTACTATTTATTAAGCAACTACTACGTGCCCGGTATGTGTATCTTATAAGCAATTATGAGATATCTAAAGGCTCTTGTGACAGAAAATCGGTGTTTGAAATACTCAGTATTTTATGAGCTTCATTCACAACCTTTGTTTTTCTGCCTTCACATCATTACCCTCATCAATAAGTTTAA
Organism: Leptonychotes weddellii; assembly: GCF_054177405.1. Taxonomy (NCBI): domain Eukaryota; kingdom Metazoa; phylum Chordata; class Mammalia; order Carnivora; family Phocidae; genus Leptonychotes; species Leptonychotes weddellii. Next base: position 7,361,856 of record NC_138376.1, on the reverse strand, counting down.
TCATTACAACCTCTGTTTCTGAATAGGGAGTGGGGGTGGAGAATGGGTCAGTATACTCTACCCCACGGGGATTCAAGATCTCTTTGCCCCAAGAGAATTCAGGGATGGCTTAAAGTTTTTGTCATCACTCCTAACCCCCACCTTTTCAACATCATGCCAGAGATTCTGATTTATCTCTCTGTGTTATATAGCAGGTATGTCTTTTTCTTTCATTTTGAAACTTAAGGCACTCTAAAATGGCTACAAATTAATATGTAATATGTATTATATCAGTAGGGATTAGCAAGTTTGATATTTTAAAAACAAGTGAATAAATAAAACAAAAGCAAGCAACATTTTACCGTGCACGTTTGCTAGCATGGGAAAGCAGTGTTGTGCTTGAATGCATCATCCAATGGATGCATTTTAAACTAGGGTGGAGAGTAAGAAGTAAAACCTGTTGGAGTGGGGCGCCTGGGTGGCTCAGTCGTTAAGCGTCTGCCTTCGGCTCGGGTCGTGATCCCAGGGTCCTGGGATTGAGCCCCACATTAGGCTCCTTGCTCAGCAGGAAGCCTGCTTCTCCCTTTCCCACTCCCCCTGCTTGTGTTCCTGCTCTCACTGTGTCTCCCTCTGTCAAATAAATAAATAAAATCTTTAAAAAAAAACCTGTTGGAGTTCTGGTGAGCTGCCACATTAGGGCCTCTCTGAAGCCATGGCTGCTTAGTGTCTGGGGAGAAGCATCAAAATGTTAGGAAAACATTTTTTGAAAGCTTCTACGGGCTAGTGGTACAAGCCTCACATTTTTACTATAAGTTGACACTGTCTTTAGCAGGGTATTTTGGGGGGATCTAGCTCTTGAATTCCAACATTTACTCTTTTGGGCCTGTTGTCTCAAGAGTTCTCACTGTGTGTGTGTTTGTGTGTGTGTGTGTGTTACATGTCCAAAATGGTGCATATACACATGTAAAGTAGCTAAAAATTAAGAATTTCCTCACAGAGGTCAATGTGGAGAAGTTAAAAATGCAAGCTTATGTAACCCTCAGAAACTTAGAACTAGACAAAGGCTAAATGATAAACCACCAAGGAATCTGTGGTCCTCAGATTTCTGGATGTTTTCCAAATGTCTCAGGTTATAAAATAAAATTACTGTGCCCTCATTCACCTTAAGATGCCACTATAAACAGTGCTTCTCAAATCTTTCTCCCAAAGTAATCAATGGCGGAGAAAAGAGTTGGGGTGGTGGTGGTGTTGGTGGGGGTGAGGGTGGCGTTGGTCGTGATGGTGGTGGTTGTAGTCAGATACCAGCTGCTGTAGAAAAGAAAAAAAATATTTTTGGAATCTAATATTTTATTTTAATTAATGTGACTTTTGCATTCTATTTAACAATGTATTTGTGGTTGTTCAAATTTTAAATCTTTTCACCAAAAATATTTGGAGATAGGAAGAAGCCCCGTATTTGGATGTTTTAATGATTAAGGATGACCTATCTTAAAAAAGAGCTGTGTAGCCATACTTGTATCCCATTTTGGGGAGAACCACCTTTATTTATCATTGGCTTCTGAAAGAAAGTCATGCAGAAAAAGAAAGAAGAAAGGAATTTTATTAAAGATCACTGTTGTGATTATCTTGGAAAGAGAGAAAATGAGAGCTTTTAAACTAAGCCTCAGAATGTACTCCAAGAGAGACAGTTTTTGACTGGTCTGCAAGATTTGATTGTAAGAGTGTATTCTTTTCTACTATTTCAAACCTTGCTCTTACCCAGCAAACTACATGGCCTCCCTCTTCTCCTAGCAGCTCTTAGAAGTAAAGAAGCTATGGAGAACTTAAGTCCACTCTTTTGGCATAGCAATTTTGGGAAGATGAACCAGTGAAGGGTAGACCCTGTTTTTTGATAGAAAAGAGCCAGAGGAGGGAACCTGTGAAATCTGAGCCACAGCTATGTGGTCTGTCTAATGCTCCAGCACCTCCTTCATGCTCAGATGGTGCCCTTACAATGAACTCACACCCTTCTGCAATTTCTGGACCAGAGCTTTGGTAGGTACTCATCTGCAGAGGCCACCTGGACCATGACTTCCTGTTGTCTTGGAGCCTTGGCATGGGATTGGGAGGACAGGAATGGTTGGTGTCACATTCTTCTTTGTCCATGCACTCAACCATTTTGTCTCTTTATCCTTTATAGAAATGTCTACTGCTAAGAAGGCTTAGTTTCATTGGTTCATATGCAAGGGTTGAGATGGTTAACTCTTTTGAGATGGTTAACTATTTTGTATTCTGAATAGCCTGAGACCAACTGAAACAAACAAATGAAATCTAACAGTTTTTGGATCTCATGTGTCTGGGTCTTTGCTATCCACTTTCAGAGGCCCACACAAAGTAATACTAAGTGGATATTTTTTGAGGTATGACCTTCTGCAGAACATATGATGAACTGAAGCCAATTAACTAATCGGGCTGACCATGTTCATTTACTCAAGAATATCAGAAACTTGGCAATTTTTGATAAATACACTCTTCAGGAGCTAAATTCAATGTTACAGTTGAGTCACAGTTGACTGTCTACTTTTAGTATCATTTTGCAGGTTAAAAACCATTGTGAATATGTTTTCTTAACCTGATTTTTAGAGATAATGCACCTTTCCTTAGAGCACTAGTTATAAAGACTAATTCTAAAGAATAAGTACTCTGGAAGCAAAGGTAAGGTGATATCACAGTCAAAGTATCTCTTTAAAAAGGAAAAGGAGTGAAAGCACTTTTTCATTATTGATAGCAGATGATGACCTTATGTATACATGAGTTCACCTGCAGCTTCAGGTGAAGAGGTTTTTAACTTTCTGTGAGCTTCCCACTTCAACGCTTCTTTTTTCTTTGCCTGCGGGCTTTATCCAGAACCCAAAAGCCTGTTTGAGGCCTATGGGGGTGAGAATTGTTGGACAAAGCCTCCAGATTCTCCACCTTTACCTGGCATGATCCTAAAGTATGTTTCACATGGTTCTTGGAGGATCAGTAATTCACTCATGATGCTCACTTTATTGGTTTTTCTTTACTCTCTTACTTGGTCCACTTTCTCGCTTGTGATAATTCCCATCGCTTATAAAACAAACTACCTGCATCAAAGTATTTGTCTCTGCATCTATGCTTCATGTAAGCCCAGGCTAGTATTCTACTTCTTTTTCAGGATTAAAAAATAAAACTACCTTTATAAGTAAATCTCTTTCTGTTATGGCTTATAATTTTTTTTTTCTCATGTTGACTACATTAGATTTTGTTATCAAGATAATACTGGTTTTTTTTTTTTTAAGATTTTATTTATTTGCGAGAGAGAATGAGAGACAGAGAGCATGAGAGGGAGGAGGGTCAGAGGGAGAAGCAGACTCCCCGCTGAGCAGGGAGCCCGATGTGGGACTCGATCCCGGGACTCCAGGATCATGACCTGAGCTGAAGGCAGTTGCCCAACCAACTGAGCCACCCAGGCGCCCCGATAATACTGGTTTCATATAGTAATTTGGTTGGCTAATACAGAAGTTACCTCTTCCATCAGGTGTTAAAAAATTGGCCTATGAAATCGTTTGTCCCTGCTGTTGTTTTGGTGGGGGGGAAATAGGGTGGAGATTTTGATTACTGATTCAATTTATTTAAAGGCTATGTTTTGGGGCACCTGGGTGGCTCAGTTGGTTAAGTGTCTGCCTTCGGCTCAGGTCATGATCCCAGGGTCTTGGGATCGATGCCCACATTGGGCTCCCTGCTCAGTGGAGAGTCGCTTCTTCCTCTCCCTCTGCCACCTGACCCATACTCGCTCATGCTCTCTCTCTCAAAGAAATAAATAAAATCTTAAAAAAAAAAAGGGCTATGTTTTATTTAGATTTTCCATTTCTTCTTGAATTGCATTTTATAATCCATATTTTTACTAGGAAATTATCTACTTCATCTAAATTTTCACACTTATTTATATGAGATAATTTATAATATTTTCTAAAATATGTATGGTTTGAGTAATTACATTCTTAATATCCTCACTTGTGCTTTATTATTTCTCCTCTCTTTTCCTTGTCAGTCTAGACAAATCTTGGAAGGAGTCTGGATGCTAATTAGAACAGAGAAATGGTAATTATTGAAAAGGATGGGTGGGAAAGTTAGGATTAAGAGTAGGTTTTTTGTTGTCATTAAGGTGAGAGAAACAGCAGTGATTTTATATGCTAGTGGGAATTATCCGGTAGTGAACAAAAAATAATGTAAGATGAAGATGGAGAATTGCTGGAGTTTTGGCATCTGTGAGTAGGTAAGAGCGCACCAGAGGCTGGATTGGTTTTAGAGAGGAACACAGTAACAAGTAGGAGGTTGGGATGTGTGCTGCAGATTTAATAGGTTGGGAGATGTACTGGTATAAGATAGTTCAAGTTCTTGTGATTCCTTTAATTATCTGAGGTAAGTTTGGTCATCTGCTGAGAGTAAAGACAAGGGAAGAGGTGTTGGAAGTATGAAAAAGAGAAGGAAGGGGAGAGTTCTTTAGGAAAACAGGAGATGGTGGTCTAGGGAAATGTGTGAATTCTGGCTGCATTAAGGACCCACTCGAGGTGCATGAGACCTGACATCATGGCTGTGGGGTTTACTTCAGTCAAGTGAGGTACATAATAAAAGGATGGTTGGATTTAATCAGCATTGTAGTTTGCCAAGCTAATAGCTTAAAATGAGAGAGCATGAAACTAATAATATACTATATGTTACTTAACTGATTTTAAATTAAAAAATGAAAAAAATAAAATGAGAGAGCAGTTAAGGTATTGAGGGTGTATGCAAAAAAGTTGCTTTGTAATGGCTGATCAAGGGATTTAACCCAGGTAAGGAGGGAAGAGAGGACACTGGTAGAATCAATGGATGGAATGTCCCAATGTGGTTTAAAAATTGTTGGAACTGGGTATGTTATGGAAAAGTTAGCAGCCTGTAGTTAGATAGTGGTATGCTAGAATAAAGACCTAAGGAGTATTTGCAATTACTGCTAAGGCCAAGATGAGGGTACAGTGGTAATGTGTGGCTGAGATAGGGTGGAGGACAGGATTACTGGTGTGGAGGAAGATAAAGAATGCAGAGGCCAGACTACCAAAATGGTTATGAGTGGGAGAGGATTTGCAGAGGAATGAGCTGGGAGCCAGAGGAATGATGGGAACGAGTTGGGAGTCAACAAGGCGAAGGAGTGGATGGTGTAGTCCTGATGATGTAAGATTCAAAACCAGAGTTTAGGAAACAGAGTAGACCTGGGAGTGGTGATGAGGAAAGGCTAAGTCAAATGGTTCAGTAGGTGTAAGAGACAATATGGCACCCTTGAGAGGCCCAAAAGTGATGAAGTATCTCCAGGAAGCCACCTTCTGACCTGATGTGAATAGACTATAAGACAGAGTTTATTTCCTCCTGTGCAAGGATATATGTACATTATCTATTAATTCAAGGTAAGTTTCAGATAAGATAGTATGTTTGTTTTGCTGTTCAAATTTCAGGTTAGTGACTAAAAACATGAATTCTGCATTGTGTTTGCCACCCAGCTGTACTGCTTACTAGCTGTGGAAACTTGGGCAATTTACTGAAACTCACTGTGCCTCAGTTTCTTTGTCAGAAAAGTGGATTCAATCATGGGATGTGTCCTTTATGGGCTTGCCATAGGGAATAAAATGAGTTAATATGTGCAAAGCTTTCGGATCAGTGCCTGGCACATAGCAACCAGTATATTAACAGGTACAGGGAAAATGCAAGGTGAGGCTGGAATATCTTGTGGACCCAGATAGTGTGGGGGCATGTAGAAGATTTGGAGAACATGTTGAAAAGACAAAGGGGCCAACTTGTAGCAGTTCCCGATGGGGAAATCCGGGACCAGTTTGACCAATAAAATAAATAAGATAGTAATGGATTATAACCCAAGGAACTAATTATCCATTCATCCATACTGATATAAATAAATAACTGAATAAACAGACAAATGGCAGACAGGGGTGTAGAATTCTACCCCTGAGGGGTGCCTGGGTAGCTGGGTCATTTGAGTGTCTGACTCTTGATTTCAGCTTGGGTCATGATCTCAGGGTCATGAAATGGAGCCCTGCTTCTACTCTATGCTCAGTGGGGAGTCTACTTGGGATCCTCTCTCCCTCTCCCCCTGCTTGTGTGCATGCACATGTGCTCACTCTCTCTCAAATAAATAAATCTTAAAAAATGTATAAGAAATGACAGAAATAGAAAGTTAATGTTGCATAAATACTGATGTGGAAATGTTGGGGTCCAGGAGTGAACCGTCAAGAAAAAATTTTTGAGGTGTCCGGTGCAAAAGGTGGTTTTATTAAAGCATGGGACAGGACCGAGGGGCAGAAAGAGCTGCACTGGGGTTGTGAGGGGTGGCTGATTGTATGTTTTCAAGTGGGAAAGGGGTTAGGGATAGCATAAGTCTTTAAGGAATTTGGAAGCAAAGTTTCCAGTACCTTGAGGGGTCATTTACTACTATCTAGTAAAACCATAGTCATGAGACCCTTCAGATGGATATCAGGGGGCCATATGCTTGGAGGATGATTGCTAATATGTATCTTGGGGAGTAGAGATAGAGGAAGTTTCCAAAGGAATTTTATTTTATTTTATTTTATTTATTTTTTAAAAGATTTTATTTATTTATTTGAGAGAGAGAATGAGATAGAGCATGAGAGGGGGGAGGGTCAGAGGGAGAAGCAGACTCCCCGCTGAGCAGGGAGCCCAATGCGGGACTCGATCCCAGGACTCCAGGATCATGACCTGAGCCGAAGGCAGTCGCTTAACCAACTGAGCCACCCAGGCACCCCCAAAGGAATTTTATTAAAGGAGACTTAGAGGATCCTGGAGGTCAGGATAGTGTTAAGCTGATTGTCTTTTGCCCTTAGTGAAGTATTAACATTAAGGGAGTTGAGTTCCTAGAGAAAGGTCATTCTTCCTGTCTCAAGGACTTGTCAATGAGCTGTACGTTGTAAGGAAATTTAATTTTTTCCTTTGCCTTTGTTACCCACATCAAACACCATGATAAAAAAAAGTATTACAGGCAAGAATCATTGATGGATAGTATAACTAGCAGAAAAAGTACAGTGAAAAAAAGATTTGAAAAATTTCTTAGTATGTACTTACAACTCTTAACTACAAAGGGAAAAATGGTCATTTTTACAGTTGAAAATTGGCAAAGACCACCAAGTGATGCAAGTTAACATCACCAATAATGACGTGCTGACATGTACCTTCTGATATGGTACACTCAAAAGGGTACAGTATCCCAGCTGTGATATTCTTGACAAAACCACATAGTCTCAACCTAATCATGGGGCAACATAATCAAACACTGATTGAGGGCTCTACAAAATATCTGGTCAGTATTCTTCAAAAGAATCAGGTCATAAAAAAGCAAAAACAAAGTCTTCAGGGGCACCTGGGTGGCTCAGCTGGTTAAGCGTCTGCCTTTAGCTCAGGTCATGATCTCAGGGTCCTGGGATCAAGCCTGGCATTGGGCTCCCTGCTCAGCAGGGAGTCTGCTTTTCCCTCTCCCTCTGCCTTTCCTCCTGCTCATGCTCTCTCTCTCTCTCTCACTCCATCCCCCTTGCAAAAATAAATAAAAAAATAAAACCTTTAAAAAAAATTTAAAAATCCACATTAAGGTCTTCAAAAGCTGAAAAGCTGTCATAGACTAGAGAAGGAGGCATGATGATTAAAGGCAACATGGTACCCTGGATTGGATTTTGGACTGGAAAAGGGTCTTTTTGGGAAGAGTGGAGAAGAATTCTAATGAGGTCTATAGATTACTTAATAATATTGTGTCAATATTAATTTCCTGGTTTTGATAATTATGCCATGGTTATGTCAGATGTTAACATTAGGGGGAACTGAATGAAAGGTGCACAGAAACTCTAAAAAATCTAGAATTATTTCAATGTTAAAAGTTAAAAGAATAAATAATCTATCTCTGCCATCGAAAGGTCTAGAAATAATGAACAACCTTGGCACCACAAGCCCATCAATGTAAATACTGTGACTTTTCAATACTATTTACTAGGAAAAGTTACCAATGCTCCTTAATGAAATTGCTGATTTCAGGGCTCTGTCAGAAAATACATAAGATGAGCCTGGGACATCTCACAGCAGAAAGCAAGGATATCAAAGACCAGCTGGGTTGGATCAGAAAGACTTCGGAGTCAACTTGAAAAATCTCCCACCAGCCAAAGATGGGACAGTTTGAACTTGAATAAGGATAATAACTGCAAAGGGTTGAAACATGAATTATATTTAAATCCATGAGTTTATAATGATGCCAGGAGGGGAACCTAATTGGCTTTGGAGGAGCTAGGGAACTTACTCAAATTTTGAAAACGAAAATAAGTATTTTCCTGCCTTTCCTATACAACTGAATCTCAGAAATCAAAAGCTGATAAGGGAAAGTTTCTTTTTGTAGAAGTATTTCAGCTAATAAGGGAAGAGAAATGATAGGATTAGAGGATCTAATAAGAAATATGTATTTGGTTTTCCTGCCATTTCTGGCATAGAGCTCCTTAAATCCTTGGAATTGCCTAAGTGTTGAGAGATAATGCTATCTTTTGTTATGTTAATGAGATGACTTTTGGAAAGCACCTAGGGACCAGAGCTAGTTGCAACCCTGTAATTAGAGGGTTGGAGCTTTCAGTCCCTCCTCCCCGACCTCCCAGGAGGAGAGGGGAGAGAGGTTGGAGATTGGATCAATTGCCAATGGCCAATGACTTAATCAGTCCTGCCTGTGTAATGAAGCCTCCATGAAAACCCAAAAGGATGGGATTCAGAGAGCTTCCGGGTTGGTGAACACATGGAAGTGCGGGGAGAATGGGTCGGCCAGAATAGAGCGTGGAAGCCCATGCCCCTTCCACGGGCCCTGCCCTATGCATCTCTTCTGTCTGGACGTTCATGTGTATCCTTTAGCATATCCTTTTATACTAAACTGGTAAATGTAAGTGAGCTGTTTTCCTGAGGTTCTGTGAACCACTCTAGCAAAATAATCAAACACAAAGAGGGGCTCATGGGAGCCTCTAATTTATAGCTAAATGGTCAGAAATACAGGTGACAACCTGGACTTTGAGATTGGCCTCCTGAGCTGGAGGGGTAGCCGGTGGGTAGAAGCACAGTTAAAAACCTGGCCTTGTGACCCTTGGCTAAAGTGGGTGGGGGAGGGGCAGGCTTGTGGGATTGAGCCCTCGATAATGGAATCTGCTGCAGCTTTCAAGTAGATAGTGTCAGAATTGAGTTGAATTGTAGGACACCCAGCTGGTCTACTGAGAATTGCTTGTTGGTGGGGATCCTTCCTACACACACACACTGGAATTGGTGATCAGCACTTAAATATCATAATGAATTATAGTGCATCTAAGTAGTGGTTACCAAGGGCTGCTAACATCACAAAAAGAGGCAACCAATCATGTGTTTCTCTAAACAGTGGTACACAGCACCACCTATGAAATAGTCTTGTTACAATTTTTAATCCTGAATCCGATTTAAACACCTCTAGATCTAACTGTCATTTTAAAGGAAAGAAACATGTTTAAACAATACCAGGGGGATGCAAAATCAAAACTGTGAGACCCCAAGCAACTCAGTTTCTTCAACAAAAATTGGAAAGGAAAAAAGATTTAGGGGGAAGCTCTGCATGAAAAAAGGCTTAAGAGGCATATCAACTTACTGTAATATGGGGGCCTCATTTGGATCCCAATTCAAGCATATCATTAAAAAGAAAACCTATGAAAAAAAGAAAAAAGACAAACAACTATGAGGGGAGGGAAACTGTGAATACTGATTATTTGATGATATTAAGGAGTTCTTATTAATTTTTAGATGTGATAATATGTGGCTAAGAAAAATAAAAACAATCCTGTTCCTAACATTTAGCAATGCACACTGAAATATTTCAAGGTGGAATAATATATCGCCTTTAAAATAATTATAGGGGCACCTGGGTGGCTCAGTTGGTTGAGCATCCGACTCTTGATTTTGTTGGGTCAGGGTCTGAGGGTCATGAGATTGGCTAGAGTTGGGCTCTGTGCTCAGTGTGGAGTCTGCTTCTCCCTCTCTCTCTGCCCCTCCCCCTGCTTGTGTGCGCACTCTCTCTCAAATAAATAAATAAAATCTTAAAAAAAAGTAAAATAATTATAAAGGGGGTGTGGGTGGGTGTACAGTTGAAAGGAGACTGAGAATTGCTGAAACTGTTGATGTGTACAAGGAATTCATCATACTATTCTCTCTAGTTTTGTATATGTGTGAAAATTTCAAAATAAAAAGATTTAAATAATATCAATCAGATTTTTCTTGAGAGAGATCTGGTGAACTCATGGCATGACAACAGCCTTATACTCCATATGCCGATAATTCCCTTGTTCTTCCCCAAATTCTGGCACATAGCAAACAAGCCAGAAGCTGGGGGTGGAAAGTCCGATTTACTCTGTACATTCAACAAAGTCACAAATTCATTTTCAAATATTTTGCAATCAGGGAAAGCAAGATGTGTTTTTCTAGCACTTTACCCCCGCAAACCACTTTTTTTCCCCCAACTACTTTGTTTTCCACTGCACTCATCAAAATGTTTGAGTAAAATCCATTTGTTAAGAGAAATTTCTTAGGTTTTTTTTTTAATCTGCCAAAACCTTCTTTTATTCTCCCCTATGAGTTAGAAGTGAAATTAGAAACTTCGAATATAAAAATTCTTTGACTTTGGATTTCTTAATAAGACTAGAGAAGTAAGAAGGTTATGAGTCCAGCCTACCTTATTTTCTTAGTTGCAAGATAAAATGGCAGTTTTCCAAACATCAGAAAATGTATATGCTCTTTTCTATATACTTTAGAGAAAGTTCAATGGAGTCATTAGATCCATTAAATTCTGAGACCGTGAATTTTTTTTTTTTAAAGATTTTATTTATTTATTTGAGACAGAATGAGAGAGAGAGAGAGAGCACATGAGAGGGGGGAGGGTCAGAGGGAGAAGCAGGCTCCCTGCCGAGCAGAGAGCCCGATGCGGGACTCGATCCAGGGACTCCGGGATCATGACCTGAGCCGAAGGCAGTTGCTTAACCAACTGAGCCACCCAGGCACCCGAGACCGTGAATTTTTAAGTATATATAGATTTTTTTTATCATGGTCATATCTTCATCATGGCTAAAATCCAAAGAGCACAGGTGAGCTTTTGATCAAAAGCAACATCCACTTGTCTTAACCACCCCTCCATTATTTCTGCTCCTCAGGGCAAACCCTGGTTTTAGTTATCTTCTCAGACATAGGAGAGGGTCCTCTTAGGCATAATTATTTATCCCCCAAATTCTCAAAGATATTTATTTTCCTTTTATTATGTTTTGATATGATCTGTTATAATAGGTAGAGACTTAATCACTTTATACCACCCCAGTTTGTTTCCTCTTTTCTCCAAAGTTAGTTTTTCAGTATTTCTAGACTGGTAACCACTATAATTTCAAAGGACACCTGTTTCTATTTATTCTTCCATTAACTATAGTCAGTGCCTGTTGACTCCTTGCTTTGTATTCTGAGGTCTATTAGTATATTTGCCTGTCTTTCCACCTTCTGTCCTTCCTACTACCTCAAGATTTATCCAGCTCTCACTTTGTTGGGATATAATCCAGCTTTTTACCATTCACATTTTGTACTGTGGGTCAAATAGAGAAATATCCACTCCATGTCATACTCTGATTTCTATTTCCCTATTCAGACTGACAGAGTTTTGAGCTTTAGTATCTTTTGGCCTCCATGTACCCCTCATGGCCACAATTCCTTACTAAGCTAGTTTAGATTCAAGAGCTGATCTTTATAACAACTCTCCTTATAATTTCTCCTCCCTTCCCTTTATATTCCTCACATGGCAAAGCCTCATTCCTGGTTATATCTACATCTTCACCTGCTCTGTGTCTGAAGAAAATGTGCTAAGTTGACTGGTCTTGCTTTACTTTCATGACCATGAAAACCAAAGATCTCCTTTCTGTTGCCTGGTATTCATATTATATTCATACAGTTTATTCATACTTTTGCCCTCCTAGCCACTATTTTATTTCTTGTCCTCAAGTCCTCCAACATCTCCTCCCCCATCCTCTCTCTCAGGAGATGACATGGTTTTCAGTCTCACTGAAGAATTACAAGCAGTGCTAAGAGAACTTCTAAAGTCTCTGACCCCCACATCTACCATCTTACCTTTGTCTATCCTGGGACTATGAAGGAACTACCTGTGCTCTTATCTAGAGCCAGCCTGTCCACTGGCACCCTAGTTACAACCAGCCTTATCTTACTTCAGGACACATGCCAACAATTAATTGTCACCTCTGTGTCCTTCATCATCGGTCTTGTCTTCTGGATCATTTCATCAGTGTGCATACATCCTGTAATCTCTTACAGAGATCACAAACTCAAAAAACTCCCTTTTAAAATTTGTCTTTCAAACTCCATTTATCTAAGGACAAAACTTCTGGAAATAGTTGTATATGAAGATATAATAAAAACCATTGGATTTTGCACTTCCAAGGGGTGAATTGTATGCTATTTGAATTATATGTCAATAAAGCTGTTACAAAAAAGTTATATATTCTGCTTTCTACTTTCTTTCCTCTCATTTTCTCTTGAGCCCACTCCAATCTTTCAATCCTATCACACCACAAAATAGCTCTTCTGAGGATCATTACTGACCTCTATTTGCTAAATGCAATGGTCTCTTTTTTGTTTTCTTATTTCACTCATATCCAATTTTAAACACAGTTATCATTCCTTCTTTGAAGCATCTAATTTTTCCACTTGTTTTCCAGAATACTTGATCCTCCTCTCTGCTCACTGACTGCTTCTGCTTATCTAACTCAACTCTGTAATGTGTAATGTTCTAAGGCTCAATATTTTCTAGCTACATGGATTTCCCAAGTGGTTTCATTCAGTTCGTGGTTTTTTTTTTTTTTTAATTTTATCCATTTATTAGAGAGAGAGAGAGAGAGCATGCAGGAGAGAGCAGGAACGGGGGGAAGGGTAGAGGAAGAGGGAGAATCAGGGTCCCTGCTCAGCAGAGAGGGGCTCGATCCCAGGACCCATGAGATTATGACCTAAGCCAAAGGCAGATGCTTAACTGACTGAGCCATGCACCCCCAGTCTATATGCTCTTGGAATCCAAATTTATATATTCAACCTGATTTCTCCCCTGAAGTTTAAATTCATATATCCAACAATTAAATCCATTTAGATATCTAACAGCTAACTGACCAGTCAGTGTCTGTACTTGGATGTTTAATAACCATCTCAAATGTACATGTTCAAAATGAAATATTTTCCCTTGCCCGAGCTTGCTCCTCCTTTTTGGTCAATGGCAACAGCAATCTTCCATTTTCTTTGGGCAAAAATCTTCAAGCTCTCACTCATCTCTCTCACACTTCATAGGCAATCAACAAACAAATTCTGTTCCACAAGCTGACCATGTGTCCCTACTGCCAACAGTTTCCCAGACTGTAATGGCCTCTCCTTCTTTTCCATCCTGTCTGTTGTTGACACAGTGGCTAAATTATTCCCTTTTCAAAATGATAAGTCAAATCATTTTGTTCCTCTATTCCAAATAGTGTAGTGTAGTAGGATTATATTTTCTTTGTTATGGGCTCAGCACTGTTTAGATGAGATTATCTGGAGTCTCAGATTAGAAAAAAAATTCTCCTTTTTGTTAAACAGTCTGCCCAATGAATTTATCTCAGATACTACCAAACTCTTATTTTCTTTCCTTTGGTTTCTTTTAAATCTAGAAATATCTCCATTCCTGTCTGGATTGAATGTTTTTAAAGATCTGAATGGGCATCATCTGGAACTTTATTGACTTTCTTGGTTGTACACACTGTTTAATGGATCCTATCATTTTCTACCTTGTTTTTCTCACAAAATTTTAGGAATATATTCAGAGAAACTTTTTAAGAAGGAATGAAAATGTCTTTGTTCTCATTTAACTGATGAGTGTTTGGCTGGATATAGAATCCTAGGTTGAAAATAATTTTTCCTCTTTGTAAGATTTACTGTATTGTCTTCCAGCATCCACTTTTGCTGATGAGATATATGATGACTTATGATTCTGAATTTTTATGCACCCAATTATTCCTGTCTCCCTGAAATTTTTAAGGATCTCTTCTTCTTTGGTGTTGTGAGATTTCATAATGACATGTCCCATTTCCAAAGTTCTTCATTTCCAAACTTTCTGATTTATATCCTATTTCCTTGTGAGGAACTTCCCTTAATATTCCTTCTATAGTAGGTCTGCTGGTGATTAATTCCCTTCACTTTTGTCTGTATGAGAAAGTCTTTATTCCTCTTTTATGTTTCAAATATATTTTTCTGAGTACAGAACATTTTTTTCTTTTATATTTTAAAGGTGTCACCCCATTCTTTCTTGCACGCATGGTTTATGTTGAGAAATTGGCTATAATTCTGATCCTTGTTCCTCTGTAGATAATGTCTTTTTTTCTTTTGACTGTCCTTCACGATTTTCTCTTTTTCTTTGGTTTTCAGCATTTTCAATATGATATTCCTAAGTGTGTTTTATTTTTGGTATTTATTCAGCTTGTTTTTCTCTGTGCTTCATCTGTAGTTTGGTGTTTGTCATTAAATTTGCAATATTCTCAGCCATTATTTCTTAAAATATTTCTTCAGCTGTTCTCTCTCTTCTCTCCTTCTGGGATTCCAACTACGCATATGTTAGATTATTTGATATTGTCCCACATCTCTTGGATGCTCTGTTCTGTTTTTTGTTTTTGTTTTATTTTTATGTATTTTTTACTTTTTTTTTTTTTTGGCCTCCTTGTGTTTCTCTTTGCATTATTCAAGTTCATGGGTTCTTTCCTAGTTGTGTTGCTTCTACTAATGAGACTTTTGAAGCTATTCTTCATCATTGTTACTGTGTTTTTGATTTCTAGAATTTCTACTTGATTCATTCTTATAGTTTCCATCTCTTCAGTGAAGTCACAATCTGATCTTGCATGTTGTCTACTTCTTTTCATTAGACCCTTGACATATTACATGTGTTGCATGTTGTCTACTTCTTTTCATTAGACCCTTGACATATTACATGTGTTATTTTACTTTTCCTCTGACATATTTTCAACATCTGTGTCATATCTGTGTCTGACACTAATAATTGTTTTTCTTGCTTTTTTGTGTCCTTTGTGGTATTTTGTTGAAAGCTGGATATGTTGTATTGAATTAAATGTTTTTTTATTCTTAGTGATGAGTATGAGTATGGGCATACCTTTACTTTTGCTAGGCCTTTGGTTTGGGAGTTGGTGTGATCTCCTAAGGAAGTGAGCTGGGGTTGAAGTCTGTTGTTATGGTTACCCTCAGTGGAACAACAAACTTTAAATTCCTCAGCAATACCCTGTTTAGCATGTAGGCTAGTTTGCCAGATGGGTTTACTTAATGTTTTTTCTTCACTTAGCTTTGTGTCTTCCCTTTGTTCTGCTCCCCAGAAGAGAATTTTTCCTTTGTACCTCTGAAGATATATTCCATGATTATTTTCACTCGAATCCTATTAATGTGTTGATGGGGGCTGGTGAAGAGTGAGTTCTCTAATATTCTGATGAAATCGCAGTCTTAGGCAGGTACTAGGACCCTGGATATCACAGGAACTCTTGCCTTCTTGTAGAGGTAATGCTGGACCTCACACACATTCCTGCCCCTTTCCCAGGGGTAGAGTACAGTTTTCCCTGTTTCTTTTTCTGTCCCATAGTTTTTGTGGGTGTCATCATTGCCCAGAGGCTGTGATTTTGGTACTTTTCTTTCTGTAGATTAAGGCTTAAAAAATTATTCAATTTATTTAAACTAAAACAAAATAAATTTTACCCATTTCTCCTATGACCCCACCTCCTGCTTATTGACTACCAACCTGTTCTCTGTATTTATGAACTTGGTTTTTTTGTTTATTTGTTTAGATTTCACATAAAAGAGATCCTATTTGTCTGCCTCTGATTTATTTCACATACCATAATGCCCTTGGGGTTGATCCATGTTGTCACAAATGGCAAGATTTCATTGTTTATGGCTGAATAATATTCCATATTTAGCTAATATTAATAATGCTGCAGTGTACATGAGGGTATGTGTATCTTTTTGAATTAGTGTTTTCACTTTCTTTGGATAAATACCCAGAAGTGGAAATGCTGGATCTTACAGCAGTCCTATTTTTTATTTTCTGAGGCACCTTTATACTGTTTTCCATAGTGCTTGCCTCAATTTACATTCCCACCAACAGTGCACAAGGGTTCCTTTTTCTTCACATGCTCACCAACACTTGTTACTTCTTGTCTTTTTGAGCATAGCCATTCTAATAGGTGAGAGGTGATGTCTCATTGTGGTTTTGATTTGCATTTCTCCAATGATGAGTGATGTTGAACATCTATTCGGGTGCCTGTTGGCCATCTGTATGTCTTCTTTGGAAAAATGTCTACTCAGGTCTTCTGCCCATTTTTTAATCATATTTTTTGTTTTTTCTGCTATTGAGTTGTATAAATTCTGTATTTTGTTTATTACCTTATCAGATATACAATTTACAATGATTTTCTCCCATTCAGTAGGTTGCTTTTCATTTTGTTGATGGTTTCCTTTGCTGTGCAGAAGCTTTTCAGTTTGATGTAGCCCCACTTGTTTATTTTTGCTTTTGTTGTTTTTGCTTTTGGTGTCAAGACTCCAAAAATCATTGCCAACTGCTATGTCAAGGAGCTTACCACCCATTTTCTTCTGGGAGTTTTATGATTTCAGGTCTTACATTTAAGTCTTCAATTCAAAGAAACTGAGTTAGTTTCTTTATATGGTGTAAGATAGATCAACCCTCTTACACTGGTGGTGGGAGTGCAAGTTGGTATAGCCACTTTGGAAAACAGTATGGCGGTTCCTCAAAAAGTTAAAAATAGAACTACCCTATGACCCAGCAATTGCACACTGGGTATTTACCCCAAAGGTACGGATATAGTGAAAAGAAGGGGCACATGCACCCCAATGTTTATAGCAGCAATGTCCACAATAGCCAAACTGTGGAAGGAGCCAAGATGCCTTTCAACAGATGAAAGGATAAAGAAGATGTAGTCCATATATACAATGGAATATTACTCAGCCATCAGAAAGGATGAATACCCACCGTTTGTATTGACATGGATGGAACTGGAGGGGATTATGCTCAGTGAAATAAGTCAAGCAGAGAAAGACAATTATCATATGGTTTCACTTATATGTGGAACATAAGGAATAGCATGGAGGACATTAGGAGAAGGAAGGGAAAAATGAAGGGGGGGAATCAGAGGGGGAGATGAACCATGAGAGACTATGGACTATGGGAAACAAACTGAGGGTTTCAGAGGGAAGGGGGCTGGGGGGATGGGTGAGCCCAGTGATGGGTATTAAGGAGGGCATATATTGCATGGAACACTGGGTGTTATATGCAAACAATGAATCATGGAACACTACATCAATAACTAATGATGTAGTGTATGGTCACTAACATAACATAATAATAAAAAAAAAGATAGTAGTTCAGTTTTATTCTTTTGTATGTGGCTATCCAGTTTCCCCACCACCATTTATTGAAGAGACTGTCCTTTCCCTATTATATATTCTTGGCTCCTTTGTTGTAAATTAATTGACCATATATATGTGGGTTTATTTTTGGACCCTCTATTCTGCTCCATTGATCTATGTGTTTTTATGCCAATACTATGCTGTTTTAATTACTATAGCTCTGTAGTATGGTTTGAAATTAGGAAGTGTGATGCCTCTAGCTTTGTTCTTTCTCAGGGTTGCTTTGGCTATTTGGGGTCTTTTGTGATTTTATACAGATCTTTCAATTATTTGTTGTATTTCTCTAAAAAATACCGTTGGAATTTTGAGAAGGATTACATTGAATCCATATAATTCTTTGGGTAGTATGGACATTTTAACAATATTAATTCTTGTAACCCATGAGCATAAATTATCTTTCTATTTTTTTGTGTCTTCAATTTCTTTCATTAATGTCTTGTAGTTTTCAAAATGCAATTCTTTCACCTCCTTGGTTAAATTTATTCCTAGATATTTTATTCTTTTTACTGAACCACAAATGAGGTTGTTTTCTTAATTTCTTCTTCTAATAATATAAGGAAACACAACAGATTTCTGTATATTGATTTTGTATCCTGCAACTTCACTAAATTCATTTATCAGTTCAAACAGTTTTTTGATGAAGTCTTTAAGGTTTTCTATATTTAATATTATGATTGGATTTAAATTTGCCATTTTGTGATTTACCTTCTCTTTATCTGATATGCTTTTCTTTCCTTCTTTTGGATTAACTGAGTACTTTTAAATTTCACTTGCTTTTACCATCAGCTTATTAGTTATATTCATTTTTTGGGAGGGATCACTCTATAGCTTATGATGTACATCTTTAACTTACTGTAGTTTTCCTTGAAATAATATTATACGGCTTCAGAGTATAAGACTCTTTTAATTGTATACTTCCAATTCCTCCCTTCCATTGATTTTGTGTTGTTTTTGTCATTCATTTTATTTCTCCATATATTATTAACTCCACAATACATTGTTACTCTGTTCTTTTGATGAGCCAGTATCTATTAAAAACATTAACAGTAAGAAAGAAGTCTCATATTTACCCTCCAGTTTTACCATTTGTGGTTCTCTTCAGTTACTTGTGTAGGTCCACATTTCCATCTGGTATCAAATTCTGGCTGCTTGAACAACATCCCTGAATGTTTCATTGTACATATCAGCTAGAAATAAATTCTTTCCGATTTTAGTTGTCTCAAAAAGTCTCCGTCTCTATTTGAAAGGATCGAGGACACTCTCAGTCCTTGTAGATCTAAATCTGTATCTGTATTCTCTATCTATATCTATTGTGCATGTGTGAGCAGAGATTTTTGGATTTTTAAAAAATTTTCTTACATTAATTTTGGAAAATTCATGGCCATCACCATGCCAGATATTTCTTTCACCTGCTCTCTGTTTTGCCTTCTGAAAATCCAATTACACATATATTAGCTCTTGGATACCCTGTTTCATTTCTTTTCACCTTTGGGTTTCAGTGTGGATAATTTCTATTGACCTTTCTCCAAGTTCACTCATTTTATCCCTCAGTTATATCTAGTCTGTTGATTAGCCTATCAAAAAGATTCTTCGTCTCCCTCTAATTATTTTTTATGTCTAGTATTTCCATTTTACTCTTAAATTCCTCATCTGTTTATGAACTTTGCCCACTCCCTCCATATCCTTTAATGTATTAATCATAGTTATTTTAAAATCCTTGTCCAATAGTTATAATATTGTTAGGATGAATAATCTATTGCCTGGAACTCAATATCAGAGAAAAACATTCCATTGTTAGCTAGGTTTATACATGAGTCTCTACTTCAGAACACCAGTGAATTAAGCTGGAGCATATGGCTTATACTACACAAGGCCTAAGGGCCTCTTCTAGTCCCTTAAGTAAGGGCTGAATAATACCACCAGTTATGATATGCATCCAGAAACAAAGAGTGGAGAGTAGTTCAATTATGGGTCTGGCAACACAGATGGAGGATGAAGATGAGTAGAGAAGCCTAGTGTGGTTCATGCTTTTTTAACCATAGTAGCACTCTTCATGGAAAATACCCATACTTTGGTATCCCTAGAGGAGGGAAGGAAGCTGTGTTGGAAGGGAGAACTGGAGAGCTTTCCCTTTTTAGGTGCCTACAGTTCAGATAAAAGTAATCCATTTTTGTATGTAACTTAAAATTTTTATGCTATGTTAGCTTCTCAAATATCTGGATAAGGCTTACTCCATTCAGACTGGGACTAATGGCTTTTAAGTTTTGTTTAATATAGTAGGGGTTCTTTACCTAAAACAAGTGAAAAATCACTTCTAAAAGCATTTAGATAAAAGAGCAATGCAATTGTGAAATGAAGACAAAATTATAAGAAAGAGGGAAAGTTGAAAGGTATCTGTAGAGGTAAAAAATAATTTGAAAAATTTCACACGGATCATTCCTTTCAAAAAAAGGTCAATATTCAGAATTTGTCCTCATAGTGTGAGTGACAACACTCATCAAGGTTAAGCTTGGCCAGCTCTTTCAACTCAGAGAGTTTAACCTCTACTTGTTTGTAAGTATGGTACCAGGAAGTCCTCACTGACAAAAAGCCATGATTTGCACAATTTAGTAAAAATCATGCACCGTTACGGCTAGACAGCATCCCTGGGGAAGAAAGGAGTGAGCACTGAGACAGAGCCTGGTAGCCAAGAGCTCAAGTGGAATCTTAACAGCAAACCACTGTGAATGCAAAGTACCCATAGCAAAAGTGAGATTAACCGGTTTTTGACCCAGCTTTGAGTGTCTCCTGTAACATGTCACATATATATGTACACTGCAATTTAATTTTATCTTAAAGGAATAATATACACATAAAACTAGCCATGAAGTATAAAATAGTGAAGTAATTTGCAAATTTTCTTACGGCATAATAAATTAAGCATGGAGAACACTAGGAATGCAATTTGCAGTCATTTATAATGCAGTGTTTTATGTTAATAATTCAAAATCACATACTATTTGGAGACATTTCTAATTAATGTATTTATGAAATTGTCAACTGTGACTGTTTTGGTTCCATTTAGCTCAACATTTCAACAGAATTTGCTTGTTGTTATTTAGTGTTTGCTTGATGGCATCAGCAACATCAAATGTAGGAGTAATGGAAGATTGTTGTGTAGGGTTTTTTGTGTTTTTTTCACATTGTTAGAACTCCTTCCTGATCATACCTCCAAAAAAATCAAGTCAATGACTGCCTCCTCCTCTAGTGCCAAATCCAAATCCTTGAGACACTTTGTTCAAAAGTTTTAAATGAAAGGGAGATGAGTGCCTGGATCAATAATTAATTGAAGAGGAAAGTTCATACCTTGTTAAAGAGTCTTTTAAATATTAAATACACTTCATATCTCAAATTCATAGACACTGACATTTCTTTAGAATTGATAACCATGCCTGTTAGGGGCCATTTCTTTTATATTATCATCTTTATTTAGATGTTTTTGAACATGAGGAGAAGACTAAATATTCATAAGTTGGCTTGTTGAAGTTTTATGGTAATTGGAATTCATCCAAGCAAAGTTTGATCCTCCTGAGGATATTTCAGTAAAACTAAAGACCAAAACAGTCTCAAGACCAAGAGTAGTTAAAGTAGGCATTCAAAATTGACTATAGTAGTATCTCATACATTAATAATAAAGGAAACACTACTTGCCTTCTTTCTTGTTCTACATTCAGATGAGTGAAATAAATTCTCTAGTCTTATGGATTCTTTTTTTTTTTTTATCATTAGTATTTATTTATTTATTTATTTATTCTTATGTTAATCCCCATACATTACATCATTAGTTCTAGATGAAGTGTTCCATGATTCATTGTTCGTGCATAACACCCAGTGCTCCATGCAGAACGTGCCCTCCTCAATACCCACCACCAG
>NC_138376.1:7310199-7339888 GCF_054177405.1 Leptonychotes weddellii | reverse complement strand
GGCTCCCTGCTCGGCGGGGAGTCTGCTTCTGCCTCTGACCCTCCCCCCTCTCATGCTCTGTATCTCATTCTTTCTCTCAAATAAATAAATAAAATCTTTAAAAAAAAAAAAAAAAAAAGAGTAACTGGTAACTTATTCAAGGTCACATTGCTATTAAATGGCAAAGAACCCAAGTTCGTCTGACTGTCCATAAGATGGTAGTGGAATTCATGATATTAAAAATTTTTTTTTCTCTTCTTAATAACAATTAGAATTTATTTATTTTTTGCATTTATAGGGCATATTTAAAATTTTTTTTTATTGTGGTAAAATACACATAAATCTATATTAACCATTTTAAGAGTACAGTTCAGTGGTACTAAGTGTATTCACATTGTTATGCAACCATCACTACCATCCATCTCCAGAATGCTTTTCATCCTGTAAAACTGAAACTCTGTGTCCATCAAACAATAACCCCTCATGACACCCTCACCTCAGCCCCTGGCAACAAGCATTTTACTTTCCACTGAGAATTTCTTTAATCTCCCCCTTTTCCCCACATCCCAACCTCTGATTATAACTATTCTCTCCATCACTATGTTTGGCCTTTTTTTGGTTAGTGAGATCATGCAATATTTGTCTTCTGTTTCCGGCTTATTGCACTTAGCATAATGTCCTCCAGCTTCATCCATGTTGTCACAAACGATTTCCTTCTTTATAAGGCTGAATATCACATTTTCATTATACATTCATACATCAGTGGACATTTAGGTTGTTCCCATATCGTGGTTACTGTGAAAAATGCTGCAATGAAGCGGGAGTGCAAATATGTCTTCAAGATGGTGATTTTATTTCCTTTGGATATATACCCAGAAGTGGGATTGCTGGATCACATGGTAGTCCCTATTTGTATGTATTTGAGGATCCTCCGTGTTTTTTCTGTAGTGGCTATACCCATTCCCACCAACATTGCACAAGGAAGGGCTCCCTTTTCTCCAGATCCTTATCAATACTTGTTATCTTTTGACTTTTTGATAATAGCTATCCTCACAGATGTGAGGTGATATCTCACTGTGATTTTTTTTCCTTTGCAATAAATATTCCCTGTTTTGAAAATCTGTAAATGTTTAGCTTCATCAATATTAACACCATTTACTTCCTATAGAAAAGTAGGCTCACTGTGATTTTGATTTGTATTTCTGTGATGCTTAATGATGTTGAGCGTATTTTCATATACTTATTGACCATTTGCATGACTCCTTTGGAGAAATGTCTATTCCGTTCCTTTTCTCATTTTTAAATTGGGTTTTTATTTAGTTTTTGCTATTGAGTTGCAAGTGTTCTTTATATATTTTGGATATTAAGTCCTTATCAGATACATGATATGGCTAGTATTTCTTCCCATTCCATAGGTTACCTTTTCATTTTGTTGATTGTTTCCTTTGCTGTGCAGAATTTTTTTAGTTTGATGTAGTCCCACTTGTTTATTTTTGCTTTTATTGCCTATGCCTTTGGTGTCAGATTAAAAAAAAATTATTGCCAAAACCAATATTAAGGGACTTTTCCCTTATGTTTTCTTCTAAGATTTTTATGGTTTAAAGAGTTACATGTAAAGCTTTAATCCCTTTTGAGTTGATTTTTGTGTAGGAAGATAGTGATCCAGCTTCATTCTTTTGCATGTGGATATCCAGTTTCCCAACACTGTTTATTGAAGACACTGTCCTTTCCCCACCGTGTATTCTTGGTGCTCTTGATGAAAATTAGTTGACTGTGTATGTGTGGTTTTATTTCTGGGTTCTCTATTCTGTTCCATCGATCTATGTGTCTGTTTTTATGCCAATATCATACTGTTTTGATGACTATATCTTAGCAATATAGCTTGAAGTCAGGGAGTGTGATGCGTCCAGCTCTGCTCTTTTGGCTCAAGATTGATTTACCTGTAAATGGAAAGATATCTTGTGTTCATAAATCAGAAGAGGTAATATTCTTAAAATGTCCATACTACTCAAGTAATCTACAGATTCAGTGTAATCCTTATGAAATTTCCAATGGCATTTTTCACAGAAATAAAAAAAAAGAATCCTAAATTTGTATGAACCACAAAAGACCCCAAATAGCTAAAGCAATCTTATTTAATTATAAAATTATAAAATTTGCTTTCTTATCATTCATGTGTTCACTAGAGTATCATTTTTAATTTCCTTCAAGAACTTTTTCTTTGCGTTCACAACTTGGCTAACTGGTTGGTGCAAGAGGCCTAGCTTTCAGTCTGTCTTGGCTTGTGATGTACCTTCCTCACTAAGCTTAACCATTTCTGGCTTTTGATTTAAAGTGAGAAACATGAAACTGTTCCTATCACTTGAACATTAGAGGCCATTGTAGGGCTATTAATTGGCCTAATTTCAATATATCTATGTCTCAGGGAATAGGGAAGCCCAAGGAGAATAAGAGAGATGGAGGAACAGCCAGTTGGTGGAACACTCAGAACACTCACAACATTTATTAAGTTGCCGGTTTGAGCAGTTTGTGGTGCCCCAAAGCAATTACAATAGTAACATCAAAGATCACCAAGCACAGATCACGATAATGAACATAATAATAATGAAAAAGTTTGAAATATTGCAAGAATTATCAAAATGTGACACAGAGCAATGAAGTGAGCAAATGCTTTTGGAAAAATGGTGCTGATAGACTGGCTCAATGGCAGGGTTGCCACAAACCTTCCATTTGTGAAAAATGAATGTGCAAAGCACAGTAATGTGAAGTGCAATAAAATGAGGTATGCCCATATCTGTGTCTTCTTTAATTTCTTTCATTAATGTTTTATAGTTTTCAGTGTATAGATCTTCTACTTCCTGGTTAACTTTATTTCTACGTATTTTATTGTCTTTAATACTATTGTAAATGGGATTGGCTTTTTATTTCTTTCTCAGATATTTCAGTGTATAGAAATATAACTGAATTTTATATATTGATTTTGTATTTTGCTAATTGTTGACCGGTTCTAACAGTTTTTTTGGTAGAGTCTTTATGGTATTCTCTTTATAAGATCATTTCATGTGCAAACAAAGCAGTTTTACTTATTCCTTTCCCATTTGGATGCCTTTTATTTTTTCTTGCCTGATTGCTCTGGCTAGAACTTCTAGTACTATGCTGAATAGAAGCAGTGAGAGTGGGCATCCTTGTCTTACTCCTGATCTTAGAGGAGAATCTTTCATTTTTTCTCTACTGAGTATGACTTTAGCTATGGGCTTGTCAAATATAGCCTTTATTATGTTGAGGTATATTCCTTCTATACCCTGATAGTACAAGTCCTCCAGTGATTCTTTATCTTGCTTCTGTGCCAGTTTTGTAATTTCTATTACAGAAATGTTATCTTGTAGCCTCTATTTGTCTGGGTTAGATGTGGAAATCTCTCACAACAATATGACCTTAGTTCCTCCCCTTCTTTGTTCTCAAGGAATTGCTTGGTTCATGAATTTATTTTTTTTAAAGATTTATTTATTTATTTGAGAGAGAGAGAAAGAGAGAGAGAATGAGACAGCACAAGCAGGAGGGGCAGAGGGAGAGGGAGAGAGAATCTCAAGCAGACTCCACACTGAGCACGGAGTATGATGTGGGGCTTGATCTCAGGATCCTGAGATCATGACCTGAGCTGAAACCAAGCGTTGGACACTCAACCGGCTGAGCTACCCAGGTCCCCTCAGTTGGTGAATTTAGATGCAAGTATGTATATACCTTCCTAATATACAATGATTGCTTCTTCTTCCTTTCAGATTTGTGACACTTGAACTTAGACATATCCCTTTCATTTCAGACATAAGTCCCAGGCCATCAAATATTAGCAGCAAATCCCAAATTTCAGTGCTGTGAAAGGCCATTTAAATCCCTCATTTTGTAAGATTAGGAAGCTAAAGTCTAGAAAAAGGTCATCTTTACATTTATACCTGACATCATTGAGTTTCTTCTGATAACTTTTTCTTAAAATTTAAGTTCGTTTTGTTACCCTTACACTTTCACCAGTTGGTAGATACCTAAGATTGAAGTTTTGTCTTTCATTTGTACAAGTGAGACTTTTGTCTGAAAATACCTGGGCATCACTTTCATTTTGTAGTTCTTACTTTGCACATAGTAAGCGTTTGAATAATGGAAAAATGAACATCACATCTATTCACTTCCATAATATTCAGTTTTATATGGACTTTTGATTTGTCTTAGAGTTCTTTAAAGTCTTCTTGATTATTTCAGAGTAAAAATGGCTTATAGTGGCCCACACAGTACTATGTTATCCCCATTCTTGGATTTTATCTACTGCTGCCCTGGCCTCCTTGTTATTCCTCAAACATACCAAGCCTATTTTTGCTTCAGGACAGTCGCACTTTGGAGTGGCTTTTGCCTGGAATACTCTTCTTGCAGATCCCTAAATAGCTACTTGGCTTGCTTCATCACATCCTCACTTCAGGCCAATTATTCACCCAATATAAACTAGAAAATATCTAAAAAGTTTCCCTCTCCCCCTCTTGTAGATATTCCTTTCCTCCCTAACTCTGCTTATGTCAGGAACTACATCAAATCCTTCAAGAACTGTTCTGTTAGCTTCTGGCCCATGTCACTGGAACCACTGGAAATCATATCCTAACTAAGAAGCTTCCATGTCAGTGCCTCCCTGTCCCCATCTTCCCATGACTTAATTCATCCTGCCAAATTACTACCTAGTCTTCCCCCACAGAGTATTTTAATTTTCTTACCTCATAATCAAAGCAGAATTCTGGCTGCTTGGTGGTGACAAATTTCTCCAGAGACATTTATCTCAGCACAGGGTCTTTGCTTCATATTTTACAAGTAAAAGGTCCGTTGGAGAGATTTTCTCAGACTGAATAAGGGTTGGTCTGCTGAAATTATTCAAATGTAAAGGGGGTAAAATATTAAAATATATGCAGCTGTAACCTTTTCTTTTGCTTTATTTTTAAAAGAAGAGTCCTTATTTTCATTTTTTGGTGGCCTCCTGGGTCTTTCTTAAGCTGAGCAGGTAATGGGTGGGGATGCAGAACTGGAGAAAGCTGAAGGACCTCAGCTGGTCTATGAGAAAAGGTGAGAGACAGACAGTAGGAGGTAGAAAGCCAGTGATAGCCAGATGGCTGAGGAATGAGGAGTATTGAGGGGTTTAGACAGATATAAGATAGCTGCAAGAAGGACTGGAGCTTTAGGAAAAGGGACAGATGTCCAAAGGGGAAGTTAGGAATTTTTTCAAAATGTGTGTTATATAAAGTCTTACTTTGCCTCCTTGGAAGAAACCTTTGGTAAAC
The DNA here is from genome assembly GCF_054177405.1 of Leptonychotes weddellii. Taxonomy (NCBI): domain Eukaryota; kingdom Metazoa; phylum Chordata; class Mammalia; order Carnivora; family Phocidae; genus Leptonychotes; species Leptonychotes weddellii. The sequence goes on along the minus strand of NC_138376.1, from coordinate 7,334,600 downwards.
ATCTGTGATATATTGAGAAATCCTCCAGACAAGCTGGATCAGTAACTGGTTAATTAATTAAAAAAATATATGGTCATTGTAGGGATTGAAAACTTGTTTCATGTAAGGGTTTTATTTTACACTGAAAGAACGTACATGCTTTGAGGTAAGGCCAAGGGCTTTTTAATGAGTTCAAGTCAACGTGATAAGATAATCTAAATTATCTTACTTGTGTAAACTCTTATTAGTCCATTTTATTTTTAATATTCTTTAAAGTGGAGTGAGTCCTTAGAAGTATTTGTGCAGCAATTTAAGTGCAGTATGATTGTATGTTTTTACATAAATCCTTATCTTTAACTGTTGCCTCACATCTAACTCAACAGCAATATTTTAAACAATATCCATGTATTCCAAAGCCTTCACACCTTGTTGTTTTCTTCAATACAACCAACAACTCTTATTTTTCATACTCCTCATTTCACTGGCTTGTGTAATAAAAAATTAAATATATAGTCACTGTACCACGTACAGCGAATACAAGCAGGTTTGGGACCAGACACTTGTGACTCTGGGTGAGCAGAGAACCGGACTGGTGGCTGCAGAAGCAGGTCAGGGCACGAGAGAGGAGTAACACATGCTGTCTGCGTGTGTTCAACATGCCATAGTTATCATAGAGTTTGATGCAGAGAATGAAGAACGTCTAGGCCAGTTCAGTGGTTCGTGGAGTCTGACTTGTGTTTCTCTGAGAAAGAACTGGCATCGAGTTCATCCAGTGTAATTGGAGTTACACAATTCTCCACCTCTTATAACACAGAGGATTGAATAAGGCTTTGGAAACCTATCATTTCGAAGCTTTTATCCTTGTCATGCAGGCTTTAAATATCTTAGGACCAAGTTTTACAAAAACAGAAATGAACGTTATATTGCCATCTTGCAACCTGTAGTCTCAGGAAGAAGGATTGTGATGGTGTTAAAAGAAGTTTTTCCTTTCAGGCTTCTAACGTCAGGCCTAATTGTCTATTCCATGTTGCACTTTGATCTCTGTATAAACTACAAGTCTTTCTCTGTTTCCTGTAAATGATTTTTGAAATGGTTTGTCTTATCATACTAATTCTGGGGAAGGTTGCATGGCATAATGGATTGAGTAGGCTTTATCAATTAGGTAGACTTAAATCTGGATTTATGGAACGTTAGCCCTTTGATTTGGGGCAGTTTGATTGCACTTTGTTATCCTCACCTTCAAAATAGCTATTGATATAACTTAGATGGTAGAATTATGAAAATTTAAATGACATAATATATGTAAAAGGCCTAGCACAGTGCCTGACACGTGATAGGCCTTCAATCAAGGCCAGCTATTTTTAAAATTTATTTTTTAATGATTTTTTAAAATTGCCAGCCATTATCAGTAATCATCTTCCTCAGTCTTCAGTCCAACCCACTGATGAGGTAATCGGTTTTCTACATATGTTAGGTATTAATGTCTGCTTGGTAACTCACTATTTGAAAATTACATTGGCAATGCACCTAGCAGTCACATGGGGCAAGACAAGGTCAAAGATATGGACACCCCCCTTCCCACCTCTGATTTACTCAGTGGTTTGCAAAAACACCGATGACCTGCTTTAAAAGTACCAGTGAATTGATGCTTTCCATTCATAACCTTGTGTGATTGGCTTTTTTTTTTTTTTTTACTTTTTATAGTTTAAGTGCCTCCTCCTTTCAATTGATCCTGTTTGAAAAGATGGTTTATTTTAAAGTAAAGTACTTGGGTTATTTCAAGGGTCTGCAGTACATCAAACACATCTCCAAGGCCAGCAGAGAGTGTTCCTCATCCACATTAAATACAGCTTCAAACAGGCTGCGTTACTGGGCTCACTCAGCTCGCTCTCCACAGCCAGTTTCAATTTCACTAAAAGGAAAGAATTGGTAATTAATTATCTAGGCCGTGTAATGAGTTTCCATTACTTGGAATTCAATAAAGCTCTTTCATTGTGACCAGGCTGATCAATAGCACAGAAGGGCTAATAGAAACCATAGATACAGCTGGGATAATAGAATGGCTATAGGAAATTAGGCCTGGTCCCTGGAGCGCTCTTTCTTCTCTCTAGGGAATGGAAGCAGCTCAGTAGATCCTTTTTTTAGAACACTCTGTGAGGCATTGTGAAATGAGTAGGCTATTGTGTTACTGCAGGAGCTAATGGAAATTACCTTTACAAAATCCATACACACTTGGAACTGGAATGACTTTGGATATTATTTAGTTGTATTACTCATGGATCACCATGCCTTCTAGATGGCCATTTGTGTGTGTGTGTGTGTGTGCGTGCACGCGTGCACGCTCTCGCGTGTGTGTGCACACTCGGTGATGTCATCTTTATATTCAACACCAACTTCCCCGTCCTCTGCCATCCTCTGCCACTGTGGATTACATAAAGGGTGTAACTTACAGAGAAAAGCAACCAATCCCTGGAGTGGCAAGAGGCTTATGCAGTTGCCTACAGTAGAAAGATGTGAAGGACTAAAAGGGGTGGGGGGTGGGGACAGTAATTGATTTTCTGTGGAATTTAATCTGGAACTAGGAACTAGGAAAGACGGTAATTGTTTAACTAGGGGTTAAAACAGGTAGACCCTACAGAGTGTGAACCTCTGAGAAAGGGTTAGGAATGATGATTAGATCGGATTTATAAGAACATCATGTGGCTGAGGGAAGAAAACCACACAGTCCAGCATTCCAAGAGAGGCTAAGGGGCATAGCTGGTGCCTGAGGGTTTGCTTGTTTTAGTGGCCGTCTGCTGTGTTTTCCTCTGAGGATTCTGTTCTTCCTAAGATAAGTTGAGCAAGTCTGTCTTCCTTGCGACCAAAGGATCCTAAGTAGAACCCTAGCCCAATTCCTGCATTTTCTAAGGAAGGAGACCAACTGCAGGTAGTAGGAGTGACTTGGGTCCGTTTTAAAATGTTGATGGCAGTTCTTCCAGGATGAGAACCTGGCTATAACAGATTGTATTTTTTCCAAAGACAACTGCAAGAATATCTCCTGTCCTCCTTGCTGTTCTGTAATGTGACCTTGCCAGTCCTCCACCAAGAGATGGAGTATATTTCCCCTCTCCCCTGAATCTGGGCAGGCTGTTTAACTGCTTTGACCAACAGAGTGATGCTGTGCCAGTTCTGGGCATAGATCTTGACTGGCAGCTTCTGCTTCTTCCATCTTGGAAACCAGCATCATGCAGAAGTGTGACTTCCTTGAGACTTGAGTGCTGTGAGCAGCTCAAGCCACATGGGGGGTCCCTGGATAGTAAGATGTTGCATGGAGAGAGAGAGAGAGAGAGAACACAAATACACAGCCAGAGAACACTGAAATGTCAGTCATATTAGTAATAAACCCACCCCAGCTGATGACACATGGATTAGAGACAGAACTCTCAGCCAAGCCCTTTCCAAATCCCTGACCCACAAAATCATGAGCAAAATGGCATAGTTACCCTAAACCACTATACTTTAGGTTAACTTGCTACACAGTAATGGATAATCGAAACACTGGGTCACTTGGTTTTCAAATGAGTTTTCTGTCCATGGTGCCTCAATTTTATTGGAATGGACCAATAGTTTTAGCAATATAGCCAAACACATTCTTAAGCTAATATTTTATTTGGTAAATTAAAAAAGCATATGAATGTTACCTTAAAATCACAGGAAACATTTCAGACAAAGACTCAAGTTGTGTGATGGGTGCAGTTTCATTAATCTTCATGACAACAGCAGGATGGAAGGCATCATTAGTTCATGTGAGATTGAAGAAGATGGGCAGTTTAGAAACACAATCTCAGGATTTCATCATGTGCCAGTGATGCCAAATTTAAGATTTTCTCATTGACGTTTACTTCTCTCACTTCCAGTAGCTGTAGATGCTTGTAAGAGTGCTCTTAGATGCCCATTCTTGAAAATTGGTAATTTGTCAGATTCCAACTGTGTCACCGGTTTGTAGTCAATATCCTACTAGTCCGAAGGTACCAGATTCCAATTTTTCCCTGTCCACACCAACACTTGTTATTGTCTGTCTTTTGGGTCATGGCCACCTCAGTGGATGTGAAGTCCTATGTCTTTGTGGTTTTGATTTAGCTGTTCCCTAATAACTGACATTGGTCACCTTGCATGTGCGTAGTACTTATTTGGCTATCTTCCTTGGAGAAATGTCTATTCAAATCTTCTGCCCATTTTTAAATTGGTTTATTTATCTTGCTGCATTGCAAGAAGTTCTTTATATAATGCGCATACTAGACCCTTATTATTTGCAAATATTTTCTTCTGTAAGAGACTGATTCTTAAATATTTTTGGTATTGTATGCAGAGCTAAGAATCTGATGAAGCCATGGGATCTCATCCAGCGAAGTGTACACTCCCATGGAATTTTGCACACATTTTCAGGGATTTCAGAAAGCATCCTGAGGCCACTGCATGGAAACCCTAAGAATCCACATCCCTCCCCCTCTTCCCAGGTTTTGCTCTTCTCTAGGATCATACAGTTACCATCCGACAATAGGACATGCATTGCAATGCAATGAAGACGAAGACTCTTTTGGCAAGTGGGGCAAGGTTTCATTCCATTTGGTGACCGAGTAGTCTTGTAGGAAATTGCCCTGGGAAGTCCTCTCAGGGCCGGCAATTTTCTGTAGGGCTGAGCATGCTGAGTCTTCAGACAAGAGACAGAAACTGTGCATGAGACAAGGAGAGATTTTTTTTTCTCTTTCTGGTTAGAGTAGGGAGAAGGGAGAGAGAATTTCAGCCAACTGAAAGGCTGAGAGAGAGAAAAGAGAATTCCTAGGGCATATCCTGATGAATTAGAAGTAAATGGATGTTTTCCTAGGGCTAATCAACAGCTCTTGCTTAACTACCTTTGTCATGTCTGCTTCCCAACTAGAGAGAAAAAGGTGAAGTAGAACAGTGAGAGCTATTTAAACAGACAACTGGAAGCCAGAGGCTGAGGAACATTTAGACCTTTCTATTTTTTTAAAGCCTGTTGCTGGAAAAAAAATCATGAATCTGAATACTAATTTTTTTGGACTTGCAAAGTTACCATTTAAGCCGAACTCAATGTCTCATGACAAATTTCTTCTCATTTGTCTAACATCATTATCTTTGCTTTTCAAAATTAATCAGAAAAAATGTGTTCATTATTCCAGAATCTATCAGGAACTTCGAGGCATTATAGAAACAGCATATAAAGGGTCTAGGATATAAGCCTTATACTAATTCCCCATTCATCATGCCTGGAAAAAAGGTCATTTAGGTTTTGCTTGAAGGCTTTTGATGATGGGGAAATCACCACCTCATAATAAGCAACCCAGTTGATCTGATCTTTGGGCAGTGGTACTGCTTAAAAAATTCCTTCTTCACTGAACTGGAATGAGCCACTATCCACTATCATCACTAGTTATACCATTTCGAATCAAAAATATGAAAACTATAGATTCTCTTTATTTAGCATCATCTATAAGCCAAGCACTTATGCGGTAGGTGCTTAATATTCTTATTCACTGACAATTAACCATTGTAGGTGCTTTATGTTATTATTCACTTACAGTTAATCATTGCAACTCAGGAATGTAGGTGTATCTTTCCCATTTAACAGGAAAGAATTGAGAATTGAATTCATGGCTAAGGGAAAATAACTAAGAGACTGGGATTTTAATCTTGGTCTGTATTATCCCCAAATCTAAGTGATTTCCACCAAAAAGCTCCCAGACAGCATTATTTTGAGTGGGAATTTGGTTTCTTGATAAACTAACATGCAACCCAGTAACCATGGGTTACTGAAAGTTATCCTGTCAAGGCCAATACTAGTGGAAAGAAGCACAATAGCACAATAGAAGATTGAGGGTAGATAACCAAGTCCTTTGCATGCTTTGCCTTCATAATTATTTTGGTAGTTTGTACTTTTGTTTTCTTTATCTGCAAATCAAGTTCAGTCTTCACTTTCTTGTTGATGTTACTTTGCTATGGAAAAAAACGTGTTCTATATCTAGTTGTCAGTGTGACAAATGGTACCATCTTTTTTATTTGTTCTGGTGGTCATCTAGATTTCAGTACAGACAAGCAAGCTGGGGAATTTCCATTTGCAGTTGGGATAGCCTTGCATCAAGGCAGATGCTCCTAAAGATACAGAAGCAGAATTAAAAAAGCCTCCATTCCTGAGGAATAGAATCCATGAAGGCAATACGGCCAATGAGGTCTCACTTTTAACCACAGGTTTTTGAGCCTTAAAAATTAGTCTGATTGTATTGATAGTTACAGATTGTATTGATAGTTACAGAGCAGGCTCTTGAATAAATCGTTAAGTGCTGCAAATGGATGCCTTGAAGATTTCTGCAATGACCAGGCATAGGATTTTAAATGGAACTTTCTCTGGATTCCACATCTTGTGATATGTAAGAAGTATAATGGGATCTTCATACTAGACGAGGGGCATTGCAGATGAGTCCGCGCTAGGACCCTTATGGAAACAAGAAAATACACTGAAAAAAATATATATGCCTTTGAACCCCTTTTGAGCATATTATTAGACTTTCGACTACAAATTAATTCCTCATTGTTTAAATAGTGTTTCCCCAAATCCTTAATGGATCTAGCATCATTCATTCTGTTTCTTTTTGTACCTTGTTATTTCATGGGTGCAGGAGGGGTTTAAAACCAGTGTTTTTAACAAAAAGGTCTTATATTGGTCAGCAGGAAATTGAGGACTGGGAACTTTTTTTTTTTTTAAGATTTTATTTATTTGAGAGGGAAAGAGTGAGCATGAGCAGGGGGGAAGGGTAGAGGGAGAGGGAGAAGCAGAGTGGGGAGTGGGGAGCCTGATGCGGGACTCAATCCCAGGATCATGACCCGAGCTGAAGGCAGACACTTAACTGACTGAGCCACCCAGGTGCCCCAGGACTGGGAACTCTCTAAGTACATGGCCCAGACAATGGCTGCTGGCTGCCTCTGAGTTTGCCCAGGTTCCCGGGCTGGCTGTGCAGGTGCTGGGGAAGGGTCCTGCAGACTGTGCTGGGAAGGCATGGGGACGTGGGATCCTCCACTGCGCAGGTAAGAGGGAAAGGGGAAAAGGAAAGGAAGAGCAAGGCAAGTGGCAAAATCACTTAAACTCTCTGTTTAAATAAATATTTAAAATTGTTTAAAAGTGTTTGGCCTTCTGGAAGAGGACGCTGTAATGACTCCCGGGGCTGCATCAAGCTGCCTTCAGGATGTTGTTGGTGAATGACAGTTTTTTCATTTGTTGTCATTCATTCATTCATTCTGCCAATATTTTCTGAGCGCCAGACGCTGTCCTAAGTCTGAGGTTCTAGTGATGAAAAAGATTGACACAGTTCCTTGTGGAATTCTAGCAAATAACAAAACAGTGTGATCTTTTATTTCACAAGGTAACAAAGAAACAAATTTCAGATGAGAAAGATTTATTTATTTTTTTTGGTTGAAAGAAATCTTTCCTTTCTAGCTCATGCAATGCCATAATATCATTGAATGTTAGGATTGGAGGGTCATTCATGTATGTAGCAAGTATTTATGCATTACTGTTATTTCTAAGGAATGCTGGTACCGCAGCTAATATTGTTCTAGTGGTCAAGAAATACTAGTCTGGTGCTTGCTGTTTCTCCTGAAGGAGGGGACTCTCTATACGTGTGTTGTGCTTCAGTTTGTGTTGACTCTGGAACTTTGATCTCCGAAAGATTCATCCCTCCTGTAATTTCTGCATTCTGGAGGAATCTTTAATGTCAGCTCCAGGTATGCACACTAGTTTGTTGGGTCTGGCATGTGGGGGTGGGGTAGAAGAGCAGCTGATGGGGGGTGGGAATGGAGGAAGACTTAAAAATGATTTATCCCTTTCTCTCACTTTGTAAACAATTTACCTGAGCTCCCGGGAACAGAAGGCACAGAGTGTATGGGCCATTATAATATGTCTTTGGAAGGGCAAGTGTCTACCATGATAAAGGGAGGGCCTTGTCCCCTTCATTCAGCACTGCATCTGCAGTACCAGAATAGTGCCTGATACATAGTAGACACTCAGTATAATAAATGAATGAAATAAAGGCTATTTATCACAATTAAGAGTTTGAGTTTTTCGTTGTCTTTACTGACCTTTACCATTCCTGTCTTGTAGATCATCCGACCCTCTTTCTCCTGCCTGTATCTCTAGGTTAGAACATTAGTGATCCCAGGGAAGCTCCATACAATCAGAAATCATTCATTCAACCAATAGGCAGTTGGTCTTGCAAAGGGGATCCGTGAGAATTCCCCGCAAATAGATTCTTATTAAAAAACAATCACATGAGTTAGAGAAGAAAGGCCAAGGGATGGTTTAATTTATGCCTTGTACCCTGGCCCATATCCTTTTTCCACAGCTGGACCAACACAGCAGTAAATAAATGCCACCCCAGTGTGGAGCAGGCTGACTATGAAAAGAAGTCTGTTGTCTAGCTAGGGGACACAGTTGACAAATAGGACAGAGGGTTGAGAAGCGGGCATGGCTCAGTTTCCTTGGGACACATATGCTGGCACTTGAAGAATCTGTTTTAATTTTGTTCCTTTTATCCCATGACCCCAAATGAAGTATTTCTTGGCATACGCACTTAAGAGAAAGGTTCCAGCATGTTCCATTTACCACCGAATATTCCAGGTTTATTTCAGCACCATTCACAGCAGCCAAAGAATGTTTGGGGTTATGAATGGAAGCAGTTAAAGAATGGCCTATTATTTCTGCACCTAAGTTAGCTGAAAGCAGACACTATGAAATCTATTTCAGAAAGGAAACTATTTTCCCTATCAAAGTTATATAATGAGGTACGATTACACCCTAAGGCGATTGGATTTGATTTTGATAGGTAATAACCAAGAATGTACCAAGCATCCTTTAAGAGACTCAAGCAATTTGGACTTGTGGCAAGACAGCTGTCTAGATGAATGAATCATATAAGTTTGGATTCTAGGCAAATCATTATCGACGACCATAATACTCCTTTGCTAGAATAAGGCTGGTTTAACTGTTTAAAGATGGGATCCTTGGTGTTTATTCTGCCATATTCTGTATGACCTTAGAGAAGCCACATGGGTGCTCCAGGTCTTAGTTTCCTTAGCTACAACATGGAAATAAAAACCACGCCAAGGTAACTATCATGAGTTACCTTGTAACCTCCAAAAAGGTATATTGAAACCGTTATCTATGGAACTGTGAATGGGACATTATTTGGAAGTAGGGTCTTTGAAGATGTAATTGAGTTAAGATGAGGCCATTAGGGTGGGCACTAATTGAGTTTAACTGCTTTTTGTATAAGAAGGGAGACATTTGGACACAGAGACAGAGAGAAGGCAGAGATCGGCGTGATCTGTCTGTGAGCCAAGAAACAGCAAGGATTGGAGGCCACCCCTTGAAAGCTACAAACACTCAAGGAAATGTTCTGCCCAGAGTCCCAGAGGGAGCATGGCCCTGCTGACATCTTGATTTTGGCTTTTGATCCTCCAGAACTAGGAGAGTATAATATTCTGTTGTCTTAAGCCACCTAGTCTGTGGTCATTTGTTACAGGAGGAAACTAACACACTACCTGGTGTACATGATATGAGGTTCAACAGTGGTCATATACATGAAAAATATCCTAACGCCTATTATACCAGTGGAAGTGACTGTCAAAATAAGATGACTTTACCTTTTTAAATTTCAAGATATATCCAAAATGAATTTCTCTAAAGCAGGCAGTGTTAAAAAAACAAAAGCAAAAACACTAAATTGAAAACTCTGTTAGAGATGCTTTTTATCACTAAAAAATATTTCACGCCAAGATTTTAGCCTTAACAAATTATCTCTAGTAGAAGTCTGAAAACTCAGCACTTCGTAAACATTCTTAAACAGTTCACTTTCTGCCTTCTTTCATTTTTATGTGTTTAAATAATTTCTTTCCCTGAGTCTGTGGGTTTTTTCCCAAGGAAACTTGAATGCCTTATTCATTACACTTAGAGGGTGGGCTTTCCCACAGCCTGCACAATAACTAGGAAATACAAACATAATTTTATGAAAAGTAGCCACTAAAATCACTTAATAGACCTGATCCCCAACCAGCCACTGAGGTGAAATACTGTCAAAGTGTCATTTTGCAATTTTCTGTTAATCCAAAAGACTGGTTAGTCCAAAATGGCACATTTATCGTCAAAGATTCTATTATGCTTTAGAGATATAGTGTGGTTTATTGCCCCTTCTCTGTATGTCCAGGAGAGGAGTGGCCTTCTACATAGACAATGATTATTATTAATTGTTCATGGTTCCTCTTTACTTTGCAGGACTTTCTTGAACTTTAATTGATCTGAGTTGGAGACAAGAGAGATTTAACTTTCTCAGACCGAAACTCAGAAACTTTAGAGGTCATCTCGGTTAAATCCTCTTACGTTACAGATAAGGGAAGTGGAGCATAGCTGTTCAATGACCTGTGGAATGTGGCACAGGGATTTGGTGACAGAATAGAATTCCAGTTGCCTAACTTCCAGTCCATGTTCTTTCTTCCCTAAAACCATAGTTCTTGGATTTCTCCTTTTCTAGCTTTGTAACCTTGGAAAAGCCTCTCAGATTCTCTGAACAAGCCTTTTCTAGTTTGTAGAATGGGAATCCAAAAGCAGGCTGGTAAAGGCTGGAGTGCCCCAAGAGAGAAATACCGGGGCCACAGAGTCTTAACCAAGCCGAAAGAATTTCAGCTTCCCACTTCCTCTTCCCCATTCCACATTCATTACTACTTATCTTTTCTGTCTCAGACGTGGCTTGTTGGGGGCATTTCTTCCTTGACCCTCAAAGACTGGTATGGGAGGCTTCTGTTTGCACCTATAGTTCTTGGGCTTGTCCCTCGTATGCAAGCTCTCCTTTACTCCACACTAAGTGCCGGATTAGTAGACTACAGATCTTTGGTTGCAGGAACTGTGTCACATTCACCCTTATACCCCTGAGTGCACAGCACTCAGAAGTTTCTCAGTGCATGATCAATGGCTGAATTGTTTTGTGCACAAATGCTAGGAGGAGATGTTTTGGAGGTAGATACTCTCATGTTAGGAATCTCATCTTTTCGACACCTGCTACCAATGTAAATGTTGGATGACCTCTCGTGCATTGTAAGGATCACTTTTTTTCTCAACAAGTTTTTACCTTTTGATTATGTTTTTGCTTAAGATACTGATATAATCAATTTGCTTTTATCACCTGAGCACATGCTGACTAAGGGCGGAGGGAGCTAGGAAGCCCAGGGTAACCAAGTTTCACCAGAGAAAATTCAGTTTAGAATCATGTCTCTACTAAGCACAAGCCACGGTGTAGTAAGTTACTTGTAAATAAAGACTTCTGAAGGGTGAGAGGCGGTTGTAGAGGAGTCGAAAGAGCTCCGAGGTTGTTGTCAAATTTCCTGGGTCTGAGTCTGTGCTTTGGGGTCCTTAGTCATAATGTAGAGATAATAATATCCATTTCATAAAATTTTTGTGATGAACCGACAAGAAAATGTTCATGAGCACACTTTGTAGATGGTGACATATTGCATGAATGCAAGGGTGCATCACCATGACATTGACTGCTGAACTGGCAATGACCACTGATTCCTCTGCTTGTTTTAGGATCTAGGCCCAGAAAATGGAGGAAACTGGTCATACAATGTTATCAAGACCTGGGAATCTGTTGACAGTGTGCTAGGGTTCGCCCAGCTGTGGGTGCTCAGTGACTGCTGGAATGCTCCAGTTTGAGCTCAGGATGCAGAAGTGTCTAAGAGATTAGGAATACCAGGGCATGGACAAGCATTAGCAGCTGGAACCTCTTGTGCTAACAGTGGAGATATGAAGGGATAGCAGGGTCCTCTTTCTAATTCTAGAACTCTGTTCTAACAGGCTGGGCAGACAAATTTGAAATTCTCACATTATTTCTTTTCAATTAGTCTCCCATCTGGATAGTTCCTGAACTGTGACTCTAGGTCCGTCCTAGGACACACATAGTTGAAGGTGATAAGACCAATCACACTTGCCCGAGAAATTCAATTTGACTCTAGTGTTGTGAACAGAGCTCTCTTCAGGGCACCATACATCGAGCCAAGGCCCCTGTACTCTTTGGAGGCAACAAATACTTTTGGCTACAGTAGAACATACTCTGAGAAAGAGCTCATTCGGTCAACTTCACAGCCTCACACAATGACAGAATCTCTCTTGTCTTTAACACCCCTCTTTCAAGGATGCATGAGGCTGTTGGACCAGTTTTCCTTCTAGTGTTCTTAAGTATAACCTACTGCTGCAAGGCAGATGGTTTATGGGTTGAAGAGAGAGCCATGACCACAAACATACACACTTAGCATAAAATGCTAAGGATACTTGGCTTGTTTAGCCAAGGCTACAGAGCTTCCCATGAGCAAGGAGGCTGGACACCTGCAGCTTATCCTGTGACTAAGGCTGTTCCTCTGTCTCCACATTGCCTAGTTGCTGACACATTCTAAGCAGGTAAAAAAATTCCTTCAGGATTGAGAGAAAAGATGAATTTCTATCTATTGTCCTTATATCTTTAATATCTCCATGTTGATAAGTTTATATTAATCATCTGCCTTCCATTTAAAAGAGTATTTTAAGACATCATGCTCTTCTAATCCTTGAACCAGGGGCCTTATTGGGACACCCATCTTCTCATGTAGGTGGCAAGTGCAGAGTTAGTGTTCAAGTGCCCCTGAGCAAACACACCCACCTTCAGTTTCCCAGTGTCCTGGAAACCGTGTGTCCTTTGCACATGTTGAGAAATATTTATTGGGTGGAAGCTGTAAGGATGAGGTAGGAACCACAGAGAATAGTTTTCCCAAAAGTAGAATTATGGGGGTGGCTATGGTTGTTTTCCTGTCTGTAGAGAGACACCTTGGAGAAGGTACAACAATCCCATCCCTCAGTAGGGTTTGTAGCTCCCTGCTGTGGGCATCGAGAGTGGGACATGCTGTGACATGTGAGGAGATGAGTCTACTCTGAAGTCTGCTGCTGACCCTTGTTCTTGGTATAGAAGGTCACCAGGGAGGATTTTCTTTGGTATCTCTCTCAGACTCTCTTTCATTGTTTAGAGAAGGTGAAAGTTTAGGGAAGGTTTCCAATATATTAAAACAAATGGTTTTGTTTTTCATTCCCTTTACAGAGTATTTTAGAACCCCAAAGAACCTATTGATGGTTTCATCTCTTTGTTTTTCATTTGCTTATAATAAAAACCAGGTAGGTTTCAATACAAAGACTGTTTAAAAAATTTCTCTCTCTGTATATTTGACCAAGCATCATATAAAGACATTTTTCTTTTAAAGGTACAGATGAGTTAAAGATTTCAGCAAAATTGTTTGAATGTTGCATGTGATTTAATGATTTCAGTTATGAATTAATATTTGAATAATGTCATTGCTCTCCAAATCTTCCATAATTACAATTCAATTTGTCAGAATTTACTTAATAGCCATGTGCCTAAGCATAAGGGAAACACTTGGTCTGTTTAGCAAACCTTCTGTCGGAACAGAAATATGGGGGATTATAGCTGTTGATTACTGTTTTAGTGTGGGTAGGATCTGCCGTATGATACAAGATGGCTCCTGCCAACTAAGTCAGCAAAGGATTTTGTTTAGCAGAATTCTGTTTAATAAGAAGGAGTTTTGATAAATAGTCTTGTCTCAGATGGATTAAACTATTGATTTACCAGTGCTGTTCCTATCTCGACCCAGGGGGACTCTGTTGATGCCACTTAGAATATTACAAACTCTCTGCCATATGCATGTTGTCTAGCCCATGCTTCAACCCTATCACCTTTCAGCAGATTGCTTTAGACAAGAGATCTCATGGGCAAGGAATCTGCAATGCATATAAGCTTACTTGCTGATTTAATACAAGAGAGTCCTAGACATTGACCTTGTCTTGAGTTTTTCTAACTTGGCAGGGCTGTAACACAGCAAAGACCTGAAAATCCCTTTTTAACAAGGCTACCTGAACCAAATGGCCCCAGTCCAAATACATGAAAATTTAAAGATGTCCAAGAGATCAGTGGCTTACAGTATTAAAGAGTAGGAAGACTGACATTGCACCTAACTCAGGTCTACTTACTTATCCAGTCAAGGATTCTGTCTCCAAGCATAATAGCTTCTCTGTTATCACTTTATAAATTGCTGTGCATATTATTTCAGTAATGAACTGGGAGAAGGCATTCTGTTTGAAGATGCTAAAGGTACCAAATGCCCCACTAAAATCCCCAGATGTTCAATTATTTGAAAGAAATGATTTCTCCTCTAAGCAGGTTGTATTTTTAATTTTTCCAAAAAAAAGCAGGTAGGATGGATATTATAATGTCCATAGAGCCCATGGTCCTTGAAGCACCCACAGGTATTACAGGCCGACCAAAGCAGTTCTCAAGGCAAGAGGCAGGCCAAGAACGGGATGCAGGTGTTTACGGTTCTGCTTATGAGTGCTTTCTTTCAGCAGGAAAAAAAAAATCCCATAATTTTCCAGGATGAGAGAGAAATTGGCAATACCTATCAACTTGGCACTAAGTAAGTCTAATTTGGCAAGATTTATGGTGTACCCAGTGCAGAAATGATCATATGTGCACATCATGTACCGTGTCTTAAATGGCAGCCTAATGCACTTTGTGCTACTCTAATGATGGTGGATTGAGCACAAGGGCTCTGTGAGTTTTGAACAGAGAGTTTTCCCTTGGCAAACACATCTCCATTATGATGGGTTGAAAATATTAGTTGTCAAAACCATGGGAAAGGAAGCACACATAGATCTATTTATTTCTGCATCAGGGCGCTCTATATTTGATTGTGTGTAGCATGGTTGAGGCTGAACTCCTGGCAAGAAGCAAGAGAAGAGAAACATCAATGGTGCAAATAAAGGACTAGAGGTGGGCAGAAGCAAGGTTATTAGGATAGGAAACCCGAGGCCTGGGTCCTAGTGGAAAGCACCCACTGGGCACACTCTGGCAAGCATCTTTCTTTAGCTGATCCCGTTTCCTTCCTGTAACATGGTCAACCTGAGTAAGTGATGTCTTAGTGCTTGGTTAGCCAACTCCCTATGGTAAATACGGTTAATCCAGAACAAACATATAGATAGCTTTGACTTCCCAATTCTGTACTTACACGGTGTCCATCCGCTTAGTGCATTGGAGTTCTTAGCTTTCAGCCTGCCCTTATTATTATAAAGACAGAATAAAGACAGATCATTGTGGGTTTCTAAAGGAACTGTTCTGTGAAAAGGTGTTTGGGGAGATATTGATGAGGGAGTGCAAATGAAGAGGGGATATGCTTTCATTTTGGGATGGCAGGCACTCCACCAAAAATGAAATAGAAGTGTAACTGGTTTGGTGAATAATTGTGGCCCTGTTGAGTATAAGCAGAAAACAGCATAATTCTCCCTTCACACTGCATCTCCAGTTCCTGCAAGCACGCTCTGTGGATTAGTTCTTTTCCTGCCCCTAGATGAACCCTTAGGCAGGTCTCGCCTCTCAGATGATAAACAAATGGTCCCTTGTTTGGGGATTAAAACTTCAGTCTGATCTAATAATCACACAACTCCAGTCCAGTCCAGAATATTAATCAAGATTTCAAATGTGTATCCAGGTAAACCTTGCCCACTTTGGGCCTGACCCAGGCTAGCATTCTACAGAACAGAGAAAGGGTAGGGTCATTTCTTCAATACTTCTTGGCTGTGATTTTTGACGCCTCTGGCTTTGGAGGGGATAATAAAGGAATTAAAGGAAAGAGCAGAGTCTTATCTGCCTGGTACCCCTGTGATCTGCTGTTGGTGCCACCTGGACATGGCCAATGTCCAAAAGTGAGTCTGTCTTTTGGGCAGTTTTGTGCATTTCTGGAGGGTCCACTGCCTCTCATTTGCCTGGGCATAACTGTCCCCTCTTGCATTTCAGCCGCTGGATTGCAGTCTGTCCCCTGGAGGTCTAGAAACAAGACGTAGTGATTGATGGAGGGGAAGGTCTAGAACTAGGGTTAGGGTTAGGTAAGAATGGAACTGATGTGCCTCTGACTTCATCATCAGTTTCTCAGCCTGAAGGGGGCCTGAGCTATGGGCGGGTGAATATATTTTTTAAAAATATTGGTAAGATCATTTAACATGAGACTGACCCTCCTAACAAATGTTTAAGTGCACAATGCAGTATTGTTAACCCCAGGCATGATGTTGTATAGCAGATCTCTAGAGCTTATTCATCCTACATACCTGAAAGTTACACTGGATAGGAATTTATTTAATATTGATCTATTTATTTATTTATTGGATCTTATTCATTTATTTGAGAGAGAGAGCAGGAGAGATAGGGAGAGAGAATCTGAAGCAGATTCCGTGCTGAGCGCAGAGCCCAATGTGGGACTCGATCTCATGACCCTGAGATCACTACCTGAGTCGAAACCAAGAGCCGGGTGCTTAACCCACTGAGCCGCCCGGGTGCCCCCCTATTGGATAAGAATTTAAAGTTCTGATTATTTCCCTGGATGAGACAAAGATACTTAGAGTGGACAATTTTTTTTAATGCCCAAAGTAAAAAGCGAGTTGTTTATTCTCTAGAGGTATTTGGTAAACAATATGTGCTATTTCATATTGTGCTTTTTATCAAAAGGAAGGGTTGCATTTTTACATTTTATTTGAACTCTAAGACTCATTCGACTACATAGTTGAGGTTAAGGTTCTTAATTAAACATCACCATCAACGATGCTTTCATTGTTTCTGTAGAGAAAGCCACTTTTGTGCTTTCCACTGGGCTAAGCCCACTTCTCTGTGTGCCCAGTGGTCACCGAGGAAGGACGTAAGAAATCCCAGGAGATAGGAATTTGTGGGAAATATTTTGAAAACAGAACAGACCCATCGGGAACCTGGTACTCTACTCCTTTATCCCCCTGTCATCTGCTGTGATGACTCGGAAATGAGTAGCAGCAATGAGATAGCGCATTGTTTGAATGCCTCAGAAGGGGAACATTTCTAATAATAGCACCAGGACTAATGAGTTTCACATTAATTAATGAAAGTGACAGTAGTTGAATCTTATTCAAATAACATGAATACAAATAAAAACATGCCCGGGCTTGCTTGTCACAGTGTTGCACTGAATGCTACAGTCTGTTAAATAGCTGGGCACCAGCCAACAGAATACCTGGAGTCCTTCGTAGAATAATACCCAATAGTTCACCAGTCAGTTTCTAAATAAATGTCAACTATTCTTTTATGGCTTTAGGTAGAAGAAATGAAGTACAGGCTAGATGTCTATATTTGTCAAAGAGAAGCTTCTCCTATATTTTCCACGTAACTATGAAGCTTCCATTGTTGGGTGTTTCTCCTAACAGTGTTAGGAGGTGGTGTCCTGAGATTTTTCTCAGGCCAGTGAGTTTCTTCCAGACTAATCTCAGAAAGAGCAGGGTAGTTTTCCAAACAGGCAGCTTGTGTAAAACTTTGAGAATATATATGACTTCTGTAATCCTCTGTGGATACCTGGGCTTTGATAAAGACATGGTGTGCTGGTATATCAACCTATGCAAATGGCCTGTGGTTGCCATTATACATGTGCTGACTTTTGCAAGTTTCTGTCAACAAATGGGTAGGGCTAAATAGGTAGAATTAGAGCAGCTAATTATACTTTGTTTCTTTTTAGTATATATTCCCTCAACCTGTAGCATTTTGACTCTCCATTGCCAGAGAGTTTTATGGATCTCTCCAACATAAGTATCCTTAGAGCAGAGTTTCTCAACCTTGATGAGAGGAAAATACTCTTTAAAGGCCTGAGATATAAGGGAAGTCATTTTAGATTTCTTTCTAAGTCAGCATGACTACACATAAACTTCATTTAAACTAAAAGCCCGATTTATGGTCCACCAAGCATCCATTGTGCACCTGCTTTGTAAATGAGTAGCCTAAAGGAAAACCATCTTGACCTTAAGATATGGATCAATGCTCTTACTCCCTGCATTCCTTGACATTAAATTTTGTGATTCCTGCCTATATGCTAATCTATAATCTTTTGAGCCTTTATAAGATATAAAAAGTATATTATACTGTAAAAATAGCTCATTCTCTGGAGCACTTTCTTTCCAGTGAAGAGTATGTTTCCCAGGCAGTTGTCCTAACTGGGGCTTGAATAAAGCTCTCTTTCCTTACTTTTAGGGATTCTAAAAGGTTTGTTCATTTTGCACCAACAACCTCAACACTACTGACATTTTGGGCAGGATAATTCTTGCTGGGGCGGGGGCGTGGGGCTGTTCTGTGTATCGAGAGAATTTTGCATCATCCCTGGCCTCTATCCACTAGATGCCAGTAGCAACTCTCCCCCAGTTGTGACAAGCAGACAAAATCATTTTTTAACCCCCTCCCCATCTAAGACCATTGCTTTAGGCAAAGGATCCTATCTCCCACTCAAGGCCCCTGAAAAGAACATTAATAGAGCATCGACTCAATATGGTAGCAAACCTGGAAATGCCCTGATGTACCCTCATTAGAGTCAAATTTTAAACTATGAGATGTGAATGATGCCAATTTTCAGGAGGAATATGTTTTAACAGATTCATTGAGATGGGAAATGTGGTTTCAGTCTTTAAATAGGCAATGCTTTTATTTTTTTAATTTTTATTTTTTTAAAGAAGATTTTATCTATTTGAGAGAGAGCATAAGTTGGGGGGTGGGGAGCAGAGGGAGAGAGAGACAGAGAGGTAGACTCCATGCTGAGCATGGAGCCCAATGCAAGGCTCGATGCCAGGACTCCAGGATCATGACCCAAGCCGAAGGCAGATGCTTAACCAACTGAGCCACCCAGGCACCCCATGGCAATGCTGCTTTTTTAAAGAGCAGGTGCTTTTTAAGAACAGGCTCCCATTTTCCATTGACAACAATTGCTGATAATACTAATATTTTAATGATTCAGATCCTACTACTAGTAAAATCACTGAGTAAGATACAGTAGTGTAAATCAATCTTTTTATTGTAACAAATGCGAAACAGAATAAAATGGTACTACTTGGGATTTTGTTCAAGAGCGAAAAACAAATTTAATGGTAACAGGAGCAAAGCTATGCAATAGGCAGCGATAGGAAAAATTTAATCATTACAGGAATAGAATGAGAAGCTAGTTAGACAAAGACAATATAAGAGCAGAGTGGCCCAAAATAGTTTCAAGAGAAAATGGTCTAAAATGGCCTTGTTCTCAGAGCTTCAGGTGAGAACCATTGCACAATTTAGTCTTAGGGAATTCACAGTTGAGAATGCAGTTTCAGACCTCTCTCTCTTTTTTAAAAAATATTTTATTTATTTATTTGTCAGAGAGAGAGAGATTGAGAGCACAAGCAGGGTGGGAGTGGCAGGCAGAGGGAGAAGTAGGCTCCCTGCCGAGCAATGAGCCCAGCGCACGACTCCCGAGCCACAGGTAGATACTTAACTGACTGAGCCACCCAGGCGTCCCTCAAACCTCCCTGTCTTTGAGCAAAGAATACTTAATGACTAACTTTATTTTATTTTATTTTTTATTATTTTTTCAAACAAGAGGTCTCACATATTTGTTACTGAACCAACCTACTGGTACAGAAGCATAGTAACAGAGAATAATCATTGTTCTGATAAAATGTGTCTATTGTTTAGATAGTAGTGATGTTTATAGAGTGATATGAGCATGTGACCATCATGCAGCATAAACATGGGGGCCACCTCCTGTGTGATCCCTCATAGACCCAGCTTGGTTCTCTAATGTCTCCTCTTGGAGCTGCATGTGATTTTATTACCAGTTTTCACCTGAATCCATGGGGGGAACGGGATGATTCTGCTTTTGTTTCTTGGCCAGGAATGGCTTGATCCTGAAAGTCTTGTGAGAAGACATGGTGGGGAACAGTCAACCACACCCACCACGATGGCTGAGAAAGGGAGAGGTAATGAGCCTTTTAAATGCATTACCTTTGCCATCTGATTTATTAATGCTTCCCGCAAGCCTGGAAATTTCAGAGCTGCTTTCTTTTCTCAGAAAATGGTTGAAGAGATGAACCATGAGAGACTAAGGACTCTGAGAAACAAACTGAGGGTTCTAGAGGGGAGGGGGTGGGGGGATGGGTTAGCCTGGTGATGGGTATTAAGGAGGGCACGTATTGAATGGAGCACTGGGTGTTATACGCAAACAATGAATCATGGAACACTACATCAAAAACTAATGATGTAATGTATGGTGATTAACATAACATAATAAAATTAAAAAAAGATCACTCTTGCAATAAATAAATAAATAAATAAATAAAACTAGGAAAAAAAAAAAAAAAGAAAATGGTTGAAGAAACCATCAGGCCTATGCCCATAAATCCTATGGCTAATATCAAAGTAAATAAAAGTGGAAATACAACAAAATGGCAGACGTGTTCTGATTCCTTCCCTGTCCAACATGTAAAGGCTGTGCAAATCTACCTAGGCTTTGAGTCTTTGAGGGACTGTCTCACCACTATGAAGTTTTTATGATTGTTTGTAGGAGATACCACTGACACACACACACACACACACACACACACTTATATACACACACACCAGGGAGATATATGTGTGTATGTGTGTGTGTGTGTGTGTGTGTATAGTTTTTTTGGGAAAGAGAGAGAGCATGAGCAGGGAAGGGCAGAGGGAGAGATAGAATCTCAAGCAGACTACCTGCTGAACATGAGGGTGGCGTGGGGCTCAATCTGATGACCCTGACCACTGATATTCTTAGAAACAAGGAACATGTTCAACTCAAAAAGAAAAAAAACCAAAACCAAAACCCCAATTTTGCTTTCTTTGCCCAAAGAAGCTGTTCCACTTGAATACAGGAAATTAAATTTCTATGCCAAAAGCATGTTTAGAGGTTGCTCCATTTATTTCCTTCTGATGCATTTCTGAAAATACTTTCCTTTCTAATAATAGTTGATTAACTCAAATTAGTACTTATCAGGGCTCTGTCTTGGCTCCTGCATAAATTCTTAGAGGGCTATCTGTTATGTATCCCCAGAATTTATCAGATGCCCACAAAGTTATTAGGGCTGAGAAAATTGCTTGTATAATGTGAATAAAAATACTTTATGGGCTGAGATTATAAATCATTTTCCCCAATACACCTTTTAAACATGATTCAAGAAGTTGGTATTTTATTTCCACATGAAAATTTCATTCAGATACATTCAAATGCTATAGGATTAGGAACCTGAAAATCTTGAAACTCAATTTCAAGCAAGGAGGGTGGTTTAATGGGAAAAGGCATTAAATTTATCATGGGTCAAGGTACATGAAAACAAATGCCATTTCTCCCACTTTGTTGAGTGTGGTAGAAGGGGTACCCCCATGTTGCCCAACTGTATGCTTATTTTCCTCATAGTGGTCTTTATGAAAGACCTGCCCAGTGAGATATTTGAGTTAACAGTGCTCATTCTCTGAGACTTTGTATTAGGCTAGTTCCTCCAGGCCTCCCGGGGATTCTTGACACAGACTTTAGTTTTGGCACCACCAATATTATTTCATCTTTGTTACTTTTTTTAAAACTTAATTTTATTTTAATTCCAGTATGGCTAACATACAGTGTTATATTAGTTTTAGGTGTACAATATAATGATTCAATGCTTACGTACATCACCTGGTGCTCATCATGACAAGTGCACTTAATCCCCATCACCTATCTGATTCATCCCCCCTACCCATTTCCCCTCTGATAACCATCAATTTGTTCTCTATAGTTAAGAGTCTGTTTCTTGGTTTCTCTTTTTTCCCCTTTGCTTGTTTTGTTTCTTAAATTCCACATATGAGTGAAATCACATGGTATCTGTCTTTGACTTATTTTACTTAGCATTATGCTCTCTAGCTCCATCCATGTAGTTGCAAATGGCAAGATTCTATTCTTTTTATGGCTGAGTAATATTCCATTATATATATGTATACATATCACATCTTTATCCATTCATCTGTCGATGGACACTTGAGCTGCTTCCATAATTTGGTTATGGTAAATAATGCTGCTATAAACATAGGGATGCAAGTATCCCTTTGAATTAGTGTTTTTGTATTTTTTGGGTACTCAGTAGTGTGATTACCAGATTGTAGGGTAGTTCTATTTTTACCTTTTTTTTTTTATTTTTTTTTTTTATTTTTACCTTTTTGAGGAGCCTCTGTACTGTCTTCCACAGTGGCTGCATCAGTTTACATTCCCACCAATAGTGCAAGAGGCTTCCTTTTTCTTCACATCCATACCAACAGTTGTTATTTCTTGTGTTTTGGTTTTAGCCATCCTGACAGCTGTGAGGTGATATCTCGTTGTGGTTTTGATTCCTATTTCCCTGATGATAAGTGATGTTGAGCATCTCTTCATGTATCTGTTGGTCATCTGGATGTCTTCTTTGGAGAAATGTCTGTTCATGTCTTCTGCCCATTTTAAATTGGATTATTTGCTTTTTGGGTGTCGAATTGTGTAAGTTCTTTATATATTTTAGGTATTAACCTCTTATTGGATATATCATTTGCAAATATCTTCTCTTCAGTAGGTTGTTGTTTAGTTTTGTTGATTGTTTCCTTCGCTGGGAAGAAACTTTTTATTCTGATGTAGTCTCAATAGTTTATCTTTGCCTTTATTTCCTTTCTCTCAAGAGATATATCTAGAAAAATGTTACTACCACCCATGTTAGAGACATAATTGCTTGTGCTCTCTTCTAGAATTTTTATGGTTCAGGTCTCAGGTTAGGTGTTTAATCCATTTTGAGTTTATTTTTGTGTTATCTCTTGTAACTTTTTATTTTGAAATAATTTCAAACTTAGAGACCAGTTACAAACATAGTACAAAACACTCCCATGTATTCCTCACTAAGATATACCAATTGTTGACATTTTATCACATCTTTGTTATCTTGTCTCTCTTCCTCTTTCTCCTCCTATTCTTATGTGTGTGTACACAGATATAACACAAACATATATACTATTTTTTGAACCATTTCATAGTAAGTAGCAGACATGATGCCCTTTATCACCAAACATCTTAGTGCACATTAGCTAAGAAAGAGACATGTTAATCTTTTAAAAAATAAAATAAAAAAAGGGGGGACACCTGGGTGGCTCGTTGGTTAGGCGTCTGCCTTCAGCTCCGGTCATGATCCCAGAGTCCTGGGATCGAGCCCCGCATTTCTCCCTCTCCTTCTGTTGCTCCTCCTACTTGTACTCTTTCGCTTTCTTTCTCTGTCAAATAAATAAGTAAAATCTTAAAAAAAAATAAAGAATCATGTTTACTTACATAGCCACAGTACAACTGTGAAAATCATAACACATTGATAATATACTAATATCTAAACTTTATTCAAATTTTAGCCATTGTCTCATTTATGCCTTTTATGGGAAAAAAAATTTTGGCCAGGATTCAACCACAAGTTGCATTACATACTCTATCTTGTCCACTTTATTCCTTGATTTTTGTTTGCTTTTCATAACCTTGGTATATTTTCAGAGTTTGGACCAGTAATTTTGTAAGAATATCTTTCAGTTTGTCTTTGTGTTTCCTCATTATTAGACTTAGATTATGTATTTCTGCAAGATTATCACCAAAGTGAGACTGTGCTCTCAGCACACCGTATCAGGGGGCTCATGAAGTCATTTTGAACCATGACTCGATGATGATACTTTTTATTGTTTCATTAAGATGGTGTCTAACAGGTTTCTTCTGTTATTATTAGTGTTACTTTGTTTTTAAAATATTTTTAAAGATATTTATCTTAGAGAGAGAGATTCTGAGAGTGAGCAGGAGGAGAGATAGAAGGAGAGGGAGAGAAAGTCTTAAGCAGACTCCCGGCTGAGTGCAGGGCCTGATGTGGGGTGGGGCGGGGTGTGGGAGTGCAGGGGGGTGGGGGGCTGGGGGCTCAACCCCACAACCCATGAGATCATGACCTGAGCCGAAACCCAGAGTTGGACACTTAACTAACTGCACCACCCAGGCACCCCTATTAGTGTTATTTTAAAGTTATACTATTTTTTTTTCTGTCATTAGTAAGTATTTTGTAGGGAGATACTCTGAAGCTATGTAAATATTCTGTCCCTCATCAGACTTTCACCAGTGGTTTTTAACATCCACTGATGATTCTTGTCTGAAGCAGTTGTTACTACAGCATTTGCCAAATCATGATTTTCTAATTCCATGATTCCATCTTTATTAATTAGCTCTGAATACTAATTTCCACTACAAGGAGCCTGGATTCTTTTTTTTTTTTTAAAGATTTTATTTATTTATTTGAGAGAGAGAGAATGAGAGAGAACACATGAGAGGGGATAGGGTCAGAGGGCAAAGCAGACTCCCTGCCGAGCAGGGAGCCCGATGCGGGACTCGATCCCGGGACTCCAGGATCATGACCTGAGCCGAAGGCAGTCGCTTAACCAACTGAGCCACCCAGGCAC
>NC_138376.1:7276334-7309699 GCF_054177405.1 Leptonychotes weddellii | reverse complement strand
CTTTTTTTTTTTTTAAAGATTTTATTTATTTATTTGAGAGAGAGAGAATGAGAGAGAACACATGAGAGGGGATAGGGTCAGAGGGCAAAGCAGACTCCCTGCCGAGCAGGGAGCCCGATGCGGGACTCGATCCCGGGACTCCAGGATCATGACCTGAGCCGAAGGCAGTCGCTTAACCAACTGAGCCACCCAGGCACCCGGAGCCTGGATTCTTGAAGAATGGCTGAATCCAGGGCTGGGGGTAGGAGACTGCAAGATAAACTTAGACTGTCTCGTGAAACAAGAAAGCATGGAGTTTCTTGAGAAAGATGGGAATATGTCAAAATAACACTAGAGCTGTTCCATTGCCTAAGCCTTGCATGGTTAGAGCACCCAAACCAGTTATGTAGTGGATTGTCACCCAATGAATAAAATAGAAATATATAAGAATTTATGTCTATACAGTATGAATGGATGAATGAATGAATGAATGAATGAATGAATGAAATGGTTGTAGATAGAAAGCTTTTTTTTTTTTTAAGATTTTATTTATTTATTTGTCAGAGAGAGAGAGAGCACAAGCAGGGGGATGGTGGCAGGCAGAGGAAGAAGCAGGCTCCCCGCTGAGCATGGAGCCTAATACAGGACTCAATCCCAGAACCCAGGATCATGACCTGAGCCGAAGGTAGATGCTTAACTGACTGAGCCACCCAGGTGCTCCTAGAAAACTCTGGCTTAGAGTACAATGCCATTTTTTTCCTTTTAAAGATGCATAGCTTGAAGGGGGTGTGTTATTAGTGAAACACTAGTCAGTAAGCCAGAACTTCATTACCTCCTCGAAACAGATACCCAGTACATTTTTCCTGATAGATGTAGGGCACTGCCGCTGGAGAGAGACGTGGGATTCTCCAGATGTTTCTTTGCTATGAGACAGAGAATGCTGACCCAACTGCCATTGGTTCCTAGGAGAGGACACAGCAGATTACTTCCCTCTTTTGATGACCAGACTAAGACTCCTAGGTTTATTCTTCCAATGAGAACTACTGCTAAATTTTTTTTTTATAATCCAAATCTTCCACTCCTAACTCTGATTTTTTTATTTTTTGAGTTGTTGCACAAAGACACTTTTTTATTGTTATGTTAATCACCATACATTACATCATTAGTTTTGGATGTAGTGTTCCACGATTCATTGTTTGCATATAACACCCAGTGCTCCATTCAGTACATGCCCTCTTTAATACCCATCACCAGGCTAACCCATCCTCCCACCCACCTCCCCTCTAGAACCCTCAGTTTGTTTTTCAGAGTCCATCGTCTCTCGTGGTTTGTTTCCCCCTCCAATTTCCCCCCCTTATTCAAATTTTTTTAAAAAAATAAAACTCCAATCTATAATTTTGGAAGGGCCTTGAATGCTTCCTCACCTGTAGACAGGTAAAGAGGCTCAATAGTCAGAACCCTAGACATGACTTAGTGTTTCCAGGTGACAGTTCTGTCTCATACATTTTGGAGCTTGGGGTAGAAAGCCTACCCATTGTATATCTAAATTTTTTTTTTTTAAGATTTTATTTATTTATTTGACAGAGAGAGAGAGAGAGTTAGCAAGAGCAGGAACACAAGCGGGGGGAGTGGGAGAGGGATAAGCAGGCTTCCCGCTGAGCAGGGAGCCCGATGTGGGGCTTGATCCCTAAATATTTTTAAAGTTACATATGTAGCTAACAAATTCACTAAATAAAATATGTTCTGGGGCACCTGGGTGGCTCAGTTGGTTAAGCGACTGCCTTCGGCTCAGGTCATGATCCTGGAGTCCCTAGAGCGAGTCCCTGCTTCTCCCTCTGACCCTCCCCCCTCTCATGTGCTCTCTCTCTCTCATTCTCTCTGTCTCAAATAAATAAATAAAATCTTTTAAAAAAAATAAATAAATAAAAAATAAAATATGTTCTATTTTCCTACCTTGAAAAACGCACCATCAGAATTACAAATAAAGGTGTCATTGGGCTTTAGTATGGTTAAAAATTAGCAACAGAGCAGAGTTTGCTGAATTTTATTGCTGCACATATCTGAGTGTTCTCTTGTGTGTGCAATGATGTTTCCCCACAGAAGCAAGCCTGAGGAAAGGACTTTGGTGTAGGTAACTTGTTTAGGAGGTTATCCTGGGAAGGGTCAGAGCAAGGAAATTGAGACAGGAGAGGCGAAAAAGCCAAAAAGTAGGTAACTGAGAACAGCCTATCACCCTGGACAGCTGGGACTGAGTCCCCCTTGGAAGCATATCTTTCACTAAAAAAACAAAACAAAGCAAAACAAAAAACAACACCCCCACTTTTGCCTTTATACATGTTCATGATAAAGTTATTTCTCTTTAATATGTAGTACAATTACAGGAAATTAGTTTTCTATGCCAAAAGCACGTTTGGAGGTTGATTAGTTTATTTTCCTCTGAAGCATTTCTGAAATTATTTCTCTTTCTAATAATAGCTGATTAACCTGAATGCATTTTCATTAGTGCCCCTCATTAGTGCAGTCCACATCCAAGAACTGTACATAGTGAGACAGGAAAGCTGGGGGACTTTATTCACTGACGTTGACCCTCTTTAGTTGCTGATTGTCTCTGAGAGTATTAAATTCCTCATGCTTTGGGCTTTTCTGTGCACTGACTGAGCAAGATCCCGTGGTGCTAGAGAAAGATCTCAGGCAGAGAAGCAGGAAGTTGTAAGCCCTGGCACTGACCATTTTCTCTCCCCAAAAATGTTTTGTTTGCCTTTATAATCAAGAACTTTATATAATGTCTTCTATCCAGAGTAATAAGCTAAATGCATTTTAAGTCCCCCAAATTGCATTTTCATCCAAGATAAAATTCAGAGTAAATATAAAATTAAAAGTATTATTTTCTCATGTTTTTATTTATTTATGTAGTTTTTCAAGTTTCGCATATTTATTAATCAATGTAAACCCCAATATAATACACCAACATGATTTCGTGCCATTTAGAGGGGAAGACTCATGTTTTCAAAATTAAAAAAATTTACATGGCAAGGCAAATCCTAAATTATACTCAATTAACATCAAAACATTAATAACATTTATGTCCAGTTGAATTTTTTAGTTTCCTATTTTTTAAACTACACCTAGGGTATTTTAAAATAACCGTTTTCTTTTGGAATGATTTTGGATTTACAGTAAAGTCGCAGAGATAATCAGAATTCCCAAACCCCTTACCCAGTTTCCCCTAATGTTAACATTTTACATTACCATGATAAGCTTGTCATAATCAAGATGCCGAGATTGGTACTTTATAATTGACTGAACTTTATAGTTTATTCGGATTTCTGCAGTCTTTCCACTACTGTCATTTTCTGTTTCAGGAGCCAATCCAGGTTAGCACACTGCGTTTAGTCTTCATGTGTCCTTAGCTCTTCTGGCCTGTGATAATTTCACAGACTTTCTGTTTTTCACTGCTTTGGAATTTTTAAGAGGAACCGGTCAGGTATTTTGCAGCATGTCCTCAGTTGAGTTTTCTGCTGTTTTTGTCATGCTTAGACAGTGGTTCTAGGTTTGGGGGAAGAATACCACAAGGTGAGGAGCCCTTCTTATCACATCATGGTGGGGGGGTGTTGGGGGTGTTGGGGGGTGCTGGGGGGGATAATGTTACCCATGTAACAAGCTGGTGTTCGTAGGTTTCTCCACTGTAACTTGACCTACTGTCTCCTTTGGAGGTGAGTCACTAATTCCAGCCCACAGTCAGGAGGAGGGGGAAATTAAGCTTCATCCCATATATCATTTGGAATCCTTTTATAAGGAAAATTTAGGTCTTTACCTCCATTAGTTATTTATTCAATTATTTATTTATGTCAGTATGGATTCACCTGTATTTATCTTTTGAGTTATAATGCCATATTGCATAACTTATTTCTTTGCTCAAATTCTTTCAGCTTTGGCCATTGGGGGCATTTTTAGGTTGGCTTCTGTGTCCCTTGACATGGCCCTATTTTTTTTTTTTTTTTGAGCCCTTCCTTTCTCACCCTCAAAGATCTCCGGGCTCAACTTTAATATTCCTGTTACAATCCTGGAATAAATCATTCCTCTAAGAAGCTCTGGTTCCTGTCATTGCAGAATAGGCATAGAAACCAAGATTTGGGTACCGGGTGTGTTCATTGCTACTGGGGTATCATTCCTTCTAGGCCTTTTTATCAGAGTTATGATATATCTGGATGTCTATTATATCCCTAATTATCTCTGTATCTATCATCTGTATATATAGTAAACTAAACATGAGTTTATGTCCCTGACTCTAATTCATTACCACATGGTTCATTCTCGTTCCCTCCTACCCCTTGATGATCTGTAACTTCCCTCTCTGACAATGAGAAACCTGGCTCTCGCCATCCACTATCCATTTACTAATCTGTTTGACTCCCAGTACATATTTTAGACAGTTTCAGAATTACTCATTCATTTCATCATGAGAAAAAAATGTATCAACTAGAGTACAGTGGTTATGTGCTGTTTCTTATGTCTGTACTTAACCTTATAATTTCTAGTCAAGCACTGTTTTCAAAGTTACTTACATAGGTCAGCCCCTTTTTTCCCCACCACTCCAATGAGGTTATTTATACATTTGTGACGCAGATCCATTTGTCATGCTCTACATTCCATCCTGGGATCCCCCTGACATCCTGTTTGATTTTGTTTTTAATGTGCATGTTTAATGTTCACTCTTTGTGATGTATGTTTCCATGGGTTTTGGTGAATGGTTTGGGCTACAACTCCAGGACCATGGAGAACAGTTCCATTACCATAAAAATTTCCTTCTGCCTCCCTTTTAAGCCGTCATTTCCTATTTCCCTAAGCTCTGAAAATCGCTGATATGTTTTCCATCCCTTTAGTTTTGCTTTTTTTTCTGATGTAGTCAGATAATATGTAGCTTTTTGGATCTGACTTTCTTACTTCGCAAAATGCATTTCAGAGCTGCCCATGTCGTGTGAATCAATAGCTTTTTATTATTGAATAGTATCCTATTGTATTGATGTAACAGCTTGTTTATGTATTCATCAGTTGAAGGACATCTTGATTGCTTCCAATTCTGGGTAATTATGAATAAAGCTGCAGAGAACATCACATACAGGTTTTTCTGTGAACACAAGCTTCTATTTCACTTCAGTAAGTACCTAGGAGCACAATTACTGGATCAAATGGTAAATCTATGTTTCACTTTATAATAAACTGCTAAACTCTCTTCCAAAATGGCTGTACTACTTTGCTTTCTCACCAGCAGTGATGAGAGTCCTTGTTGCTCTGTATCCTCAGCATGTGATATTGTAAGGTTTTTAAAAAGTATTTTAGCTATTCTAATATATGTAGATTGGATCTTATTGTGATTTTAACTTTCAATTTCCTAGTGACAAATGATGGTGAGAATCTTTCAAAGGCTTACGTGCCCATGTAGTTGCCAGATTTTGGTGAAGTCTGTTTAAATCTTTTGCCTGTTTTTAATTGTGCTTTTTGTTTTCTTATTGT
Organism: Leptonychotes weddellii; assembly: GCF_054177405.1. Lineage (NCBI taxonomy): Eukaryota > Metazoa > Chordata > Mammalia > Carnivora > Phocidae > Leptonychotes > Leptonychotes weddellii. Next base: position 7,304,206 of record NC_138376.1, on the reverse strand, counting down.
TATGTTTAGAAATTATTTATATATTTGGGATACAAGTTATTTATAAGATATGTGATTGGCAAATATTTCTCCCATTCTGTGGCTTGCCTTTTCATTCTCTTAACAGTGTCTTTTAAAGAGCAGAAGTTTTAAATATTAATAAAATATAATTTGTCATTTTTAAAAAAAGATTTAATTTATTTATTTGCCAGAGAGAGAGAGAGTACAAGCAGGCGGAGTGGAAGGCAGAGGGAGAGGCAGGCTCCCTGCTGAGCAGTGAGCCTGATGTGGGGCTTGATCCCAGGACCCTGGGATCATGAGCTGAGCCAAAGGCAGATGCTTAACCAACTGAGCCACCCAGGCACCCTAATTTATTCTTTTTTTTTTTTTTTAAGTTTAAGAATTGGGTTTATGATGTCGTATTAAAAATTCATCTCCAAATCCTAAGTCATGCAGGTTTTCTCCTATACTTTTTTAAAGAATTTTTATGGTTTTACATTTTTCATTCAGGTCTATGATTTATATTGGGTTAATTTTTGTATAAGGTATAAGGTATGTGCTGAGGTTAATGTTTTTGTCTAAGGACACCTAATTGTTTCAGTACAATTTGTTGAAGAGACTATACTTTTTCCATTGAATTGCCTTTGCTTCTTTGTCAAAACCACTTCTCTATATTTGTGTTTGTCTATTTCTGGCCTCTATGTTCTGTTCCATTGATCTATTTGCGTAGCTTTTAACAAAACCATGACATCTTGGTTACCATGGCTTTATAGTAAGTTTTGAAATGTGGTAAAGTGAGTCTTTCGACTTTCTTCTTCTTTTTTGCAATTGTTTTGTCTTTTCTAGTTTGTGTGCCATTCCTTCTGATAATAGTTATAATTCTGCTACTCCAGATCTCATTTATGACCTAGGAACTAGAACCAACACAAATACTACCATGTTATAATGACATTGTTCCTGTACTTACAAATTGCCTAAGAGCAACTGGTATTATAAAAACACATGTTGTAGTAGAAGGACACTGTACTCAAACAATGTTAGTTATTATTATTGTCAAATATATCTTATAGGGTAATTGTAAAAAAACAATTCAATTACAATGTGTGAAGCTGCCTTGTAAACTCAAGTGTTATATGAATATACATTACTTTTGAGTTTATACTATATGATACCATATTTTATTCTCTCCATCTTCTGTGCATAAATGAACTATTGATCTGGATAAGGTTCATGTACTTTGTGGATATGTACGTATGTGGATGTCGGGGCTGTTTGAAGAAGTAGATTAACAAAATCTAGTAATGTTACAGCCAGACACACCACTGCCTATTATTCCTTTCATACAGGGAGTCAGGCAATTCCTAGAAAATCATTTTAAAATTCTGCTCATAGTATTATATATCTTTTAAGAGGTGGGAGATCAATGAGCACCAAAGGATGCTTTGATTATAGCAAAGGATTCAGGCTTAATGTAGGAGCATTTTCTTTTTCTTTCTTTCTTTTTTTTATTAAAACCACTCTGGGCTAGCTTTATTTTCAATTTGTGAAGTATAACTTATCCAAGACAGTAAACATTTTATAATACTGGTGATAATAAAAATAGAATGAATGTGTACTTCCTTGCTATCAGATTCAATAAAAAATGTACAGCAATCTTTAAAACCTGCTCTATGGGGCGCCTGGGTGGCACAGTTAAGTTTCAGACTCTTGATTGGCTTATCGAGATTGAGCCCCATGTTAGGCTCCACACTGGGGGTGGAGGCTGCTTAAGAGTCTCTCTCTCCCTCTCCCTCTGCCCCTCCTCACCCCTGTCCTCTATCTCTCTCAGGAAAAAAAAAAAAAAGACAAAAAAGAGAAAACCTGCTCTGTGTTCATGGATGGAACATGGGATACAGATTTTTAGATATCTTATGAGCCAATTCTTGGCAAAAGTTCTTCACAGAAATTCAGGGGGATTTACTTATTGATATAAATTAAACTGAAATTTAAAATGGTGCAAAACAATTGCCATATATTTTTAATGGAAAATTCTCTCCAGCCTGTGTTTAAAATGTCCAGAAAGGCAAGATGAGGCATGGTTTCTTTCGGAGTAAAGCAGTGTCAAAAGCCCTTATTAATATTCTTGCTTCCAGTAATTGTGGAATAGCTTATGTTTGGCCGAATTTCTTGCTAAGAACAGCTAGGCAAGCTGGATAAAATAGAAAAAATTATCTGTATGAAGGTACTAGAGAGTTATCAAGATATCCAGGATTTGAGGTTTTAATATCCTAGAGAAAAGGGATATGCTTCAAGATGCACTCAATCTTATCCTCTGTGAGGGTTTTCCATTCAAGAAAACTATTCTGGAATTAGACGCAAGGATGTCTGATACCACAACTTCTATTCAACATTTTGCTGTAAGTATCAGTACAGTAAGTCAAGAAAAAAAAATGTTTTTTTTTTTAAACAAAGATATCATAACAAAGATATGTCAAATACAAGGAATAAATCTACTGAAAGATGTTCAAAATTCTACACAGAAAACTATAAAACATTATTGATATATATTTAAAAATACCTAATAAATTAGGGAATATACCATACTCATGGATTAGGAAACTCAGTATTGAAGTATGTCAAATTTCCACACATTGATCTATAGACTTAATGCAACAACAAGCAAAATACAAGCAAGCTCTTATAGAAATTTATAAGCTGATTCTAAAGTTTATTCAGAATTCCAAAGAACCAAGAATAACCAAAATAATTTTAAATAAAAACAACATATCTGAAAGAATTATATTGCCAGTTGTCAAATTTATTATAAAGCTAGTAGTATGACAATTTGATATTTGTGTAAAGTTAGAAAAAAATGGAAGTCAACATAATCTGAGGATAAATCCTAGAAAAAAATGGGGACAACTGCTTATTTATATGGAAAAAATAAACTTTACCCCTTCCTCACACCATATATAAAAAAAGAATTCTAGGTAGATTGTAGATGTATATGGAAAAGAAAGACATAAAGGTTCTAGATGATAAAACAAGAGAATATCTTCAAGATTTTAGGATAATCAAAATTTTATTCAACAGTACACAACAAATCTGACAATAAAAGAAAAATTGATAAATGGATTACACTAGAATTAAGAACCCTTATTCATTAAATCCATCATTAATAGTGAAAAAGCAACAATAGAATGGGAGACTATATTAGTATTCATATAGTCCATAAATAATTTGCATCTAGAATATTTAAAAACTTCTGTAAATCATTAAGGAAAATACAGGTCACACTCTATAAAAAAATGGGCAAAATTTGAACAAGCACTTTACAAAAGAAGATATGAAAATGGTCCCAAAACATATCAAAAGTTGCTTGATATTATTAGTTATTCGGGGAAGTACAAGTAAAACTACAAAGTGGTACTATTATATACCTACCAGAATAGCAAAAATTAAAAAGACTGATGATACCAAATGTTGAAATGATATAGACCAATTAGAGTTCCCATATAGTGTTGGAGGGAGTGTAATTTGGTACCAACATGTTGGAAATCCATCATAGCTACTAACACCAAATATATAGATATCTAATGACCAAGAAATTCTTTTCTTATTTATATATCCTCAAAAATTCATTTATTTATTCATCAAAAAGAAATGCAAAAGAATTTCATAGCAGCCTTACCAGCAGTAGCTCAAAACTTGAAACAACTCAAATGAACAGATTCAATTAATAATTAGAGGTATAAATTATAGGCTTTCATGTGATTTTATGTGGAAAATAGGAAGAATGAGGAGTTGATGATGAATGTCAGGTTGCTGTCTTGGAAGCTGAGTAAATTTTTTGCAAAAAAACACACAAAGGGGGGCACCTGGGTGGCTCAGTTGGTTAAGCGACTGCCTTCAGCTCAGGTCATGATCCTGGAGTCCTGGGATCGAGTCCCACATCGGGCTCCCAGCTCAGCGGCGAGCCTGCTTCTCCCTCTGACCTTCTCCCCTCTCATGCTGTTTCTCTCTCTCTCGCTCTCTAATACATAAATAAATAAAATCTTTAAAAAAAAAAGTCATAAAAAAACACACACAAAGGGGAGCTGATTTGAGAGAGAAGAAGTGCTTTGTTTTAGAGCTATTGACTTTGAGGTGAGTGGGACATCAGCCAAATGTAGATATTTAGTAGGGTATGAATCCCAGAAGAGAAATCCAAACTGTAGGTACATTTTTTTAGAAGTATGAACTTGTAGTTAGTAATTAAAATGAATGCAATCTCCCATAGAGATTAAACAGATTGAGATGTTGAGAGGACATGTGACAGAACTGAATTGACATTTAGGGAAAGCACAGGAAAAAGTCCAACAAAATTTATTAAATCATTCAAAATTCAAAAAATACTTTAACACCTAATATATGCAAGACATTGTTTCAGGCAATGGAGATATATCAGTATACCAAACATGAAAATCCCTGCCGTCATGTAGTTTACATTCTAGTGGGGAGAGACAGACAATAAAATATACAAGTAAAATACATATCAGTTGGTAATAGATGCTATGGAGAAAAGAAGAGCAGGAATGGGAAATCTATAATTTTTAAATTTTTAGTCATTGCAAAAGATACATAATATAAAACTTACCATCTTGACCATTTTTATGCAGTTCAGTAGTGTCAAGTACATTCACACTGTCATGCAACCAATTTCCGGAACTCATTTCATCTTGAAAAAATGGAAACTCTATATCCATTAAGCAACAACTCCCCATTCTTCTCTCCCCCAACCCCTGGTAATCACCATTCTACTTTCTGTCTCTATAAACTTGACTACTCTAGATACCTGATTTAAGTGGAATCATACAGTATTTATCTTTTTGTGACTAGCTTATTTTAGCATAATATCCTCTAGGTTTATCCATGTTGTAGCCTCTGTCAAAATTTCCTTACCTTTAAGGCTGAATAATATTCCATCATATGGATATACAATGTTTTGTTTGTCTGTTCATCCAACAATTCACATTTGGGGTGCTTCCCACCTTTCGGCTATTGTGAACAATACTGCTGTGAATGTGGGTGTACAAATATGTTTTAGTCCCCGCTTTCAATATTCCCAGGAGTGGAATTGCTGCATCATATGGTAATTCTATTTTTATTTTTTGAGAAACCTCCATACTGTTTTCCATAGTGGCTATACCATTTTACTTTCCCACAAATAGTGTACAAGTGTTCCAATTTCTCCACATCATCATCAACACTTGTTTTTTTCTGTTGGAAATTTGCAATTTTAAATAAGGTGATGAAAGAAAGCTTTATTGGGTAGGTAAAATTTGAATAATAACCTTAAGAAAGTGAGGGACTGTGCCATGTGGATATCTTGGAAGAACAGGTAAATGACGAGACAGAAAAGAAGGCGGAATAAAAATGAAGAGTCACGTAAGCCAAGAAAAGAGGAGAGAAAGGTAATGATCAATAGTTAGAGGCAAAATCATTATTAACAACTATTGATTTATCAACATGGAGATCAACTGGTGACCACAACAAGATCCATTTTGGTGGAGCTGCATAAGCAGAACTCCATTAGAGTGGATTGAGCCATCAGGAGGTGTGCCCATGTAGGAAGTTTGGTTCTAAAAAGGAAGAGAGTGATAATGAAATTGCTGGGGGAGAATGTCAGCTGAACAATTCCTTTTAAAGATAGCAATGTCTTGAACAGATATAAATGTTAATGGGAAGAAGCCAATAGAGAGGGAGAAGTAGTGGCAGAAGATATAGGAATGAGAAGATAATCAATGGAGTAAAGAGGTCTCTGGGAAGATAAGAGAGATTGAGATTTAGGTATGAATTAGTCTTTGATGAAAAGTGCAAGGAGGAGACATTGGGTGTGGTTGAAGGCCATGTTGTGGCCTTTGGATGATGATGTCTACTTCACTATGAGGTTGGAGGAACTCACCTGCTCAGACGGATGGTAGAGATGGTAGGATTTGATATTTAAGATGAGGGGACAAAAAGCTTGTGAGTTTCTGTGGGGGACCTAACTGGAAAAAAATGTAAGGATTGTGGCCAGCATTGAGGGTCCATTTGAGGTCAGAAACCATAACTAAATGTTGATGCTAGCTATTTAATATAGAATTTTTTTATAGGAAAATGATGCTTTAATGAATAATTTACACATATTTAATCACACCCAAAGAAAGCCTAGGTCATTGGTTCATGCATCCCTATCTTGAATTAGAGACCTCTATTTATCTGATGACATCTACCTGAATTGGAGGAACAATACTTAGAATCTGGTTTGGTAGGCTCGATTTTTATAAATCCTTTGAGGAAAATGTTGGGAATAGCACCATGTGAACTTAGGAAGGAGGAGTACTTTGATTCATAATAAACATTTAGAATTTAAATGAATACTTACCAGTTTAGAAACTGCACTTTGAAAACACTTCAGTTATCTATGCTGCCCTAGGAATTTCTTGGTGAAAGACTGAGCCAGCAATTACAAACTTTACAGATGAGGTATGCACATGTCTCCTGCCTGGTATCTGTTGCAATTGCCCTTTATTCAATCACCCACAGCTGGAGTAATTGGATCTTTAGGTACAGGTTAATGGGATAATTAGGCAAACACGATCAAACTTGTATACTGTAAGGAAACGGATGACTGCTGTCTCCCAGCCATCGTGCTTGTGCAACCTGTTCTTCATTTCTGTGGGCAATAAAGTAGGAGATGGATTAGCTGCAAGTGATTTCGTCTGTCTGTAAAGGGAAGTGTGGTTTGATTTAAATGATTTTTTAAGAGGCAGCTACTGGAATAACTAGCTAGAGATGAAATGGATGAGGTATGCCTGCTTCACAAAAGCCAGTGTAATTCAGCCCTGGTATTTCATAGAGTCCTTTGAATACCGTTTCTCCCTAGTATATTAATATGATGCTCATCCATGAGGCTGTTTTTTCATAGGCCTTATAGATGAAGTAGAAAATGACATGATTTCATAGAAGAACTTGATAGAAAGCACACACCCAGCAGTGATCTCCCAGGTAGACTAAAGTCCATAACATAGGAATGGTCTATGACACCATCTCCTGAAGACTAGTAATTTAGTCTTTTTCATGGCTATTTCTAGAAATTCTTACTGGCTGATCCTCTGTATTATGGGAAATCTGGTGACTGCCTTCCCATTGCCTTTCCAGAAAGGTGGACCTACTTTAGGTGCACAGCTATACACATAAGGGAACAGAGACCAAGCACCACCTATCTTGATATGCATCTGCTGCTGAACCCACCCCTCGCCTCTCTTGTCTGACAACTCCACTATGAAAATCAATAAGGGATGAGAGTGTCTTGCCTCCAGATGACCACAGTTGACACATTGCTATGTTAACTGACAATTATTCTTTTACCTTTTTCTGTTAATGTAGATTTGCTTATCAGATTAACTTGCTGAGGGCTGGTGTACGGGATAGTAATATGGAATGGAGAGAAGAGTCTGATAACTGCTAACAACAAGCCCTGTTAGGGAAGGGTGCTGAGATAGGGATGCCAAGCTTAGACTAACTGTGTTCTGGAGCAAGAATTTAGGTGGTCAATTTGGCATTTCATACAACTTTTTTATGTTTGTTTCTGCCTAGGGTCAATCTCACTTTTGCAAGTATATAGCAAATTCAAACAAGAATGTTTTATTGTTTTTTAAAATAGCCTTTTCATCTTAGGACAGTTTTAGAGTTACAGAATCATTTTGAAGATTCTATGGAGAGTTCCTGTATACCCCATAGTTAGTTTCTCCTATTAACATCTTATGTAAGTGTATTACATTTATTATAATTCATGAACCAATATTGATACATTAATATTAACTAAAGTCTATAATTTATTAAGATTTCCCCAGTTTTCCTCTAATGTTCTTTTTCTGTCCCAGGATCTCACCCGGGTATCACAATACATTTAGTTGTCACGTCTCCTTAGGCTCCTCTTGGTTGTGACAGTTTTTCAGGCTTTTCGTGTTTTTAGTTGACAGTTTTGAGGAGAGCTGGTCAGTAGTTGGTAGGATGTCCCTCAGCTGGGAGTTCTCTGATGTTTTTCTCATGATTAGACTGGGTTATGGGTTTTGGGGGGGAAATCCACAGAGGTGAGATGCCATTCTTATCACATCAGATCAAGGGTAAACACGATCAGGATAACTTGTCACTATCAATGTTGACCAAGATCACCTGGTTTGAGGTAGTATTCTTCAAATTTTCCACTACTAAGTTACTCTTTTTTTTCCTTCCTTTCCAAACTTCGCTCTTGGGAAGAAAGTTGCTGCTCACAGCTCACACTTAAAGAATGAGGAGTTATCTTCTATCTCCTTATGTGTGAAAGAGCTACATAAATTATTTGGAATTCTTCTACATAAGAATATTGATCTATTCTCCCTATTTATTCAATAATTTTTATCAGTGTGTACTCATGGATATTTATTTTAGTCTGTAGGTTAAAATCCAATATTACTGTTATTTATTTTATTGCTCAAATTGTTCCAGCATTGGCCATTGGGAGTTCTTTCTCTTTTTTTTTGTAAGATTATTTATTTGAGAGAGAGAGAGAGTGTGCAAGCACAGGGGAGAGGGGCAGAGGGAGATGGAGAGAATCTGAAGCAGACTCTGCACTAAGCGCAGAGCCTGTGGCAGGGCTAGATCTCACAACCTCGAGATCACGACCTGAGCTGAAACCAAGAGTTGGACGCTCAACTGACTGAGCCACCCAGGAGCCCCTGTTGGGAGCTCTTTCACACAGTTGGTCCTTGTGTTCCTTTGACACACTTGGGTTATTGTGGAGTTTTTGTTTGTTTTTAGCACGTTCTAACTTTCTGACACTAGAAGATGGTCCAGGAATATCATGTGTATTTCCTTCTCTAGTCTTAGAATTAGTCATTTCTGCAGGTAGTCCTTTATTGGAGAATGGTACTAGAAACCCAGATTTGGGCACCACGTGGGCAGGTTGCTACTGGGATATCAGTGTTGGCTGTCAGAGTAATAGATGCTATCAAGGAGATTGTTCTAAGCTTATTATCTAAGCTTTCAGTAGTTGCCCTTGTTGGATTACACACCCCGTTGTGATCACTCTGTGCCCATCTTAGAAATCCTTCATCTTTGCTTTCTGGCTATTCAGTTGCCAGTAAGACTTGAGTGTAGCCACATAGGGAATTTATTTTTTCTGTCTCACTTAAGGTTATTCCCACTATCACATCGAAGTTGTACCATTCTAAAAGGGCAAATTTCAAGTCAGAAGAAAAGAAAACATTTCAAAATGAGCAAAAACTACTGTTACTTTGTCTTGAGTCTTTCCTGCGATTTCAGCTTTCTTTCCTTTATTTTTGAGACTTACTCTTTGTGAATTCACTAATGTCCAGTTTTTGACAACCCAGGAGTACTAAAAGCATAAACATTTGAGAGGAATTTGAATTGAATAAAAAAGTGCCATTCAAAAGTTCATGCTACCTTCTCGTACCTACAATGATGTGAGAGACCAAAGACCAAGCCATGGAAACAACTCCAATAAGACTTGTAGGTCAGTCACTGAGAAATGTAAGGAGATATGCAGTAAAGATAATTTCATGAGGATAATATGGAATGAACAGAGGCAGGGATATTTCAGATGAGACCTAGGAACTTCACTTCAATTTCTATTTAAGCCAAATCTGAGCAATAACACACTTACGAATGATCCATCAATTCCAATATAGAAATCTAGCTCTTATTATCTGTTTCTAGAAGTCATACTGGAGCATGGAGATGCATAAATTCAACTCAGAATTCATTGCCGTCTTCTAAATAAACCATTCTCTTCCAAGTTCTTTGCTAGAAGGAACTATTTTTTTTTTTTTTTAAGAGTGGGGTTCTTGTGGATGTCTTTCTAACTGCAGGTGGAGTCAGTGTTCTATTACAAAAGATTGCTATTTTATTCTGTGGTTTTGAAGTTCTGGAGAAAGCCAATAACTGCTTGGAATACGGACTTTATACTAGTTCATTCAAGAAAATTATCTTCCAATCCTGAGGACTTGTCGATACAAAAACTTGAAGTAAGCCGCACCTTGACATAGAAAATTCTGTTCCACTTTCAAGTCCGTTATTGTTGCTGTCACCCTGACAAAAAGTAAAGTCAAAAGGATATCAAGGCTATTTTGACTGGACAGGAGAGAAAATGGAATATAGGTTAATGGTTCAGACTGAACTGTCTAGATTTAAATTTGTAACCAACCTCCCATTTCCTAGTCTTACACTCGTTGGGACTATACATTTTATCAGCTTTTTTAATGGTCAGGGCACAAAGAGAGGGTGTGATGGAGGCCACTTGCAGGATGGTCAAATCGCAAAGAGGAGTGGGGTGTGTAAAGCAAGCAGGGACATCATAAGATGTTAAAGGGGTCAGACAGCCTCTCCTTGCTGTATACCCAAATCCCAACACTCACACAGAAAAGGGAGATGTGTAGAAGTGGGTATTTAGCCATCATAGGAGAAGTGCCAAAATGCCACATTTTCAATGGAAGAAAGGACTAAAGCAGGATGATTCTGGGGGGCGGGGGTGTGTGTGTGAGGGCAGCCTCCTGAAATAGTGAAGGTATAGGGAGACCCCGTTTTCCTTTCTCTTTCTTCTTTGTGCCATGTCCATACAATCATGCAAAGGAGGATGGGACCTGGGCAGAAAAAGTGAGTAGGTTTTAATCTACCGTGAGATGAGGGTTTTAGATTATGGGTCCAATGTAGGATTTCTCAAACTTGGTGGCAGGATTGGCATTTTGAGCTGGTTAATTCTCTGCTGGAGGAGACAGTTCTGTGTGATGTAGGATGTTCAGCAGCATTCCTGGCCTCTACCCACTAGATGCCAGTAGTATTCCACCAACTGTGATAACCAGAGAATGTCTCCAGAGGTTGCCATGGGTCCCCTGGGGCACAAAACTGTCCCCAAGTGAGACCCGCTGGTCTGAAGGCTTCTGAGCAACTTTATTTTGGACTGTCAGCTTTTAAGTGTGTAATTGGTTCTTTATATATAGGACAAGTAAAATGAGGACAATGGAAATATCTACATCAAATTTCCTGCTTAAAGTGTTTAGCAAATGGGCGCCTGGGTGGCTCAGTCGGTTAAGCGACTGCCTTCGGCTCAGGTCATGATCCTGGAGTCCCGGGATCCAGTCCCGCATCGGGCTCCCTGCTCGGCGGGGAGCCTGCTTCTCCCTCTGCCCCTCCTCCCTCTCATGTGCTCGCTCTCTCATTCTCTCTCTGTCAAATAATAAATAAAATCTTTATAAAAAAATAATAAATAAAGTTTCATTGGGCGCCTGCGTGGCTCAGTCGGTTGGGCGACTGCCTTCGGCTCAAGTCATGATCCCGGACTCCCGGGATCGAGTCCCGCATCGGGCTCCCTGCTCGGCGGGGAGTCTGCTTCTCCCTCTGCCCCTCCCCCCTCTCATGTGCTCTCTCTCTCATTCTCTCTCTGTCAAATAAATAAAATAAAATAAAATAAAATAAAATAAAAATAAAGTGTTTAGCAAATAGCAACTGGTCAATTAATTTTAGCCAAATAGAGTGTAATGCAGGGATTAAATGATACAACCTATATAAGAGATCTGGTGTATAGCAGACCTTCAATAAATGGTATTAATTTTTTGCAACTCTAATGTTATACAACGAGGTACCATTTAAAAGCTTAATATGAATGTAGTACAGTATAATTATTTCACCTAAAACAGTATTTTAAGTGCTAAGAGGAAAACTAACAACAAAATATGTGTGGATATATAAAGATGCATATTTATTTTAAATCTATTTATTACTTTTAACAATACACACAAAGTATATAAATTTCAATGGCATGGTCTTTGTGTGGGCAAACGTATATTCTGGAAATATCTCAAAGAGGAGTAGCAGATGTATCTTTAACTTTTTAAGAAAAAAAAAGTTTTCTAAGTTACTTATATCATTTTGTGTTTTCACAGGAGTTCCACATTCTCTCCAGTACGTGGTATGGTAAGTAATTTTAATTTTGGCCATTATAATGGGATGTGGTGATATTTTATATGGCTTGAATTTGCATTTTTCTGATGACTGTTGATGTTGTGGATATTCTTTGGCCATGTGTGTGTCTTCATCTGTGAAGTCTCCATTCAACGATTTTCACCATTTTTTATTGGGTTGTTTGTATCCTTATTATGAGTTGGAAGATTTTTTTTGAAACTGTGGTAAAATACACATAACATAAAACTTACCATTTTCACCATTTTTAAGTGTGCAGTTCAGTAGTAAGTGCATTCACATTGTTGTGCAACCAGAACCCTTTCTATCTTGCAAAACCCATTGAGCAGCAACTTCTCCTTCCCCCAGCCTCTGCCCCTGGCCCCTGCCCTTCTACTTCCTGTCTCTATGAATTTGACTATTCCAAGTACTTCATATAAGTGGAATTGTACACTATTTATCTTTTTATGATTGGTATAGTGTCCTCTGAACTCATCCATGCTATGGCATGCATCAGAATTCCCTTCCTTTTAAGGCCGATGATACGACATGGTGTGTGTATATCGCAATTGGCTTATCCATGCATCCACCTGTGGATACTTGCATTGCTTCCACTTGTTTTGGCTCTTGTGAATAAGGCTGTTGCGAACATGAGTGTACACATATCTGTTAGAGTCCCCACTTTCAGTTGTTTTAGTTTATGCCCAAGGTGGAATCACTGAATCATCTAATATTAGATTCTATTTGTAATTTTCTGAAATTTTCCTGATAGGTAGCAATTACTTGCTTCTATTCAAATGTACTATTTTAATGTTTTGTTTTTCTCTTCTGTTTTTCTTCCTTTCCTTTCCCATTTTCCTTCTCTCTTTTGGATTATTTGAATATTTTAAAATATTTTAATTTACCTGTTGACTTTTGCGGTTCTATTTCTTTGCATTAGTTTCTATTGATTGATCTAGGCAATATGATATACATGTCTAATCTTTCATAGTCTACTTAAAATTAAAATTGTACCACATCACATAAATATAGAAACCTAGCAAAAAGGCCCATACCCACTCTCCTTTGTGTTAAAATTTTTATATTAACTCCATGTATTTTGGCAACTCAACCAGATTAATGATATAATCTTATTTTAAATACTTATGTAGAATTTTAAAAACTAAAGAGTTGATGTTAGTCTTTTGTATTTGCCCAGATATTTACTATTTTTGATCTTGTTTCTTAAATTCTGAAAATCCTAGATTGTCTCTGGGATCCTTTTCCTTCAGTCTATGAAAATTCTTTTTATCAGTTTTAATAAAGCAGGTCAGCTGGTGACAAGTTCCCTTAGTTTTACTTTGAAAATATCTTTCTTTTGATTTCATTCCTAAAGGCTACTTTATATGGGTATAGAATTATGCTTTGACTCCTTTACATATAGTCCTTTAAAGACATGCTTCACTGTCTTCTGATGATAAATCTGCAATTATTTTAATCACTATTTCCCTGTATGTAATATATCATATTTTTTCAAGCTGGTTTCCATACTTAATCTTTGATATTTAATAGTTTGATCATGATGTATCTAGGCATGGGTTTCTTTGAAATTAACCTGTTTAGATTTGCTGAGTTTCTTGAATTGTAAAGTTACATCTTTCATCAAATTTGGAAAGTTTCCCATCATCATTTCTTCAAATTGCATTACTTACCAATCTAGTCCTAAGGCATGTAGAACATTTAAAAGGGCCATACGACCCTTCAGAGAGCAATTTTTAGATTATTATATCACCTAGGAGGCACTACTGGTATCTAGTAGGAGATTTTACTCCCCTGCAATACATGGGACTTTTCTATATAATGAATTTTCTCTTCCCTTCACGCAACTTTGAAATGTCATGTTGGACATTCATTTAAATTATAGCTGAATTGGGGCGCCTGGGTTGTTCAGTTGGTTAAGCATCTGCCTTCAGCTCAGGTCATGATCCCAGGGTTCTGGGATCCAGCCCTGCGCTGGGCTCCCTGCTCAGCGGGGAGCCTGCTTCCCCCTTTCCCTCTCCTTCTGTGTGCATGAGCATTCTCTCTCTCCCTCTCTCAAATAAATAAATAAATAAATATTAAAAAAAATAAATTATAGCTGAATTATAATGCTTGGAACCTTCACCTTAAATCTATTTTATACTTCTGTGCCATACTGTTTGCTGTAACATACCTCACATTTTCCAGGAATACAACTACAGTGCAAATAAAAAACTTTTCATTGCATTGGCAACTTTACCAAAAGTCTTATATGTATTAAGGAAATTATATCATCAATGGCAGTGGTACACCAGCCCGCATAACTGCACGGGGCCCCATTTGTTTATCCACTGAGACTCTACATAAAGATACAAGCAGTAGTTTACTTCATTATGTCTTCCGGTTGGTGTCTGATATGGAACAGTGCCTGAACGTTTCCATATTGGAATCTGCCTTATTTTACCACAGCTTACTTTTATTTCATCTTTATTATTTTTACTGATTTGTTTTGAAATTAAATGTATTGATGAGCTAAAATATTGGTCAATTTTACTTCAGGACAGTACAAATACATTACAAAATCAATCTCATGCAAAGGAGGTGTTATGTCCCATTGTGCCACTGATTGAACTCATTGTTGTACATATTCCATAAAAATGATTCTGATATCTGTGCAGCAAACATATCTATGTTTCTGATAAGCATCCTGAAAGCAGGAAGACCAGTGGAGTGATTGTTATAAGAGACCATGCAAAACAAAGTTCTGAACAAGTCAGTGAGTATGGGAATAAAGAAAGAGCTGTATCAGAGATACTTTAGAAAGTACAAATGCAAAGTGAGTGGGAGTTGGGAAAATGTTTTGTCCTATAGAGACTCCAGTATATATATTTATTTTTTAACCCAAAAGCTGAGGTTTGCTTAGTTCTACAAATGTGAATGTACAAGGCAGGTTTGTTTTGTTTTTCTGGCTCACTGGAAACCCTCATTGCTGCACCTCCATGTCATTCAGACTTCAAAACTATCTATATGCCAGTAGAACTCAGTATCTTTTCACTATAATATTTATCTCTGTACTTTTCTGTTCCAGTTGATGCTTGAGGACATCGCCAATTAGCTGTTCAAACTGGAAATCTCAGATTTGTTTTCCTCATAAGTATCTTTCACCCTTCATCCAGTTCTATTGAACATTCTCCAGAAATGACTATTGTATATCGCACGTGCTTTCTTGCCACCTTCTCTACCAAGTTGAGGTCCTCACCATCTTTTGGGTAACCTCTTGCAACTGCCATCAGTAGAATTTACCTGCCTCCACAACCCAAACTGCTTCTCCACACTGTGCAGAGTTGTTTAAAACCCCGATCTAATGAGGTTTTTCCATGTTTGACATAAACCGATCAGAGCATCCTTCCTGACTTCTTTTTGCTTTAAAACGTTTATGACTTTTTATACTTTAAAATTGATTCCAAACATTTTTTAAAAGACTTTATTCATTTATTTATTTGCTAGAGGGAGAGAGCACACAAGCAGGGGGAGCAGCAGGCAGAGGGAGAAGCAGGCTCCCCGCTGAGCAGGGAGCCCAATGAGGGACTCCATCCCAGGACCCCGGGATCATGACCTGAGCCGAAGGCAGGTGCTCAACTGACTGAGCCACCCAGGAATCCCAAACATTTTTTTTTTTTTATTTTAATCCTATCCTTTTTCCCTCTCTTCGTCTAGTCCTTGACTGTTATTAGAGTGAATCATTTTGAGCTCCCCAGACACATCCTAGACCATCACATTCCTGTACTTCTGATTTGTTCTTTGTGCATTTTAGAACATTAGTGCTGGATTTATTTTCCTTTGTCAATCATAGATTAAATAAGGTGTTTATAATTATTTGAATAAAGTGTATTGGACATGATGCTGTTGGTAGGGAACATAATTGTAGATTATAACACCTTCTTGCTACATGACAATAAAATTTAACTTGTATCTTTTGACTGCTCGTTTTTTCCTAAAATAAAATTTTCTTAAGACTGACAACTGCATCTTTCACCAAAATCAAAGTAGTAAATTATTCCTGCTTAACAGATTGTGGTCCTCAACAAAGCACATAAAATGTGTTTAGCTTAATCAACTATTATTGGAAATGAGAATAATTTTCAAATCGCTCCAAAGGAAAACAAACCAACAAACTTGTAAATATGCACTTGGCACAGAAATTCAGCTTAATTGAACTAAATTTTTAAAGAGAGAGACTGAAAGAGAGCTGGAGTGAGAAGCATGCTTGATGAAGGCTGGAAAATCTACATGTCAGCAATAATAAACTTGTTATTTAATAAGGTTAATAATAGATAAAGTCCCCTAAAGATGAATTGTTATCACAGTTGATGACCGTTTTATTAAAATGTTAATGGCCTGAGGCAAAAGCAAACTGTTCTCTTAATCTGCCAGGAGAACTGCTTTTTCAGGAATTATCATACCCCACAGCACATGGGATTTGAGCAAGCCATAATAAGCATATTTGAAATTTGGGCTAGACACAGCTCCTGAGATTTTAACTCAACTTGACTCTACTACGAGTGCATTCCACATGCTCATTCCTGGTCAGACTTCTCCCTCTTAGTAGCCAAATAGGTGACACTGAATTTTGTACAGGGAAATCTATTGAAAGAAGTTTCTATAGATTAATTTTGTTTTCCTTTTCAAGGTTGAGGGAAATAACTAGTGAGATTTTTTTTCTCCTTCCCTCACCTCTGTGCACATAATAAGCAAGCAAGCCAAGGGCATTTTCTAGTAAATGTGATTGCCTACACCATACAATGCACTTTTTCCATAATGGCTGGAATAAAAATAAAAGTATGCAACAGCACCTTCAAGGACAATCGAGTGAGTCAACCCAAAGCCGTGTGTGAATGTGATGGATTGCATTGTGATTTATTTGGACCCATAATCAGAACCCCAAAAGACCTCTGCCAGATATGCCGTATTTCTACCGAGGTAATATTAGCTCAGATCACAAAAGAAACAGAGTTCAAATTCAATTCTTTCTTATCAACATTTTCCACAGATTTTTTTTTCTTACGTAACTACACATATGTGTGGTGTATATCAGTGAAAAAAATTGGAAGTCATAAATACACCACACGGTTGGCTATTGTGTCTCTGAAAGAGAAGAAATAAGAAATATTCAGTGTCTTTTAAGTGACTTTAAGGGGGCTGGTGGTGGCAAGGGGGTGGGAATGAGAGCTGCGAAAAACTGTCTACATATGTCTTAGAGATTCAGGACAGAGGGGACCTGGAATCTGCCTAAACTAGGGAGGTCTAGTGAGTGCCAAATGTCTACACATGCTCGAGTTTAAACACAGAAACCCAGCAAAAAAGAGAGAAGCAACAACTGTTATAAGGCCAAATACGAAGAAAATATGGAAAATCCAAAAAGTTGCAAGACTCGGGAAGAGCAAGTAGTCTGTAACCAGGACTAGCAGATTGGACTGTGGTATCTGATCCTGTTGTTTGCTCTGGATGGGTTAAAGTGAGGGTGGGCAGGAAGGTTTTGTCTTGTTTTGTTTTTTTAAAGATTTTTATTTATTTATTTGACAGAGAGAGAGAGAGATGCAAGCAGAGGGAGAAGCAGAGGGAGAGGGAGAAGGAGGCTCCCCCTGAGCAGGAGCCCGATGTGGGGCTCGATCCCAGGACCCTGGGATCATGACCTGAGCTGAAGGCAGAGGCTTATTAACTGATCCACCCAGGCACCCGGGCAGGAAGGTTTTTGAAGCCATAGGTGTTGATCTGTATTCTCAATGACAACATCTTTATTGTTGATTTTCTGACTATAAAACTTGTACCTTGTTTACAAAATACTAAGAGTTTGGTTATGTGCTTTTCTCACAGAATAGTATTCCATGGATATATTTCCACGTTAATAAATAAATCATTACATACAGCATTAAAAAGAAAAATACAACTATGGTATTTTTCAGCATCCACCTTCAAAAGGCAAAATTTCCTCCCTCCCTCCCTCCCTCCCTCCTTCCCTCCCTTCCTCCCTCCTTCCCTTCCTCCCTCTCTCTCTCTCTTTCTTGTTTTGTTTCCTGTTGGAATTATGAAGTTTTAATTTAAACACCCAATTTTTGTTTGCTTAGTTTGTATTTTGCTTGCTGTTTTGGAATTTGCATATATATATATGTATTTGCATATTTTGGTAAGGCTTACTAAAAAATTATTTGAAATTTTAAATACAAAATTCTCTAACAGAAAACATCACAAATGCTCACATACCCGTTAACCACTAATAAACCAAGTAACAAAAAGTAACTGATAGAGTTGAAGCCTCTTTACTAATAGAATCCTCTTTTTTTTTTTTTTTTTTTTAAGATTTTATTTATTTATTTGACAGAGAGAGAGTGAGAGCAGGAACACAAGCAGGGGGAGTGGGAGAGGGAGAAGCAGGCTTCCCGCGGAGCAGGGAGCCCGATGTGGGGCTCGATCCCAGGACCCTGGAATCACGACCTGAGCCGAAGGCAGACGCTTAACGACTGAGCCACCCAGGCGCCCCTAGAATCCTCTTTGTATACCAATTGCTTTGTAGGTATGCCACAATTCATGTATCCATTCTTTCTATCATCTGTTTGATATTTGGATTATGGCCTCTTTTTGGCTAGTACTTATAGAGCTGCTGGAAACTGTCTTTTCCACGTATTTTGTCAATCTTTTTTAACTGCACTCATTCTGATTGATTTGTGTGTATTTTCTTGAGGTTTTAATTTGATTCCCTTATATATTGTGAGATTGAGAATATATTCTTGGCTCTTTTGACCGTTTGAATATTTTACTTATGTATTGGATAATTAAAAATATTATGTTGCTTAATTTTAAAAATTTATTTGAAGACTTTTTTATATATTAAAAAACTAAAATTTACATTCTGTCTAGTAAACTTTCTAAATTTTCAAATTAATACCAATAGTTTGTCTATAGATTTTTGTGTATTTTCTATAAGTTTTATTTTGTTTCCTTCTCTCCTTCTTTTCTTTTTCCTTTTTGAAAACTTTTTCGGGGCACCTGGGTGTCTCAGTTGGTTAAGCATCTGCCTTCAGGTCATAATCCCAGGGTCCTGGGATCGAGCCCCATGTAGGGCACCTTGATCAGCAGGGAGTCTACTGCTTCCCCTCCCTCTGCCTATCATTCCCCCTGCTTGTGCCCTCTCTCTCTGTCAAATAAATAAATAAAATCTTAAAAAAAAACCCTTTTTCCACTAGCTATGACTTCTAATAAAATGTCAAATAGATGTAGTCATCTAGATCTGAGAGGAAAATTTTTCTATATTTTACTGTTTAACATGGTGCTTATTGTTTTTATCATTAGGTATCCCTAATTGGGTTAAAGGAGTTTCCTCCCACCTCCACAACCCCAGTTTGCTAAGAGTTTTATATGAGTGGGCAATTATTTTTAATTAACTTTTTATTAAAATGTAATGTACATACACAAAAGTGAAACAATTATAATGATACGATTTAAGTATGCTTATAACTCTGCATTATCACTAAGACTTGGAATCATCTGTTACTTTCGTTTGGGTATTATAGTGATTGTGAAGAAGCTATTTAGTTTAATTTGCAATTTTTTATTGAATAATGAAGTTAAATACAAGTTTTCTGTGCTTATTGACCATTTGCATATCCTCTTTGGTAAAGTGATAGTTTTTTGCCCATTTTTTTTTTTAAGATTTTATTTATTTATTTGACAGAGAGAGTGAGAGGGAACACAAGCAGGGGGAGTGGGAGAGTGAGAAGCAGGCTTCCCGCGGAGCAGGGAGCCCTATGCGGGGCTCCATCCCAAGACCCTGGGACCATGACCTGAGCTGAAGGCAGACGCTTAACGACTGAGCCACCCAGGCACCTCTTTTGCCCATTTTTCTATTTGGCTTCCTGACATGCTCTTATTGATCTGTAGGTTTTCTTTATATACTCTCATATTAGTCCTTTTTAGATAAAGGTATTGAAAATTTCTTCCTCCACCTTGTGGCTTGCTTTACACTTTTGTTAATGGTTTCTTTTGATAAATAGCCATATTTTATTTTATAGTAATCTAATTTTTAAAATTTTAAGGTTATTGATTTTGGGTTCTGTTTGTTTTAGTCTACACCAGCATCATGAAATTTTCTCCTAAGTTCTTTTTTAAACCCCTATCCCTTTTTTTTAACTTTTCACATTTAGACCTATAATCTATCTGGAATTGATTTTTGTTTGTACAGTGAGATACTGGTCAAAACATTTTCCTTATATTGATATCCAGTTAATCTAGCACCATTTATTAAAAAAGACAATACTGGGGCGCCTGGGTGGTGCAGTCAGTTAAGCATCCAACTTTTGGTTTCCACTCAGATCTGATCTCAGGGTCATGAGGTCAGCTCTGCGTCAGCAGGTAGTCAGCGCTATATTCTCTCTCCCTCTCCCTCTGTTCCTCTCCCCTGTTCTCTCTATCTAAAATAAACAAATAAATCTTAAAAAAAAAAAGACAATACATTGTCTACTGCTCTGCATGGTCATCTTTGTCATAAAATCCAGGTGACTATATATATAGTATATATAGGTTTGTGGCTGGATTTTTTTTTTTTTTTTTTTGAGAGAGAGTGAGCCTGGGTGTAGGGGAGAGGGGCAGAGGGAAAGGGAGAGAGAAAATCCTAAGCAGGCTCTACGTTGAGCCTGGATCTTATGTGGGGCTCGATCTCATGACCCTGAGATCATGTCCTGAGCCGAAATCAAGTCAGACGCTTAGCGGACTGAGCCACCCAGGTGCCCTGTGGCTGGATTCTTTAATCTGTTTCACTAGTCTGTACCTGCTCTATGCCAATATCAAGCTGTCCTAATTATCTCCTTATCTTACAGACTGAGTCCTCCTGCTTTGTTCTTTCCTTTTTCAATACCTAAGTACTTTCTTTTCTTTTATTAATTTCAGAATAGAATTGTCAATGTAACAAAAAATCCTGTTGAAATTTTGAATGAATTACATTTAATCTATGATCAGTGTGGATAGAATTGATGACTTTACAATACCAGGAAATAAAAAATTTACAAAAGCAAGAAAAAATGTAGTAGAAAATACAGTAGAAATTGGTACATGGGAGTTCAAGTTACTGGAGTGTTCACCACGGATTTATAATTATTAAGATTCATATGTACAAGAAAATAGAGCTTAAGATGGAGAATATTAGCAGAAAACTGGAAACTCTAAAAAGTATTAAATCAAAAGGAAATAATAAAAATTTAAGACTACAGTAACTAAAAATAAAAACTTAATATCTGCTGGGGAGCGGGGGAGTCCAAGCTGGAGCTCTGAAAAAAAGGATAGAAAATCCTGAAATGAATATGAGAGACATGTGGGACAGATGTTCAAAACAAGAATAATTGGAGTCCAGGAAAGAGAAAAAGACTACTCAAAAAGCAAAGAGTTGAAAAATTTCCAAGACTGACTAAAGACATCAAGCTGCAGATTTAGAAATTCTAGGGAAGTGGGGCACCTGGGTGGCTCAGTCGGTTAAGCATTGGACTCTTGATTTCAGGTCAGGGCATGGGTCATGATCATGAGATGGAGCCCTGTGTGGAGTCCCTTGTCAGGCTCTGTGCTGGGTGTGGAGCCTGCTTAAAATTATCTCTCCCTCTCCTTCTGCCCACACCCTCCCCCCGACCGCCGCCTTGTCTCTCTCTCCCTCTTAAAAAAAAATGTTCTATAATCCTCGTGTAGGAGAAATTAAAAGGAGATATTATCCAGGTCCATTACACCTAAACTGTCATTCTCATTCCTGAACATAGATGCAGAAAGTCTAAAACCAAAAAAGTAGCAATTAAAATTTATAAATAAAAGGATAATGTATCATTACAAAGTTAATTTTATTTCAGAAATGCAAGGATAATTTAATATTATCAATACATTCATCAAATATAGGAAAACCATATGATCACCTAAAAGATGTAGAAAAAACCAGCTGATTAAATTCAACATGTATTCAGCATAAAACATTTAGCAAACTCGGGATGGAAAAGGATCTCCTTAGTTTGGTAAAAAAGATCTTTAAAAAATCTACAGAAAACATCCTACTTAATGGTGAAATAGTGACCATTCCCTTCTGAGATTTGGTATGAGAAAGGATGTCACCATCCTTATTTTCATTCTTTATGGTCTGGAAGTCCTAGTCAGTGCAATAATACAAGGAGAAAATGACACAAGGGTTATAAATAAAGTTGTTATATTAGAAGACAACACAACTGTGAATTTAGATAATCCCAAATAATTCACAGTTAAAATATTTGAGTTAATAATTTAGCAAGTTTCTGGCTTACAAATTTAATAGAAACATTCAGTGAAGTTCTACATTCTACCAACTACCAAATAATACTACAGAGTAGCATCGAAATGTATATAAATAAAAAAAACTGGGGAGCACCTGGGTGGCTCAGTTGGTTGAGCTCTTGATTTTGGTTCAGGTCATGATCTCAGGGTTGTGAGATCCAGCCCTGAGTCATTGGGCTCCAAGCTTAGGGGGGAGTCTGCTTGAGATTCTCTCTCACCCTCTCCCTCTGCCCCTCTCCCTGCTTGCTCATGCACACTCTCTCTCTCTCACACATAAATAAATCTTCTAAAAAATAACTGGAAGTGAAGTAGATATTCATCAAGTTAGATATATTTTGGCATTTCCATACTTTAGAGTTAGTATGAAGAAAAAAGTTGAATAAGGTAGATCAATATCTACAAAAAATTTTGTTAAATGGATCAAGGAAGCAAGTTGCAGAACAATACATATGGAACATAAAGTTCATTTAAAATAAAACAATCGTAAAAGTAAACTCTGTATTTAATTACATGTATTCAAACATTTTTAGAAGGGCAGAGGAAAGTGTCTGCAAGTGATAGTAGTTACCCCTGCAGACAGACTTCCATTACTACTACATGATTGTGTTATTCATTAAACTCTTCTTCACTCAAAATTACAGTTTTTCTCCTCTCCCTGGCATACAAAGAACATCTTATTTCTTCTCCCTTTGAAATCAACCGTGACCATGTGACTTGCTTTGTCCAGGGAAATATAAATGGAAGTGACATATGTTCTGGTTAGAAGTAATTCAGAACTGCTATAATATTTTCTGTGATCTCTTTTTCCCTGCTTTGATATTTGTGGAATCATGTGCTGATATACAGTCATCTACAGATCAAAGCAGCCAGAATACTAAGAAAAGGAGAACTACTTTGGGTTGTTGCTCAGACCCAGAAAGATAAATTCTGTTGGGTTAAACCACTGGAAATTTGAAATTATTTATCCCTATCACTGTAGCATAATATAGCCTCTCATAAATGATACGCACAAAGGAGGACTTGTACTCCTCTGAATTACTAGTTAATGTAAATATTTTATACACTCTTTCTTTCATTAAGAATGTTGAAAATAATGAATCTTAAAAATGTGGATATATTGCCTTGGATATAGGTTTAGCTCCTTAGAGCTTAAGAAAAGAGTAGGGAGAATAAAATTAATTATATAGGCTTTGGGGATGAAATCTGGCATTTTTAGGGAGCATACATACACTTTATAAGCCATCCTTTGTCTTTACCAATTTGCTGAGTTACTCAAATGCAAATTAAATTAAATTAGATGTAATAGTAAAGTGTTTGCATATGCAGCTTTAGACCTTAGAAACCATATTATGTCTCTTTATGAATGTTTCCTTCATCCCCATATCTATGAATATTCACACTCTGCTCATCTTCCAAAAGTAGCTCCTATCTCATGCCTTCAATGAATCTGTTTTCTCTTTACCCAGGGATCTCCATTTTCTGATCTTTAAGAATACTGTGAGTTCTATCTAAGAATATTTATTTTTGAACGGTTCTCTAATTACTTTCTAACAATCTAAAGACTTGGATTACCCCCAGCCAGGCCCCAGGGCTGAGGTGATGCTGCACTAAATAGGAAGGTGGTGGGGAGAGAGGTATGGGTGTAAACTGGGGTTTGCTAGTCCTTTTAGGATGAGGCTGGCACAAGGGACCACCAGCACTTGGGGCATCCAGGTGTTCTTCATCCCAGGACTCCTCTGCCTGGCCCCCAGAGAATTCCAGAGATCTGTGCCTCAGGCCTGATTCCATTCTCTAAGCTACCCCGCCCCCCCGCTTTTTAAGTAGACTCCATGCCCAGCGTGGAGACCAACGCAGGGCTCAAACTCATGACCCTAAGATCAAGACCCAAGCCAACATCAAGAGTCAGATGCTCTACTCAGCCACCCACGTGCCCCTTTCTGAGCTAGTCTTAACTTCAGGGCATCCCCGCCCATCATCTCCCAGCCCCTCCCCTAGGACCAGCACTGATTTCTCCTTCCCCCTGAAGCCATGTAGGGCACCCTGTGGGCTCCAGCTGAACCCTGTTTAGAAAAGAAAAAGACAAGTGCATATTTTAAAAATTTACAGTGGTTTAAGTATCCGGCATAGTGTAGAAAATAGAGTAGCCAATAAATAAATGTATTGTAAATGAATGAATGAATACATGGTGAGCAATTAATACTCAGTGACTTAATCTAGAGCACTTTTGTACAAACATTGGTTAGCCCACCTCTTTTTTCTACTTCTTATAAAGATTTTTTCCCCTTATCTAAAAGGTTGGCTTTCCTGTATTAATCTGGTCCTCCTTTATCAAGATTAAGATGGTCTACTATAGGAAACTAGAATATCCGTTAAAATGTCACAATAGTAATTCTGAGTAGAAACGTGAGGGGAGGAGCTATGTAGATTGCATGTGTAGGGCAAGGGACCTACCCTGTATTATTCTATTTGAGAGCCTATAACCTTTGGAAAGGTGACAATGAATATTTGCTGAAAACTTCTGGATGCTAAATCCTGTGCTAATTAACTTCTTTATATGAATTAGCTAGCTTCAACCTCGTGACAATCCTATAATGTATATATTACTATACTCCTACAAGAGAAGACTATGATATTTAAAGAAATTTGAAAATGTGTCTAAATTCAAAAATCATGCAACTTGGATCTGAGATCTTTTCTAAAAACCCAGGCTCATTTCTTTATCCGAAATCTTTTTACATTTTACATTTTCACGTACATCTGAACCACCTAGGGGTCTTGTGAAAAACTCAGATTCTGAATCAGGGCAGAGTACAAAATACTGCATTGTCTAAAACCTCTGAGATGACACTGGAGCTGCAGGTCCAAGGACCACATTAGGAGCAAAAAGCAGTTGAAATGTAGGAAAATTGAATTAATAAAACAACTGGAATGCTAAACAGCATTAGAACCCTAAGCAAAAATTACATAAAACATATGAAGTAAATATGCTAAATATATACAATTGTTATATTTAAAAACTCAGGTTTTTCACAGAATTTCTGAATTATCGTCATGATCTGAGGTCTTAATGCTCTAAAAGTTCGATGTTTGCTTAGTCATTGCAAGTCATGGATTTTTTTCTTTTTCTGGTACATCAATAGAGATTAACTTTTTAATTTTCCATCATTGACTTAATTAGGAATGATCATTTGCTAAAATAAAAGTAAAAAGGAATAAAAAAAAAGGACCACATTTAGTAATTCAGGAATTATTACAGTCTGAACTATAGGGGAAAGGAATGTACTCCCTTAAAAGAAATATTTTACCTTGAACTTCTTACAGGTTGCTGTTACATATTGCCTAGGGATCACTTTTGAACTGAGAAAGTAGTATTTTTATATATAGTAACCCAAGAATCACCCTGACCCCTATTCCTTACAGCTAAATAAACTGCAAAGCATGCAGTCTTCAGTGTTCTGCCGGCAGGAGCATTAAGATAAGAATTCCCACTATGAACACTGTGCTATCCTTTTGCCTCTATCTACTGATTAAACCTCAAAGGCCCTTTCAAACTGTCAGGAAAAGCACACACAAGGCGTTCTATGTGGATACGTGTGGCAGGGAAGGACAGGGAGTTCTTGAATTCTATATCTGGCGACTGCCTGACTTTCATCCTTAAAGCACGTGTGTCTCTGCTCTTGGATGTAGCACAGGGTTGTGCTGTGAGGAAAGCTTCTGGTAATAAAGGAAACACCAGGTGCATGCTCTAACTAGAACTCGGGGGAAATTATTAGATGCTAGCATCTGAGGCAGTGGAGGGTCAAGTCCAGGGCTAACTAGAAGAGGGCTTGGAGTCGATTAACAAACAAACACTTTAAACCTGTTGGGTCACAGGTGGCAGGAAGCATCTGTTATCAGCAAGGGGAAACTATGTATCACCTGGGGAGCCCTCAGAAGTGGAACATATGATACCGTTTCTCGGGTTGATGAGCGTGGGTAGAGAAGGTCCGAGAGAATTGAGAAGATATACATCGTTCCCTGCGTGTGATGAACGGGTTAACTTCAATCTTGATCAGACTCACAGAAGTGCCTATGGATTCGAACACAAGTAATATAATTTAGAAACCTCCATCATTCATGTCATCAACTAGGTTTAGTGGGGGTGGTGGAGACCTGGGCACAGGGATTCTTGATTCCTGGAGGGGACAGTAGTTTTTTGGGGTAGATACCTGCCTGGTGGACAAATATTTCCCGAGAGCTCACTTATCTAGAGGTTGTTCTTGAGTTTTGAGGTTTCTCCGCTCAAAAGTCCTGACTAAGCAGGTGTGATTTCTAGAAGGGGCTACTTACTGGGAGAGGAGGAGAAAGGCGATGTGTTACTGGGTAACAGCTTGACGTTCTGTCACTAACGAGGCCCTGGTGGCCTTGCCGTGGTTACCCCTAACAGCAGGGTAGTCCCTACTCTGCCCTAACGCAGAAGCATAGCTGTCAATTCTTTCCTTCCCCAGGGGTTTTGAAAGAGACATGAGATTACATTTCTTGCATGGCTTTTCCTCTTCTGGATTTCATAACCAATACTCTGTGGGCATCGCTTATATTGGTTCGTGCCACCTGAGGGAG
Organism: Leptonychotes weddellii; assembly: GCF_054177405.1. NCBI lineage: Eukaryota > Metazoa > Chordata > Mammalia > Carnivora > Phocidae > Leptonychotes > Leptonychotes weddellii. The sequence continues at coordinate 7,277,341 of NC_138376.1, read as the reverse complement.
AGACATCAGGGAAGGAGATGTCGACTCTTTTTCTCACCCAGAGGTCAAGCTCTATATTTTCAGAGAGGAGAAAAACCACTGGTTTTTTGGATTGCTATATGAAAGGGATTATATCCAACACAAGCCAGTTTTCCTCAGGCTCATTAAGGTGCGAAGTTCTGGCTTATGGTTTCTCACCTAATTGCTACTGTCTCTTTGGCCCCTACTGACAGCAATCTTAGACTTGAAGGTGGAAAGATTTTTAGGTTTGATCTATTATAGCAATGGTAAAGAAGGTTTCGATGGCATGCGAACTCTGATCAACTGGTTGCAGCTTTCAAGAGCCCGGTATGAGAAGCCTTTGCAGCTCTGCCTGCAGGTCAATGGAGAATATAAATGTCATGATCAGTTAGCATAGCTTTTTACAGTAGGAAATGGGAGAAATGGTGATGTACCACCTTAATATTGACCAACTCTATTATTTTATAGTTGAGAAAACCTCAGATTGCCAGGAAGTAAAAGAGATAAAAATTAGAACTGGGGAGCCTTACTCCAATTTCTGTGTTCCTTTTATTGCACTCTCCAGCCAATAGCTTTTACTTTTTTTTTTTTTTTAAGAGAACAAGCGAGCATGAACCGGGTGGAGGGGAGGGGCAGAGGGAGAGGAAGAGAGAGAATCTTTTTATTTTTTTATTTTTTTTTATTCTTATGTTAATCCCCCTACATTACATCATTAGTTTTAGATGTAGTGTTCCATGATTCATTGTTTGTGCATAACACCCAGTGCTCCATGCAGAATGTGCCCTCCTCAATACCCATTACCAGGCTAACCCATCCTCCCACCCCCCTCCCCTCTAGAACCCTCAGTTTGTTTTTCAGAGTCCATTGTCTCTCATGGTTCGTCTACCCCTCCGATTTCCCCCGCTTCATTCTTCCCCTCCTGCTACCTTCTTCTTCTTCTTCTTCTTCTTTTTTTTTTTCCTTAACATATATTGCATTATTTGTTTCAGAGGTACAGATCTGAGAGT
>NC_138376.1:7269352-7275834 GCF_054177405.1 Leptonychotes weddellii | reverse complement strand
TTTATTTATTTGACAGAGAATGAGAGAGAGAGAGAGAGAGCACATGAGAGGGGGGAGGGGCAGAGGGAGAAGCAGACTCCCCGCCGAGCAGGGAGCCCGATGCGGGACTCGATCCAGGGACTCCAGGATCATGACCTGAGCCGAAGGCAGTCGCTTAACCGACTGAGCCACCCAGGCGCCCGCAAACTACTGTTTCTTTAGGACATAATTATTTTTCACAAAAAAGCGTCATTTTAAAAATAATGGATTTCATTCGTTTTTAAATAAATAAATAAGTATAAATTTTTAAGTTTTAGCTTCTGATATAGTAAATAGTGACAGATATAATCCACATAAGCAAAACTCTTTGGGGCCTGGATAATTTTTACGCACGTAGAGGTGTCCTGAGACCAAACTTTGGACAGCGCAGTTTTATGAAACTGCCTTCAGTGGCATGTTGCCACCCGGCTCTAAGGAGGAGAGAATGGTTGGGTTTTTTACAGGCTGATTGTGGTTTCGGAGATGGAGCCTCAGAGTGTTCTGAAGAGAAACAGCAGGAAGAACAACTAGGATACGGGGCACCCGCCTGGTTTAGTTGGTAGCGCGTAGATGTGACTCTTGATCTGAGGGTCGTGAGTTCAGGCTCCATGTTGGGCATGGAGCCTACTTAAAAAAAAAATAAATGACTGGAATAGGACAAAAGAGATTTTGAAGATTTTGTTTTATTTTTGTTTATTGTTTTTATCCTATCGATAGCAATCTTTTTTGGAAGGAATTTCAGTATTTACTTACAAAATGATTTCTTCCAAAGTATATTCCCATTTGGACCCCATTGAGAGTCACCTTTAACAAGTATGGGTATTTCTGTATTTTTTCTACTCCTGAACACAAATGCTGTCACGCTTTGCCTCTCCATTGAATATTTCTCCCAACACATTTGTTTCACCTAGAATTTTGTTTTACTTTTTACTTTTATATTTTATTTTTAATGCAGAATATTAATTAAAGTTACTGACATATTTGATAAATTTCTGTGTCACCATCCTTCATTGTCTCTTCAGGTTCAAATGTCTTTTTGATGAATTATATCCTCTCCTAATTTTTTTCAGACAGGTTTGATAATAAACTCTCTTACTCTTTGGATGCTTCACAAGTAAATGATAATTTTAGTTATTTTATTTTCACAGCTGCATATTTTATTACTATCTATCTATTTTTGCTGATGAGAAATCTAATTAATATCTCCTTGTAGATACTCCGTTTGCTTTTGCATCTAAATGTAGGCAATCCAGGCACAATAGCAGGATTAAAAAAGAAAGACATATTTGGGGCAAACAGTGCTTCCAAATTTCACTGTACAGACAAATGTCAACTTTGCTTTTAATTTAGGCTTATGTCCCTGGGCCTATCACTGCTCCCAACCCATAAGAGATAGTCAATATAATTTTTGTTGTTGCTGTTTTGTTTTATTGTATTTTTTTAGTAAAGCATGAATGAATGAACACCAACTGTGTTGGCACTTATTATAAAATTTAAACCTATCAACAATTGAGATGTTGCTGAAGAATGTTAATTTGAGAGAATTTTAGATGCCAAAGTTTGTGGATCACAGAGATAAATTGAGAAGTCAGCTTGGTGGTTAGTATTGGTAGAAGCCTCATGTCTGTTCCCTTTTGCAAGTGCTCAGACATGCATGCTAAATTTTACAGGCTGGGCTGAAGCAGACTTCTGACTCAGAGTAGTCAGAAATGGTGTGATTATAGGGGCCACTATATATCATGCCTTGGAGTGAAGTTGTGAGGAATATTTCGGGACTTAGGGTCAAGGTTTGGGTGAAAGGGCAGAAGTCTGGATCAGAACCCCATCAGCCAGTGAAACACAAGTTGATGTGAGAGAAAAACGTCTAGGGCTTTTAGAGAAAAAGTCTTAACCAAAACAAGGGTGCATGTTGTGGGTACCGGTCACCTGGTTCAATTACAATGACAGATCAGATATCTTGGTGAATTTACTGTGGTGTCATGACAATCTACTCCGCAAACTGCATTTACATTTAGAAGAAAATGTTCTTAATATCATTTTTCTAAAAATCAATTTGTGTGTAGGTGGTCAACACCAGATGTTAGCAAAATCCTATTATCTGATTCTGCTTGTTTAGAATCACACCCTAATTCTGGTATCTTTTTTCTTTTTTTTTAAGCTTTTTTATTTATCTGAGAGAGAGAGAGGGAGAAAGAGGAAGGGAGAGAAAGAGCGTGAGAGACAGAGAGCATGAGCCAGGGGAGGGGCAGAGTGAGAGGGAGAAGCAGGCTCCCTGATGAGGGGGGAGCCCAATGCAGGACTCAATCCCAGGACCCTGGGATCATGATCTGAGCAGAAGGCAGATGCTTAACCAACTGAGCCATCCAGGCGCCCTCCTGTATCTTGCTGTGGGTACTTTTTAGGGAATATGGTATGTATCACAATGCTTTTTAAAATATCTTTTAACCATTGGGGATATGTAGGGTATTATATTCACTGCTTAAATCACGCACCCATATACACAAGCACGTGTCCATCTAAGGAGATCCACATAAGTGGAGACTCAAAGCAAACTCTTTTAGGTCAATGAACCAAAATGTGTCTGCAACAAAGAAAAAAAAAGGTTTACAAAATACCCCGCCTTCCTTTCCTCTCAGTCTAGGTAGGTAACTGCCTTGAATTCTATCTTCTTGGGTGGGTTGCTATGGATGATTGAATCCTACTACACTCCTTGCCAGTATTGTGTATCTCTGAGCTTTCTTTATGGTCAAGATCCTTCTCCCCATACCACTGATGTGAACAGGAACAGGGGATGTCATTCTTTGGTAGCATTTGCGTTTGTGATTGTCTTTGACCCTACTCTTCTGCTCTGAGTACTAAGGCCAAACAAGTGTCCTGGTTTTGGTGCAGTCTGGAGGTAGCAGTGTACATTTGTTTTTAAATTCCTCACCAGCAAGACCTTGGTTTTCCTTAGAAGCTGGCCAACCCAGCCCCCAAGTTACACCTGCTTCCAGCTGCCACCTTTCATGAGCCTGCTGGGTTAAAACACATTACACTGGCAGGCGCCAACAATTTTACATAGTCCTGAAAGCCGGAAAGCTGGATCAGAGGAGGGTTTACCCTGTGAAAATCTTGCTGTAGAACAGGGGAAAGAATTCAGCTCTTTATTGGCAGTTTGAGTGCTCTTGCTTTGAGGAGCTGAGAAAGCATGCCTCCCTGAGTCGGAAGCAGAGAATTAGGCACTGTGTTCTAAGGGGTGGCAGTGGGATAGAAATTTACAGGCAAAACTCAAATGTGCAGGAAGGTGGCCATGTTTCGCAGGAAGGTGGCCATGTTTCTCCAAAACTGGAGACCATTTTCTCCCAAACTGCTAAGTCAGTTTAAAATCCCAATCAGGGCATTTTCCTCGCTCTGATACTGTCCCCTCCTCTTCTTCTGGGATAGCGTGTGGATAGGGAGTCAGGGATGGCAACAAGGAGGAAATATCTGCTTTGCAGACTCTCTCGCTTGTGTCCTTAATTGGCTTCTGCTGAGACTCCTCCTCTCTCTGAGGCTGTGGTTCCCAGGCTCTGGCTCGTATGCATCCCCAGCTGATGGAGCGTATTATTGCTCTTACCCAATGCACCATGACTGCTCTGGGCTCCTTCCTGGGCCACCTGGTAACCAGGCGGGTGCCCTGTGTCAGTTCTCATGTATTCTTTGAAGTTCAATGATACCCACTTGGCTCCTGGATTTGAACTGATCATCCTGCATCCTCTGTTATGAGCTCCTTCTGCCCTTTGCTGTGGCAAATGTCTGGCAAAAATCACACTCCAAATTCTTAGCTAATTCTCTACCCATCTTGGGCAGGTGGGTGGAGTGGGCAATAGGATCTTCTCCTTGCCTTGCTGGTATTATGGGAGACCTAGGAGAGGTATATAGGTGGCTGTTTCAGGCCCTCTTTGATGACACCTGCCTTCCAATCAACATCTAGGCTGCTTGCTCAAGGCAGGGCTAGGCTCCTGGTAGAGGTGAGGGCTTGCTGTGCTCTACTTACCAGCAAGCAGCTACTTTGTTTGGCTCCATGGGAATTGGGAAGGGCCTACTTTGAATGAGCATAAGAGGAGTAAGAGTACCTGAAACTTTCTCAAACACAAAGTTCCCTATCCTTACACATGTATCCTTATACATTATAACCATCGTATTTCCTGAATCCTCTAGATCAACATCCCACCTTAAATTCAAGAATTCTAAGTTCCTAATATCCCTTGGTGGTTCACTTTAACTTTAAATGCTTATTTTTCCCTTGTAATGCATTTCAGTTATCTATGATTTGGTATTTGCCATTTTTTTTTTAAATAACAGAAATAACATTTAAAGGCCCTGTGTGTGTGTATATATATATATATATTCTAGAAGAAAAATTTCTGAAAAAAAGAAAAAAGAAAAATTAATTTCTGATAAACTTAGTTACTTGTATTAAGTCATTTCCCACATGATCAGTTATATAAAAGAATTCATCTCAGTAGTAATATAATGAAAAAAGATGTGGTTCAAGTAACTAAAGCAGAGAGATGAAGAGATGTAGCATTTTTAGAAGTTGAGCATCTGCTCAGTGTCCCCAAACCTGCAAAACATAGGGTTTTATATCTGGACTCTTACATCTCTTGCCAGATACCCCCAATAAGCTGCAGAGACAATGATCTCTTTTGATTTGATAATGTTGGTCTCTGATCATAACGGTGTTCAGGAAGGATGTACGGTGAATTGGGGAGAAATTAAAATATAAACTGAGAGAACTGTCTTCAGTAACCATAAAATACTTTATATGTGTGCATGCATATGGTAGCTTTTATTGGGAATAAGGTACTATGCTTTCTGTCTTTCCCAGATGATAGAAAATACAGGAAATCTATTTGAAGGCATGAATGTTGAGAATTCTAAATCCAGGGGTACATTTCTTCTTCTGAATCGAGGACTAACATGTTCATTGCAATTAGGAAATTGACTGCTATGTAAGAACCAAGTCAGAATGAGAGTTATGATTACAAGTGGAATTTGTATAAGTTATGATTATAAAGAGCAACATATAGTTTATAAAACATGATTGCTTCTTTTGATCCTCACAATCATGTTTTGAGGGAAGAATTATGTTCCTCCTAATTTACTAGTGAACCCAGCTGTTAAGTTACTTTCACGAGGTAAATCAACCAAGAAATAAAGCTGGGGTTCACATTTTATGATAATATTTTTTGGTAGATCAATTCTCTTCTAATAGATCTCTAGGTGCATTTGTGAACATTCTTTTATTTAATATTTTAAAAAGACTAAAATAATGTCACCTCCATTAAGACTCAGTTAGTTGTTAATGGAGATTCATTTGCTTTAATTTTTTTTATTAGGAAACTTTCAAACTTGTAGGAAAGTAAAGAGAATAGTGTAATGAACAACTATGTATTCATGAGCTAAATTTAATGATTGTGTACTTTTCACTATATTTGCTTTATACATTTTTTTTTGCTGAAATATCTAAAATAAATTATAGGCTTTATGATAGTTCATCCCTAAATTCTTTAGAAGGCATTCTCCAAAAATACAGACATTTTTCCTAATTAATCACCTGCTTAACTATTATATCATCACAATGACATCCTTACTTACATCCAGTTCATATTCAAATTTCCTACATTAGCCTTTAATACTTTTTTTTAAAGATTAATTAATTAGTTTATTTATTTGACACAGAGAGAGATAGCGAGAGCAGGAACACAAGCAGGGGGAGTGGGAGAGGGAGAAGCCGGCTTCCTGCCGAGCAGGGAGCCTGATGTGGGCCTCGATCCCAGGACCCTGGGATCATGACCTGAGCCGAAGGCAGCCTCTTAGCCGACTGAGCCACCCAGGTGCCCTAGCCTTTAATACTTTTTAATGTTGGTGTGTTCAAGGTAGGATCAAGTTTAGGTCCACAGACCACACTGGGTTGTTGTCTCTTAGTAGCTTTGCTTGAAGACTCAGTGTACCTTCCTTTTGCTCCTTCCCCCTCCCACGTACCTGTTGAGTAGAGCTGGCTGGTTATCCTGTAGAAAGTTCCACCGGCTGGATTTCTCAGATTGCTTCCTTGCTTAACTTGTTCCTCTCATGGGTGCTGCTTCTGTTCACTGAAAATTAGATCTACTATTTCCATTAGACTCACATCAGTCCTTTTTAGAATGACTGTTTCAGGGGTGAGACAGAGGAAGCATGTCCAGTTGACCCATGCTTAGTGACGCTGATGTTGATTACTATGTGGAGGTGATCCTCACTTCTAAAAGACTATAAATAAAATGTTGGAGAGGTTGTGGAGAAAGGGGAACCCTCTTACACTGTTGGTGGGAATGCAAGGTGGTACAGCCACTTTGGAAAACAGTGTGGAGTTTCCTCAAAAAGTTAAAAAATAGAGCTACCCTACGACCCGGCAATTGCACTACTGGGTATTTACCACAAAGACACAGATGTAGTGAAAACAAGGG
>NC_138376.1:7238601-7269252 GCF_054177405.1 Leptonychotes weddellii | reverse complement strand
CCAACTTTTGCATCAACATGGATGGGACTGGAGGAGATTATGCTAAGCGAAATAAGTCAAGCAGAGAAAGTCAATTACCATATGGTTTCACTTATTTGTGGAACATAAGGAATAGCATGGAGGACATTAGGAGAAGGAAGGGAAAAATGAAGGGGGGGAAATCGGAGGGGGAGACGAACCATGAGAGACTATGGACTCCTAGAAACAGACTGAGGGTTTGGAGGGGAGGGGGTGGGAGGATGGGTTGGCCCAGTGGTGGGTATTAAGGAGGGCACGTACTGCATGGAGCACTGGATGTTATACGCAAACAATGAATCATGGATCACTACATCAAAAACTAATGATGTACTGTATGGTGACTAACAAAAAATAAAAGACTGTATTTTTTGCAGTACTTTTCATACTTCATAATTAATTTCAATTAATTCTGGACTCTAACTTGGACATGTATACACACTGAATTGCTTAGATTCCATAGAATACTGAATGCAGGTATTTAACCAATACGAAAAGATAGGAGACGCTCGGGAGAGTGCGTTCAATGTATCTTTGAAATTAAACTGAAGTTAGTATTATTTGCTAATGAGACATTGTGGATTCAAGAAGAAACGGCCCCATCAAGACTACTCCCTTTTGATTCATTTTTTGTTTTTTACCCTCAGTGACCTTCTATTTTTTTGTCTCACTGTATTCCCTGAGCACCTCTGAATGTGCAGCATGCCTTACCAACATTTCGGAGATCCTAAGAGCAGATTTAAAGATTAAGTGTTTTCCTCCTCGTCCTTGCTTTCCAACACACACAGACACACACATATATATACACATAGCGAGAAAGAGAATTGAGAAATAAATGTCACTCATTTACTCAATTTTATGACACATTTTTCACGGATTTATTAGGATCATTATCATTAGGATAGGTATCACTATCCATGCATATATCTTTGTGCACGTGTGTGTATGTGTGTGTGTGTGTATTCAAAAGCAAATTTGAATATAAGGTGAGCCTTGCAACTGATTGCATTTTAGAATCACAGGCATGTGTTAGCCTGCATGAAGATGTTATAAAGAAAATCTCTTCTGTATTCTGTACACTCACATTCTCCTCTATCTAGTGGTCTTGATATGTTAATAATTTTTAAAGTAAGCTTTGTTTTCACTGAGAGTAGCTCCTCTTTTAAAGCTCCTTCGGTGGAGGGACATGTGGCCTGGCTTCACTGATCTGCAAACAACAGCCCCTCTGAGTACTATCATCATCCAGACGGTTTTCTTACTGAGCAGTTATGAAGGTTTATGACCAAGTTATAAACAGGAGAAGGGAGCTTATGTTAATGAGGTCAACGCTGTTTCTGTTATGTCTTTGACTTATTAAACAGTCCCCCAAAGGGAATACCTTTTCCAAATGGGCTAAATAGAGAGAGAAACTTTTGCCAGCTGAAGACTTACACCGCAAGTGTACTTACTGGTGTACAGCTGGATCTAAATCCGTGTGGAGCCATTCAGCAAAACCTAGCCCGCTGTAGCTATAACCTTAGTATTTACTTATGTATTTGTATCAATGGTCACTTCCACAGTGATTTCTTTGTCTCAGTCAACTCGGGCTGCCATAACAAAATACGGTAGGCTGAATGACTTACATAACAGGAATTTATTTTCTCACTGTCGTGGAGGCTGGGAAGTCCAAGATCAAGGTGCTAGCCAGTTTGATTTCCTGGAAGAGCTCTCTTCCTGGCTTGCAGATGGCTGTCCTTCTCACTGTGTCCTTTCCTGGCAGGGAGAGAGAGAGCAAGCGAGCTCTCCGTTGTGTCTTATAGAAGAGTGCTAATCCCATCATGAGGGCCCACTCTCATGACTTCATCTAACCCTAATTAGGGCCCAAAGACCCCCCACTTCCAAATGCCCTCATATTGGAGGTTAGGGCTTCAACATATGAATTTGCAGGGAGGGGAACGAACATTCAGCCCATAACAGTCTTCATCTGGAGAGTGAGTGAATGAGGGAAAAAATTATATCTATTTTGTTAGATCATTTGGTTTACAAATCAGCCTCTGAAGATTTAGGTTGTTTGTGCTTTATTCCCCAGCTGCTGGGCTTGGTGTCAGAAGAGTTGCTTCTGTTATGGTCTGGTGATGATACTTGATCGAATGAGAGCATACATCTCACCACTGAATCAGAATAAAGGCAGGCATCTCAGAAAAGTTCACATATCGTGTGAAGGGTTGATAGTTGATATAGCTCATTCTAGCACAATGGATCAGGGCATGCTGGTTGTGGGTTTTGTCTTCAGTGTTGCAATGTTTTATCAATTTGCAATTATAGTCTTAGCCCCAGATTTGTATAGCCTTTGATAAGGAAGTCACCAGCTTGCGGTTGGGTGGGGTGGGTAACCAGACAGCTGCTCATGCATACCAATGAGGGTTTTGTCGATGCAAATTTGGAGAGCCCTTTTAAAAATTTAGCCCTAAGTGTCTACTTTGAGCTTCGGTGTGATATGTGATACGAGACCACTTAACCAGCAAGTTTACCTCTAATTTTAGCTTCACCTGAATTAAAGCTGGCGTGATATCGCATACTGCTACAGACATTAGCAACTTTAAAGTGTAGAGAGAAAGAACCTGAAATTAGATGCAGTCCAAGGGAAGAATCACCAGAAAGTCACTGATGGTTTTGTGTTGTTTTCAAAATTTCAGGAAATCTCTGATGAATATTAGGGTGAAAGAGATAATTTGCTTCTTCATAGGAACACGTTTTTATTTATTTCCTACTTTGGCGGCTTAAGACAATCAGCCTACAAACACAAGAAGCCAAACAAAACAAGCTGTTTGGGGAATGGATTCTCCAACAAATCCCTCTCCAATGAGCTAGGGTCCTCAGTAAAAAAGGATGCTTTGCATCTCCAGCTTACTCCTCAAACGTCAGACCATTGGGCTGCTGAAATGTTCCAGCAAGCGAGACAGCTGAACAGTCATTGTACCATTTTGTTCTGGATATGTGGCCAGCCCAGGCAGATAAGCATTGTTCTTTGTGTGAGGGGACAAAGAATGTAAGCTTCCCATATTCTCTCTTAGATAATCAAAGTGACCGCTCCATATATTAGCTTAGCATTTCTGCTTCTTGTAAGACCACATCCCTGACTTCATCTGCACTCACAGCAATGTTCACACCCAAGTACCAATCAAATGAATCGAGCCTACCTGTTCTCATTGACTGTAGCTGATACAGGATGACGACAGAGAGAAAAGGGGACAGTCACCCTTAGGACAATAGGCACAAAGCAACAAAATAGAAAAATAGCCAATGAGTGAGGGCTACTTCTGCAGGAATCTATGGTATCAATTAATTCAACAAATATTTATTTTGTGCTGGGAAGGATTATTAGATTGAAAGACCCAAAGATGTTAAGGTGCTGTCTTTACCTTCAAGGGATTGGCAGAGAGGCAGATCAAAATATGCAGATGAATGAAAGTATTATGCACATTGTCATACAAGTCCATCTTGTTTACGGGGCGGGGGGGGGGCGGGATTCTGAAGAGTGCACCAGCCCCCTTACTGGGGACGTCAGGAAAGGCTTTAAAAAAGGGCAGAGGAAAACTGTCGGGGGAAAACACCACCAAAAAATAGTACAAAGCAGTATAGGGTAAATAAGAATGAGGGAACCAAACATCTACTTAGTAGGCACTTAGAGAAGGGAGAATTCACTCTTGTTTAGAGTGGAAAGGGAAGATAATGTAAGAAAGGGAGTTGAGTAATATATGTTGTAGTTTGAAGGTGAAAAGTTGTAAAACCTGACCTGTGCTAACACTGCCTTAGTCCCTGCTTGTGCGTGCAGTCTCTGTGGGGCCAGGCTGGGGGCTCTAGGATACTTAGGGCAATAGAAGTCATAACCTTCTCAGTGGCTCTGGAGATGGGAAGATAGGGCTAAGTCAGCCCAAACTGGGCTTGTAATTGCCACGCCATTTCCATTTTACACAGTATTTTGGTACCGTTGGTTGTTTTTTTAAAAACACAACATACTTGAACAGAAATACATACAGGACTTCCTTCTCCACTACAACATACCTCCCTATGAAACAGCAAGAGGTAAACTATATAACAGGCCATGGTACTAGAGAAGAAGACATGTGGAGTTTATTTCCTCTGAACATAAATTCAGGGAGGAAATCTCAGTTTGTGTTTTGAAATAGATTCTATAGCTCTTAGACTCTTCCCAAGAAATGTCTGAGTAAATGACCTTGGATTCCTGAATGAATGACTTCCCTTCTGAGTGTCTGGTGGCATAGTTTTACCACTGTGTAAAGAATGGATTCTTGGTTGGGCAGACTGTGCGATCTTAATGTTCACTGATGCACTAGCTTTTAGTTTGACATGAGAGAAGGGATGGGTTTGTCAGATTTCTTCAAAGATATCTCTTTCCAATTGAAGAAATTCTTCATGCCCAGGCAACCAGCCACCCACATGTGCAAGCCCCAAATAGGAATGTCTGAATGTGGGTGGGTGTCTCTTCTGGATGTGTGTACCTTTCTGTGGACGCACAAAACAAAAACCAAAGATCTATAAATGGGTTGATGGATTAAAAAAAGCCTAAGTCAGTATATGGCATTAGTTACATTTTTATCAATGCCTCCTTTTCAATCTTAGAATAATTCTTTGATATGCAACAGTGCAAGCTCTGTAGGAAATTTTGTTATGGTGGTAGGAAGACCTCAGAGTTTTAAAGGATGGAGCCTTGGTTTCTTAGCTGTGCCTTGAATTACCTCTGAGACCCCAGATGAGTCCCTTCAGTTTGAAGAATTTTGTTTACTTCCTTTTTCTTTTTTTCCTTAGAGAGAAGGGGGGAAGGGCAGGGGAAGAAAGAGAATCTTAAGCAGGCTCCACGCTCAGCGTGGAGCCCGATGTGGGGCTTGATCTCACAATCCTGGGATCATGACCTGAGCTGAAATCAAGAGTCGGATGCTTAACTGACTGAGCCACCCAGGCACCCCTATTTTCTCCCTTTTTGAATGGAGTGAGTTGAATTAGTGATCTATACAAATCCTTCACATTCAATATTCTATGATTCTAGATTCTATGAATAAACCAGAGAGATCTTAGTTTCAGAAATCTATTGTTAGGAACATTTGCGTCATTTGGTTCCTACAGTGCCTAATTCAAGCTGGCTACCAGAACACAGCTCTCTGTCATGTCGTTGGGAGACTGATGTGCAGGGTGGTAGCACCGCCTGGATTTGGAAGTTGAGTCAGCTAGAACACAGATGGGAGGAGAGGATTTATGTAAGGTCGTAGTTGTCACATGAGTAACAAAACCTGTTCCAGGAGAAAGCCATCTTTTTCCTGCAGCTTCTAGCTACCTAGGAGGAGCTTGGGCTCCACTAGATTCTGCCTTATGATGGCAGAGGAATTAATAGGTGATTATGACTCCTTGATAATTTGGGGTAGGTTTGTTGTGTCATGGTAGGGAGCTAGGGCTGTCAGGTTGAGTTAGGACCTTAACTCTGGAGTCTTGTGGGGACCCAGTTTATAAGATTCATTCCATCCATCCTCTGCTGAATTTCATATGTATTTGACCATGTGTATCAACAGTTGTTTTCACTCTAACGCATTGACCCCTTGCTATTATATGTAAGGTAGTATTTTAGGCTATATGGGAAACACAGAGATGGTCCTTTTCTTCGAAAAAAAAAAAAAAAGGGAATCAAATGAAGGAGGCTCAGTGTATTGTAAGCATTGTAAGCATTTATTAATTATTATTGAATAACATAATTGTCATTTTGATTTTGCAAAATAAATGCTATTATTATTTACATGGTAAAAAATGCCTAAAAAACCATGACAATGTTTGGGTTTTTATTCATAAGTGGTGTTAAATTTTGCAATGGGAAATGACTAGTTATGCTCAGAAACTTAATCTAGTTCATGCCTAATGGATAGAATCCCAAGTGACCCATGAAAAATATTTGCGTGTTAGAACTACTTTTTCATTTGGTAGAGAAATGCCTAATTTAATTTTGCCAAGTTGAAGTACGTAGGACAAATTATAATAGACCATTTTACTTCTTAAGAAATTTTAATTATTTGGCTTACATGATACCCTATCGTGTAAAATGTTTTCACCCTACAGCTTTTTAGTTGTTCTAGTTCAATTTAAAGTCAGAGCAGGAGGGTCCTGGTACTTTTGATACTGATATTTCAATTAAGGCTTAGGATGTGGATAATGATGAGAAACTAGAGGTATAATTTCCTTATTTGTAAATGCAGATTAATATTTGAACCTGACTCCACAGTTCAAATAATATTATGGAGAGTAAAATTCCATGCCTTATAAGCTATGAAGGATGTTGTTTTTCAGGTAGCTTGGATGACATACTGACTATGGTTACAAGGCTTTCTAATCCTTTGATTCTTTTTACGTTCTAAATTTAAACACTAGGGAAGGAATTCCTAGTGTCCCATTCTTACTTTAAATACATCTGAAAATATGTAAATAAGATAGGCACAATCACCTAAAATGTTTGAGCAATCTCTACTTAGAATGATTTATGCTTTAGAGTTGCAGTCTGTAAAAATCTGGTCACCTTCACTAGGTTCGAAGTACTTGTTTATAGGGACTGTGGTTCAGGAGCCATGCTAACTTCTGTGGTCTCAAAACTGTATTCCCAGGAGGTTCCTTTTTCTATGGGATAAAAGAAACCTGAGATTTAAATCTAATTTTCTCATTGCTAATTTATTTTCTTTTTCTTTCTTTCTTTCTCTTCCTTCCTTTCTTTTTCTTTCTTTCTTTCTTTCTTTCTTTCTTTCTTTCTTTCTTTCTTTCTTTCTTTCTTTTTCTTTCTTTCTTTTTCTTTTTTCCTTCCTCCCTCCCTCCCTCCCTTCTTCCTTCCTTCCTTCCTTCCTTCCTTCCTTCCTTCCTTCCTTCCCTCTCTCTCTCGCTTTTGCTTTCTCTTTCTCTCTCTTTTCTTTTTTCTTCCAAAATACTGCATTGAAGTCTTTTTTTTCCTCTTTGATTACATAAAAGTAGAACAGGTATAGAATAATACTCGGGTGAAACAAGTACCCTTCTTAGATAATGATTCAGAGAACTTTACCATCACCTTTATCTTGTTTGTAAAGGTGCGCTGGGCCTTATGCTGGCTCCCTTGGGGTGGGGGGTGGCTCCCCTCAGACTACAAGAATTTGTGGCTATTGAAAAGCTCCATGTAGAGGCCTGGCTGGCAAAGGGGCAGCTGTTCTAATTGGTCCCAGGAGCCTTGCAACCGTGGAAGGAAGGAATATTCCACCACCTTTCCATTACACAACATTTCCATTGAAGAAACTCTGTTCTGGGAAAGATTAAATGGAAAAAAAAAAAAAGAAAAAGACTCTATAGATAAAAGTATTTGCAGAATACCAGATTAAATAAAGTTGATAAGTATATACTTATGTTAGGACTTCTCATAGTCATTAATATGCTAATTCTCATTATGAATATCCTGGTGAGGGGATGTTATGGGAAAGATTTTCTAAATGTAGTAGATCAGGAGCCCTCTTTCTATTAAACATCTGTTAAATATTGTAAAAGAGTCAAATTTTGAGGACAAGTGTTTGGACAAAGCTGTCTTAGCCACCACGAACTTTCTTGCCTTCCCTTGGAGGCAGGTGTGGGAGGAGGAGGCAGAGAGTTCTAGTGGCTTGTTAGTAGACACCCCTCCCTTCAGTGGAGACTTCCCAAAGCTGGGCTCCTATGCCTGCAGCTTCCTCGACATCCTCTGCTGCCTCTGTCCAGTCTCTGTTGGCACGGAAAGTAGAAACTTCTCCATGACTCAACTTGTCACTCAATACGAGCCTTCTGTCTTGAGGCTCATATCTGCACTGTGAAAATGGAGACATCATGTATTTGGCCTCTCTCGTCCCTTCCCTGTTACAGTCTGTCTTCATTTCATCTTTCATTTTCATCCTGGGCCCTGAGAACTTGTTGCCAGAGACATTTTTAATGACTTAAGAAAAGGGGGGCATTTAAAACACTTATCTAAATTCAGAAAAACAGTGGTTATTGGTGTTTTTTTCCCTGAAAAACATATTTCTGAAAGTGTTCCCTTTTTTTTTTTTTTTTTTTTAAAGATTTATTTATTTATTTTAGAGAGAGAGAGAGAATGAGAGAAAGAGTGGGGGGAGGAGAGAGGGAGAGAGAATCTCAAGCAGACTCCTTGTTGAGCATGGAGCTGGATGTGGGGCTCTCTCTCACAACCCTGAGATCATGACCTGAGCCGAAACTAAGAGTTGGATGCCCAACAGTCTGAGGTACCCAGGTACCCCAAAAGTGTTCCCTTTTTCTTTTGAAGCCAGATCATGAAATACAGAGCAGCAAATAAGAGCACATGCACACCATGTTACCCATGACCATGAATGTGCAGCAAGGTAAGAACAAAAATGGTCTCCTCTCCGCTCTTCCCCCCCCCAACTACAGGCATCCAGTGGCAGTGAGTGTCTGCTTTGGCTTCAGGATTCTGCCTCCAACCAGGTCTGTAGCCTGGTGGAAGGTAAGCTCTTTGAGCTTAGCTTCTTCACCTGAAAAGTAAGGGTAATTGCACTTCCCTCCTGGGGCACTTGGGAAGAATAGATGAGAAAACACCTGGAGAGCATAGAGGACAGGATCTGACCCACAACAGGTGGTGTTTTTGCCTCGCATCCCTGTATTGTTGACCTTGCACACGACTGGGTCCAGCAGAAGCCTTGACTTCTTAGTGAAGCAATTTCATAGGTTTCAAAGGAAGCTCAGAGTAGCTGGATCCTGGGAATGCAGCTGATTTCGAGCTGCATGCTCCAAGGTCTTTTTGTGGGCAAGGGCTTCTGTAGATGTGCAACGTGGCCAGACCAGAGTGCGGCTCTCAGGACACAGAATTGTGGCACGAATTCGTCAAGGCACCTGTGAGGGGAGACCGCAGTGCTCAGAGGGTGCTAGGAGGTGGTGCTGCTGTGAGCCATTCGGGTATCACACTGTCCATTCACTGCGCGAAAGAGAAAGCTGCCAGACATAAAGGTACATACAGATCAGAAGAATCCGAGACCAGCCAGAGGGTCCGGATTTCTTCCTCCCAATGGGCATAAAGGAGTACTGTTTGTCGCTTCTTAAGTAGGACATCTCGGACTCTTGAGGTTTAATGGAGGGTAATAGCCAGGATCTTTCAAACTAACACAGGCAAATATATATACTAGCTTTTCCTCTAAGACGTTTTATTTACTCCCTCCCTTTCTTTCTCTCTCCTTCCTTCCTCCCTCCCTCCCTCCCTCCCATCTTCCTTCCTTCCTTCCTTCTTCCCTCCCTCCCTCCCTTCTTTCCTTCCTTCCTTTCTTCCTTCCTTCCTTCCTTCCCCTGTTCCTCTGTGCTTGTCTGTCTGTTCTGTTTCTCTCTCTCTTTCTCACACTTTTCTCTTCCTCCCTCTCTCTTAGCATATAAAGATGCCGTTTAAAAATCTTCTGTCTGGCAACATTTGAAAAGGAATATTATTTTACCTGTAGTTGCTACTTACTAAGCATCTCAAGGCAAGAACACTTTTCCTGTGCCCAAAAGAAAATGGGTAATCTTTTGGAAAAACAGCCAACTTTTGGAAAATAATAATTTTCATTTCTGTGGTGCTCCTGTAGAGTTTACAAAGCATCCCCACATGCCTGATCTCATTTAATCCTCCCAAATTCTGTTATCATCTCCACATTATAGATGAGAAAGATTTAGGGATTTAGGGAGGGCTAAATGAAGTAATTTATATGAAGTGTCTCAGCAAGAGGTTGGAACATGGTAGGTGGCCCTGAATTCCCTTTTTCTCTCTCCAGGTAATATGTCTGTTCTCCATCAACAATCCTTTCTACTCCTCAAAACAGACTCTTTCCACTTTAAACCACAGCCACTAGGACAGAACAGTTGGCGGAGCTGTACATTTCTGGGCTAGAAGGGGCGGGTAGTTGGCCGTCAGAGAGCATTTCTTTGTATAGAAAGGGCAAGAAGCCCTATAAGATGGCAATTTGGTAGGACAAAGAAAACGTACTCTTCTGCTTTTGATTTGTTCACAAACTTCAAATTCCAGTACACACAGCTGTAGAAAAGGATCTTTTTTTTTTTAATTTGTTTTCTTCGCCTCCCCCACCCCCGTTCACTTATCTGAGGTGAACCGCCATGCAAAAGAACACAATAAACGACTGTGCCCTGCAGGGCCCTGAATTTGAGGCACACCAGGGGCTATGAGAGCCACACACGGATACGAGACAAGCAACAGCACAGAAGAGTGAGCACCAAGTGGTCATTTTGTTGGAATGCTTCACAGAACAGATGGGCTTTTATGAGTTTTCTGAAGTTTGTTATTATAAATCTAAACTGTTGTTCTGAGGATTCTTTTCTTCTATATACATTTTAGTATCTCTGTTTGTATTTGGTGTTTATGAAGTGCAAGGGACCAGCCAGAGGGTCCCCTTGGAACTGGGCGTGTCAAGGTAGTATAACCTTCTCTCGTTAGGTTCCCCCAGAAATCCTCACTCTACCTATTCAAGCCATGTGGCTAGGGGAACAGATTTAACAGGAGGGTCTGTGACCACATCTGAGGCATTGTTCAGGGGAGATCATGCTACAAAATCATGTTAACTGCCAGATCTCATAATACATCCAGTGTTCCTTTCTTGCTCACACAGGGTAAGGCAAGTTGTGGGGGTACAGGACTCAGGGAGGCACGGGGACTCTCCTCCACGTGGTCACTCAGGATCCAGGCTGACGCAGGCACCGACATTGCCGTGTGACATTTGCTAGGGCAAGAAAAGAAAGAACCCGGAGAAGCACAAAGAGAATTATCATTACCATAGCTCGGAAATGACATGTGTCATTCCTTTCCAAATTTCACTGACCAGAACTGGTAACATGGCCTTGCCTACCTGCAAAGGGACTGGGAAGTATGGTTTTCCATAAGCCAGGAAGGAGGAATAGGAAATGGAATTTGATGAACGCAGAGCTTCTGCTCCGTCTTATTAGATGTTTGCAGAAATAGATAGTTCAACATTATTGGGGATTTTATCGTGGGCGTATGTTGTATAGCCTTTGTTCAAAGAAGAACAAAAATACATGTAATAAGAGCAATCAGATAATAAAAATATTTATCTTTGCCTTTAATTAAAATATTAATTATTTTATATATATAACTAAAATGTCTACATGACAGTGACCTTTTAAAGGTCATTTTCTTAAATAAAACGACCTTACATTATCTAAGCATACATTAATATTGAGCCAGAAAAGACTCTAAAATTTCCTGGGTGGGTATGACAGGACAAGGTGGCACAAATTAGACATGTCTTTGGTATGAGGGCTCTAGACACTTAAAAATTTAATGTGATAGAATTTGAAATAGGAATTTTTGAGACTTACTTTGCTGCTTCAGGCTGAGAAGGACACTTCTTCATAGTTTTTTTATGCATATTTTCATCTACTTTTAAATATAAAAAAATTAAAGGCAAAGTCCAAACATTTAAAGGTGAAAGGAAATCACCCATGCATTTCTGGCAGCATTATAAATTGGTACAGTCCTTTGGGAAAACAATCCAGCGAAATGTATCAAAAGCTTTGCAAGTACAGTATTGCTACCAATATGTCAAGAGTCATAAAAATGCTTATAACCTCACTAATCCCACCTCTGGGAACCTAACTCAAAGAAACAGTTATCCCCGATCAATCATCTCTGGTAACGTTCATGAAAGGCAGTGTGGTTGGCTGCCACCCCAAAAAACTACTTTGATAAGGTCATGATTAAAACTAATGGAGGAGGAACAAAGATCATATAGCATTCATTATATATATCATTCTCAAAATTGCGTGAGTAAACATTCTAGAAAGCATCTATTAACTTAAATAAACAGTTATTTGTCATAAATTCCTGGTTCTTCCATTTTCCTGCAAGATCACTGTTGATTTTGTGAGCTCCTCTGGCAGATTCCCCCAGAAGTTTTCTATTCGACAGACTGTCTCTGCAGTTTTCAAATAAATACTTACAGCATGGAAGTCTAATTTTTATATCTTAAGTGTTGGCAAAATACTTAAGTAACCAGGTGGCTTTAAAAAGTATTCATGCTTCATATTGGCACATTTTTCTAGGTCTGGTCTCCCATCTATACATTGAATTTTTTTTTTTTACTTGAAGCCAAGATTTATTAAAATACCCTTAGCATATTTACAATTGGAAGCCTTGAATGCAGTTCCTTGCAAATTCTAAAAATAGAGTTCTATCTCTTTTAAAAAATTAACAGTGGTATCAACAGAATAGGGTAAATATTATCTATTGCAGACATAGAACTCTTTGAATAGACAATCTACATTTTCTAACCAATATATATTATGTACAAAAATATACTTGATGTGGTGACCAAGTAGTGTCAAGGAGGAAAATGTATGATATATGAACTTTTTGATTTCATGTTATATCCATAATCAATTCATAGAATAAATTATCTTGTTTTTTCTATTTGATTTTTGTTTTGTTTTGTTTTAGAGGATTGGTTTGAATGGGCTATTTGTAGAAAGAATGCCGATCTTACATTTTTGTTCGTGCCTACACTGCAGTTTGTAAGAAATCACTATTTTATGAATTGGACAAAAAAAAGGTGATTTGTGTAAAGAGCACCATAGATTTATTTCAGCATTATCTATTTCAAAGAAATGAAAGTATCACCCAAATATATAAAAACAAATAATAAATGATCCACTATATGGGATATTATGCAATTTAAGATAATTGTTATGAAGTCTATGAATCACCCCACTATATTCTGTTAAGCCCAGTCATCCTTATGGTTTCTTTTAACAATGAGGAGGACATTGAACCTTCATATATGTCGCAAATATATAGTTCAACACAAAAATGGACTGTAAGCTAAGACTGTAAGCTAAATTTAATTTTTTTTTCTTGGAGAGAACAGGGGAGGGGTAGAGGGAGAGGGAGAGAGAGAATCTCAAGCAGGCTCCATGCCCAGTGTGGAGCCCCACATGGGGGTTGATCTCACAACCCTGAGATTATGACCTGAACTGAAATCAAGAGTCGGATGCTTAACCAACTGAGCCACCCAGGTACCCCTTTAGAAAATAAAAATAATAGCCACTCTCTATTGCCATCGACTCTGTGCCAACCATGCTATGGGACTGACTGACTCCAACCCTAATGTCAGACACTGATCCTAGGAGAAATTCCCCACTGGACTGATAGGTCGGAGGTGAACATACCTAGGTTTGGGACAGTGTCTCTCCCTCCCTCCTGAGCTTCCCTGAGCCACTCTCCATGTAAATCTTCCTGGATTCCAAATAGCTCAGGTACATAGTGAATGTGGTGTAGGGGAGTACCACTGGGGCTTGTACCCTTTTCATGGCTCCCAACCCCAACCATTACCCTGAGGCTACAGCCCTGAGAGACCCTGATGAATTACTAGCCTAGCAGCTGAGCAGTGGTTGGCTGTGCTGGCTCCCCTAAGAGGTATAGGACTCAGTTTGCTTGTTTGTATCTGAGGGAAGACTAGGTTTAGACAGGAGCTGCTTTAGTGCACGATGGTTGCAGTTGCAGAGTTAAGAGGTTAACCCAACTTGTTTATTATTGGGTTGGTTTCTTACTAAGATATTAATTTTTTTTGGCTTTATTGAAAAACAATTAAATAAAAATTGTGTATATTTAGGTTATACAACATGATTTTTTAAGTTGTGCAATGTGATGATTTAATACATGAATACATGAAATTAACACAATCAAGGTAATGAACACATTCATCACTTCTCATAGTTATCATTTAGGTGTGTGTGTGCTGAGAACACTGAAAAATCTAGTCCCTTAGTCAATTTCAAGTCTACAATATAGTAGTATTAACTGTAATTACCATGTTGTACATTAGCTCCCCAGAACATATTCATCTTGTAACTGAAAGTTTGTACCCGTTGACCAACATCTCCCCATTTCCCCCAAACCCCCAGCTCCTGGCAACAACTGTTCTACTCTGGTTCTATGAGTTTGACTTTTTTAGATTCTATGTATAATAAGTGAGATCATACAGTATTTGTCTTTCTGCCTCCCAACCCAAGCCTTTTGACCAATTCATGATGTTAACACACACACCAAAATAGAATTTTTCAACACAAAAATGGACTGTAAGCTAAGTAATTGCAACCATACACACTCACAAAAAAGTCTGAATAACTTTTCTTCTGTAAGTATCCATGGGTCTTTTTAGTTTCTCTGGATGTGGTTTTGAAGAGATCCTATGAAGCTCCTGCGCAAAACTTTGTATATATGGGCTTGTTTCAGCAGACTTTCAAAAGCATCTGTGATAAAACCTTCTCACCAGTGTCTAAGAACCATGCATGATCATGTCCTAACCCTCGAGTAAGGTTCATTTCATTCATGAAGAGCAATGTAAATACCAATGCCTGATTGTGATCCCATTTTTAATGAAGATTTAACCACCTGAGTCACAGACAACTGCCGCCCCCCACCCCCCGCCCAAGACAGCTAAAGTTTCTAACTTGGGAGCTAAAATAGAAGTTCAGACTTGATGTTTCTGTTAAGCCCAGTCATCCTGATGGTTTCTTTTAACAATGAGAAGGACATTGAACCTTCATACATGTCACAAATTTATATAGTTCTTCCTAAATCATATGCCTAAATAATTTAATGCATATTTATTTGTCATGAGATATGTAAAAATATTGACATTTCTTTTGATAGTTTCCCCAGAAAGAAAATATCTTCTCCTTCACATTCTCCTCTGACCCCAGAACTACCACAAACTGCATCAAGAATGTCTCATTTAGATTACTTACTTGGTACTTTGTACTTTCCTATGAAGCAAGCCCCTGTGATCCCATCTCTTGATAATTTACATTTCCATGAAAACTCTGGTCTGCAAATATGCATATTAGGTGCTCCTAGTGAGCTGAAGGGAGAAAAAATTCAATTAATTACTGTCCTATTAGAAAAGAGAGAAGGACAAGCATTGCTTTGAACTGAGAAGTCACAGAACTGTTAGTACAATTAGAATGTGGGGAAAATCTATATCACAAGATATAGATTCTCAAAGAAGGAATCATATTTTATTTATTTTTGAAACCCAGTGCCTAGGTAAGAGCCAGACTCCTAGAAAGCACTCAGTGCTTGTTGGTTGAACAGATGAATGAATATTTGCCCCGAAGATTCATATGTATGGTGTTGATGACCAGGGTTGTGAAGGATTCCAGACACAGCAAGGTAGTTAGAATCAGTGCAGATATGTTTGCATTCTTTTAGATTCTTACCTCTTCCTTGCTCTAGCTAAAAATAAAATACTGCCATCCATATCATTCTTGTGATTTTAAATGCCATTGAAATTGTTGATTTGAGATACCTTTAAGCAAATACTGTAATTTTTGATGGATCAAAAGGCAACATATATAATGCAGTGGAAAGTCCTCATTTCTTCCCCAAAAGCCAAGTGAAAAAGAAGAAATAAAACAAATTGTGTATTTTTGGTGTGTTTGTGCATGCGTGCGCTCTCTTTCAAACACTGTGTTGAGTATTTTACAAACATAACTCATATAATGTTCTCCATGACACTATGAGGCAGTTACTGTCTTTACTTCCATTTTACAGGTTTTTACAGAAACCTGAGACTGGGATTGTTTAAGTAACTTATACAAAACCATATAACCGGTCAGTGGTAGAGCTGAGTTTTTAAACCAAACAATCTGATTCTAGGACCCAAGCTTTCAGTTACTCTACTAAACTCTCTCTCTCTCTTTTTTTTTAAAGATTTATTTATTTATTTTAGAGAGCGAAAGAGCACAAGCAGGAGGGGCAGAGGTAGAGGGAGAGAGAATCCCAAGAAGACTCCCTGCTGAGCGCGGAACCCACCACGGGGCTGGATCTCATGACCCTGAGATGGTGACCTGAGTCGAAATCAAGAGTTGGACACTTAACTGACTGAACCACCCACATCACCCCTATATTCTCTTTGTTTTAGGAAAATAACTCTTTCATGGGCTCTTTGGCTAGAAGATTACAATTTTCATATTGTATGGCAAGGATGAGAATGAAATAAAAATCAAAGAGAAAACAAAAATTGTAAAAATGAATTTCACTGTGGCTCACTGAACCCGCAAATAGTTTCTTACAAACATGACTGCTGGAATTGATCTTCTAGAAATAATAATCTTTTTTTTTTCATTTTGAATCCTTAAAAACTCTGAACGTTCTAGTATTTCTGTGCTTTAATTAACAGCTGTTTCCAAGTGTGATAGGTGATTCATGCTAGTCTTAATATTGCATATAATTGGATCTCTAAGGCAAATTTATCTGTCAGAGTAAAATTGATCTACAAGTAGTTCCCTCTAGCTAATACCTAAATTAGTTTCACCTGGACTCTGCCCTCTCATTGTTTCTGAATTACACTCAAGGAAGGAAAACTAACAGCTGGTGTAGGAAGCAGCGATTTTATCCAAAAGATTCTAAGGTGAGTCCAAGCTGAGTAGGAATGGAACAAGAAAACTAAACATGTATATAGGCCAACTTTGGGAAACTAAATCTTAGAACCCAACGTATTTAAAAATATGTAGAACCCACTATTCAAAATGGGTATTTCAACACTACTGGTCAAGACTCTTAAATCGGTGAGCAATAGAAAGCTGTGATGAGTTGGGGGTTTGGGATTCCATCGTAAATTTCTTATTGTGTAAACATAGACTCTGTATATATATCTGTTTTCCTCAGATTTCCCTCTTAATTTTAAACAGCTCCAAGGGAGTTTCCAAATCTACTTCTAAATCTCACTGGGCTGAATATGCTGTGGTTTCTCATTAAATAGATAACAAGTCACCCTTACTCAGAGGTGGAGTCAATAGGGGCTTTTCGGTGTGGGTTGAGGGAGTCTACCTGTTCCCAAGTTTTGCTCCCAGGAGTCCACTGCTTCAGTAGGACAGCATCTCACAGTGCTGTAGACAGTTGGTCACCTGTGCTCCATGGCTTGTCCCCTCCCATCACCTTCAGGACCTCACTGAAATCATCATCTCTCTGTATTATAACACTTATCACATTGTCCATATCACTTATATTTTGTCCGTTAAGCCATGAATTCTCTTAAATTCTCCTTTTTTTGGTTTTTTTTTTTTTTTTTACATCTACAGGAACAAATGGTCACCCAAAGAGTTGAGAATTCTACCATCATCTTTTAATGGAATGAATCCTAGGCAAGAAATTGGAAGACCCAGTTCTAACATTGATAACACACTGGGTTTTGCCTTGGGTCTCTCTGATCATCAGTTTCTTCCTCTGTCTCATGTGAGAAATTGGCCTCACTGGTTTTGTCCAAAGTATGTTCTGAAGAACACTAGTTCTGCGGGATGCTCTGCAAATAACATGGTTTTACCCTCAAACAAATTTAAGAAATACTCAAATATCCCTCTTAGAGATCAATGTTATATGGGGAAGTCTCCAGAAATCCTAAAGTTCAAGATAATACAAATATGAATTAGATTTTTATATATTGTTTCTCTACATTTTTAGACAATGAAACTCTCTTTAAAGAAAATGTGTTAGGGGGTGCCTGAGTGGCTCAGTTGATTAAGCGTCTGACTCTTGGTTTAGGCATTTTGGATTTTAGAGCACCAGAAATTGACCTAAAAATTAGAAGTTATTAGAAGCTTTCTTCCTGGGGTGCCTGGGTGGTGCAGTTGGTTAAGCATCCGACTCTTGATTTCAGCTCAGATCATGATCTGAGGGTCATAAGATTAAGCCCCACATTCGGCTCTGCGCTCAGTGGGGAGTCTGCTTGAGATTCTCTCTCAAGAGAATTCCCTTCTTCTCTCTCAAGAAGATTCCCTCCTGCTCATGCTCTCTCTCTCTCTAAAATAGTAATTAAATCTTAAAAAAAAAAAAAAAGAAAATGTGTTAGTGTCTTTTAATACTAGGATTCCAAGGGAGAAAGTTAGGGGCAATCAATCGGCAAAATCCCTCCCAATGCAAAACCTTCCAGGATTATTATTACTGTGTAATATCCACCAATATAGCACTGTTATTATCAAAATATACCAGCAGAGGTAACATGTTAACTTAATGCCAATTATTAGCCTTATGTTTATTTTCCTCTGTAGAAAGAGTTATCCAGTATATAATACGTTAGAGCCTATAGATACAGAGATGAAATTAGTAATACGTTAGCTTAAGGAGTTTATGGTATAGGAGACCGAAGTCTAAACTATAAGAACAATAAAGTATTCTGATGAAATTATATATGGAACACAATGGACACACAAGGGATGTTTGGCCAGGTCTGGGAGGAAGCTGGTGGCCTAAGCTGTGACTGGCATCATTATAAGAAAGTGCCACTTACAATGATTTTTGAGGAGAGCCAGGGTTTATCAAGGAAGGGCGGAGAGAACAGAATGAGCAAAGGCTCAGAAGCCTGACAGCCCAGCTCATTCAGAAGTCACCGGCAACACTTGCCAGAGCAGTTTTAATGGAGTTGAGGGGACTGAGGCCTGATTAAATTGAAATGACACATGAGTGAGGAGGTCAGAAAATAGAGACGCATTTCAAGAAGACTGTCCATGTAGGGAGTGCAAGTGATAGATGGGCAACTACAAGCAGAGGATTTCCTGCACGTGAATTTACCAGAACGTGATCTTCCCTGACAGTAAAATGGAGCCAGAGGCAATGGGGAGGCGTCAGAAAAATCCTGGAGGAGAAAAGTTCCGGGGTGTTGCTGAAAAGAGATACGTGGGATGAGGAGCTAATATCCCTTTAAGTTGGGCAGCTTCAAAGAGGGCTGGGCAAGTGCTGAAGACACAGACACATTTCTCTCTACAACTTGACTGTGATAAAAAACAAAACCTGTGTAACAAATTCTGATTTCTCGCTTTAAATATCCAGAAGGCTTGCTTTATATGATTTAGTATAAAAGGATGACATTTCATTGAGCTACTTCATAAAAACAGGAAATTACCTTTCCTATTTGTCTATGCTTATATATACCTTGAGGGTATCTAGAGTGTTTCTGAGCAGACTGTATAATTTGTTGCTCTGAACTATATAAATCCAAAGATGAAGCAAAATATAACCAAGCACAGAGGTCTGGCTTGAGTTAAAGAACTATTTTCTAGGGAAAGAAAATGTAATTCATAATATGCATTTCCGAGGAGGCAGCATTCCCTGCAAAGAGACCTATATTATTGTAAATATCAAGCAATCCCAGTCCTCTGCCTTCTCTTTACAATTTATCCTCCTCAAGTTGATAATAATAATAATATGTTCACTTCTCTAGCATCTCAAATCCAAGGATTTCCAAGTGCTTTGTAAATGTGAATCAAATCTTAAGACACCCTTGTGAGGCAGGTGAAAATTGTTACTAATATTTTATAAAGAAGGTAATAGATGAGGGATTTACCAAGTTGGCAGTCATGTGTTTGTTGGTGCCTGAGATTCTGGGATGAAAACATGTGTATGTGTGAGAACACACACACACTGTGGGCTCTGACTTGTATGAAGCCACCAGATGGAAAGAAGCACGTGTGTAAAGAGATCATTACAACACTTGGTCTTAGCCAAAAGGCCAAGAAGCAATAAAAGAGATCATTACAATAAAATAGAAGATATGTACCGGATGCAGCCCTGATTCGAGGGAGAAGAATGTCACCCCCTACTTGGGGAAATCAGGAAAAAATTTAAGGGGACAAGACGTTTGGTCACAGGAAGGATGATGAGGATTATTTGCAAGACACAGAAGGTGACTGCGACAAAAGTACATGGTGTATAAAGGCATGAAGATAAGAAATTGCAGGGTGTGTATAAAGAACTCAAAGGAGTCCGGTATGGCTAGGACAGGAGTCACCAGCTCAGATACTCAGGAGGCCAGCATGTAGTGTAAGTGAAGTACGTAGTCTGCGTGGAGATCTGGCGACCTGTCAGCTGTGTTATCCATAGAGGGGGAGGGCTGCTCATTTCTAGCTGGGTTGTTGCCATGCCACGTGGGACGCCATGTATCCTGCTTCAAGATAAGCCAGAGATCAGGCTTTGAAATGAGCTCTATCTATTTTTGAATGTAAGTGACTATTTCATTTTGTAAAATTGGCCGTGCAGACCAAAAATATCCCCACCACATCTTTAAGGTAAAGTCAGCCTTTTTACAGCGATGTTGCCACATCTTCAAATGTCCAAAGAAAGGTCGTCCCAGTTTCCACTCTCTTCTTTTGGTTACAAGCAACAGAGATAACATCTAATGAAGATAGTCTTGGGAGCTGTATTGGAAATTTGGGGAATCTGTGGGAAGCCTAGAGAATAAGGCATGAAAAATTAGCAAAACCCAGGGGTGATCAGACAGATGGAACAGGGCCATTGTCACAACACAGACAGAGTCATCTCTGCTGGCCTCCTGATGGTGCAGCTTCTTTGTGTGAACTGCTAATGCTGGGATCTTGACCTCCCTCAATATACCTCATATACTGAGATGATGGTATAGTTCACTCTCATCTTGGCCCAGAAATATTGCTTCCTTTGTGTTCCTAGGTAAGTTGCTTAACCTCTCTGGTCTTACCATCTATAAAACTAAGGGGCTTGGGCCAGAGGGGCTCTAATGTTCCCTTATAGCTCTGTAACTTAATAGTTTCATTGCCATTACCATACACATGTAAAAAGTCCAGAAAATGGACATGACTTCTGTGGAATTGCCATAGTTCAATCATCTAGAAAGTTGCATAGCTGGAAAGACTAGCACACTGGTAGTCTGAAAGCTTCTGGCCTACTAATGCCTTTATACTACAGAGCATTTCAAGAGACAAACTATTCATCATAATTCAGCTTTCTTTATTTTTATTTTTTTAGTTCCACCGTAATCAGCAAATACACCGTAAAGTGTGAAGGAATAGGTGAGAATGCATCTTTAAAGGCAGAAGTTGTCATACTGGATAAAAAATAAGACCCAACTCTATACTATTTATAAAAATGCACATTAAATATAAATATACAGATAAGTCCAAAGTAGAATAATAGGAAAATATATCATTCAATCTCTTAATATTAACATATGCTGGAGGCTGGGGTAGCTCTTAAAATGGCAGGTAGGGGCGCCTGGGTGGCTCAGTTGGTTAAGTGTCCAATTCTTGATTTCAGCTCAGGTCATGATACCAGGGTTGTGGGATCAAGCCCCCAGGTCGGCTCTGCACTCAGCAGGGAGTCAGCTTCTCTCCTTCTCTCTATCCCTCTCCCTCTTCTCCTTACCCCTCCTGCACTCTCTCTTTAAAATAAATAAATAAATATATTTTAAAAATGCCAGGTGTAGTAGACTTTTGCAAAGGAGTATAACCAGGAATAAAGAGGGGAACTTTATAATGACAAAGGAATCACCTCATCAAGAAGACATAAAATTCCTAAATATTTATGCACTTTATAAATGAAGTTAAGAGAATATGAAACAAACTGATAGAACATAAAGGAGAAATAGACAAAGTCACAGAGTTAGAAATAGCAATACCTTTTCCTCAGTATTGTGTGTAACAGGTAAACAGATCTAAAAGTATATGGAAGACTCAAACAACACTGCCAATTAACCTGACCTGTTGACAGATACAGAACATCCCACCAAAACCAGCAGAACACAGATTCTTTTCAAGTGTATATGAAACATTCACCAAGAGAGACCATGTAGTGGTTCAATAAATTTAAAATGATTGAAATAATCAAAGTATGTTCTCATATCACAATAAATTAAATTATAAATCAATAATAGAAAGATACCTGAAAAAATTCCAAATACTTCACATTAAATAACACTCTTTAAATAATCCATAGGTCAAAGAAGAAATCACAAGAGAAATGGAATCCAAAGTTGGTTCTTTGGATCATTCAAATTGATAAAACTCTAGGTAGAATTATCAAGAAAAAAAGAAGACACACTTTACCCATATTAGGAGTTTGAAAGGAGGAAAACAGTTCCTACAGATATTAACATGATAAGAGAATATTTTTTAAAGATTATTTATTTGAGAGCGAGAGAGAGCAGAGAGAGAGAGAGCACGAGTGGGGGAGGAAGGGCAGAGGTAGAGGGAGAAGCAGATGGAGCCCAACTTGGGGCTCCATCACAGGACCCCGAGATCATGACCTGAGTGAAGGCAGGCATTTAACCCACTGAGCCACCCAGGCACCCCACTAAGAGTATTTTAAACATATTTATGACAAGTTTTCTTTATGACAACAAGAAACAACAAGTTTTCTTTATTTACGACAATTTGAATAGACAAATTTCTTGAAACTCAAAAAATTACCAAAACTGACACATGAAGAAAGAGAAAAAATCTTAATATTCATGTGTCTATTAAGGTAACTGAAGTCATATTTTCAAACCTTCCCACAAAGAAAGCTCCAGAACCATTTGGCTTCACTTGCAAATTCTATTAAACATTTAAGTAAGAGAATGATAGCAATCTTAAGCAAATTCTTTGGGATAATATAGAAAAAGGGAATAATTACAAACTCATAAACCTGGGATTGCCCAGAGACTAAAGTCAGAAAAAGAGATTTCAAGGAAAAACTATGGGTTAATAATCTTTATTCACTGTAGAAGTAAAACTCTTAACAAAATATTAGCCAGTTGAATCCAGCACTATATAAAGCAGTTAAAACCCGATGACCAGGTGGAGTTTACTTCAGGAAGGCAGGATTGACTTAACATTTTAAAATCAGTCACAGCATTAACCATATTAACAGAATAAAGGATAAAGCCCATACGTATCTCAATATATGCAGAAATAGTTAACATTATCTGACAGAAATGAATACCGATTCACAATAAACTCTTAGCCAACTAGAAATAGAAAGGAACTCTCTCAATCTGATAAAGGGCATGTAGGAAAAACTGTAGCTGACCACACACTTGTGAAAAACTGAGTATATTTCCCTTACTATCAGAACCAAGGTAAGGGTATCTGCTCTCAGCACTTTTATTAACTTCCTGTGAACAGTCCTAACTAGAAAATCAGTATGAGTGAGATAATAAATAAAAGGCATATAGACTGTAAGAGAAGAATTAAAATTCTCCTTATTCACAGATGATTCAATTCATGTACTTAGAAAATCCTAAGATATCTATAAAAACTGCTAGACTAAGTGCATTTAGCAAGGTTGCAGGACACATAGTCAATATGCAAAAATCAACTGTGGCAGTTTCATTTCTGGTCTGGCTGAATAAGCTACAACCAGACTGATTCTCCCACAAAGGACAATTCTATACATGGGACATGGGACAATGTACAGAAAAACCATCTACGCAAAGGTGCTGGGAAGTAAACAAGAGTGGAGAAAAGTCAACACTCAGAAGAAGAAAACACAGAGTGAGCTTCCCATTTTTATGGCTTTTAGCCTGATGATAGGTTGCCATCACCAGCCTGCCAACAAGCTAAAATGCCAAAGAAAACCAGCAGTCTTTCTGATCTGAAAAACAAGGAGACAGTGTTCAGGGCAAACACAACCACTCTGAAGTGAAGGGGGTGGTTTCTGAAAAGAGACAGAGTCACAGAAAGGAAGACCAATATCTGTGTGTGAAGTTTGTCCAGATTTCTGACTAACCCTTGAAACATGCGTGCATAGGACAGACTCAAAGGAGCTACGGATAAAAGAATTGAATGGAGTGTTAAGCTTTTGCTCAACAGCTAAGTTACTTATCTGCTAAAACAAAACAATATGAAACAAAAACTATGAAAAAGGATGTAATAAAAATGCTAGAACTGAACAATATAATATCTAAAATAAAAAAAAATTGATGGGCTTAATAGCAGAGTAGAGATGCCAGAAGAGAGTCCATGTACACGAAGATAGATAAATAGAAACTTTCTCTGGGAAGAACAGAAAAAAAAAAATTGAAACTAAACTTGAACATAGCCTCGACAACTTGTAGGATAGCCTAAAAACATCAAGCTTACAGTTTTAGGTTCATACAGTGAAGTGCTATTCACCCCCAAAAGGAAAAAAAAATTGCTATTACACAGAACAACAGGATGATCTCAAAATTACTCTGCTGAGTAAAATAAATCCTACAAAAATGAGTCAAACTATTTGATTGCATTTATATGAAATTGTAGAACATCCTGAAGTTCTTTACAGTGTGAAAGAAAAGGAAAGGAAAGAAAAGAAAAGAAAAAACAAAAGGAAAGAGAAGAAAAAAAGAAAAGAAAAGAAAAGGAGAAAAGTGGTTGCTTCTCAGGGGCAGGGGAGGAACATATTGCAGAAGGGTTTGAGGGATTGTTGTGGATCAAGGAGAATGTTCTACATCTTGACAGGTGTTTTAGTAATACAGATACATGCATGTGTCTGAACTCAGTGCAGGTACACTTAAGATTTGTGCATTTCTTTGAATGTATATATTATACCAAAATAAAAACTATGAAATATATTGAAATTAGTTAATGATATGCATGTTAAATCCTAGAGGAAAACATAGGCAGTAACTTCTTCGACATCGGCCATAGGAACTTCTTTCAAGATACATCTCCAAAGTCTAGTGAAACAAAAGCAAAAATGACCTTTTGGGACTTCATCAAGATAAAAACTTCTTCACAGCAAAGGAAACAGTCAACAAAACAAAGACGCAACCCACAGAATGGGAGAAGATATTTGTAAATGACACTACAGACAAAGCGCTGATTTCCAAGATCTATAAAGAACTTCTCAAACTCAACACCCAAAGAACAAATAATCAAGTCAAAAAATGGGCAGAAGACATGAACAGACACTTCTTCAAAGAAGACATACAAATGGCTAACAGGCACATTAAAAAATGTTCATCATCATTAGCCATCAGGGAAATTCAAATTAAAACCACATTGAGATACCACCTTACACCAGTTAGAATGGCAAAAATTGACAAGGCAAGAGACAACAAATGTTGGAGAGGTTGTAGAGAAAGGGAACCCTCTTACACTATTGGTAGGAATGCAAGTTGGTACAGCCACTTTGGAAAACAGTGTGGAGGTGCCTCATAAAGTTAAAAATAGAGTTACCCTTTGACCCAGCAATTGCACTACTGGGTATTTACCACAAAGACACAGATGTAGTGAAAAAAGGACCATATGCACCCCAATGTTCATAGCAGCAATGTCCGCAATAGCCAAACTGTGGAAAGAGCCGAGATACCCTTCAACAGATGAATGGATAGAGAAGATGTGGTCCATATATACAATGGAATATTACTCAGCCATCAGAAAAGATGAATACCCAACTTTTACAACAACATGGATGGGACTGGAGGAGATTATGCTAAGTGAAATAAATCAAGCAGAGAAAGTCAATTATCATATTTGTGGAACGTAAGGAATAGCATGGAGGACATTAGGAGAAGGAAGGGAAAAATGAAGGAGGGGAAATTGGAGGGGGAGATGAACCATGAGAAACTATGGACTCCTAGAAACAGACTGAGGGTTTTGGAGAGGAGAAGGGTGGGAGGAAGGGTTGGCCCGGTGGTGGGTATTAAGGAGGGCATGTACTGCATGGAGCACTGGGTGTTGTATGAAAACAATGAATCATGGATAACTACATCAAAAACTAATCATGTATTGTATGGGGACTAACATAACATAATAAAATAAAATTTTAAAAATAAAAAAACAGCAAAAACAGTAACAACCATAAATGCAAAGTGAAAGAATTCAGACACAGATTGCATTCATAGAAAATTCTAGAATAGACAGAGCAAATTTACCATGATAGATTTGCTTACAGTCAGGGTATTGGGAAGGGGCAGAAGGGAAGTTTTGGGAGTGATGGAAATGTCCTATATTTTGATCAGTTTTGGTTACTTAGGCATATGTATTTGTTGAAGCAGATGTCTACACTTCAAATGGGAGCATTTTATTATCTATTCATTTTGCTTCAATAAACTTGAGTTAACAACGTGCAGTTTATCATGGAGTCAGTGGGTGGCCTGTGGCTTGATAGAGAATTGACAGGGAGATTCCCAACTGACATGCTTGTTGAAGGTTTGCCTTAACAAGTAATGGGATTGAAGTAGTTGGTGATTTTCTCTACTCTCTTACTCAATTTCACTATGAATTCTTTCAGAAAGAATTGAGTGATATTATGAGGCTAAAGATAAGACTATTCCTATGAGGGTTGATTCCAGTGGTGTCTGTAATCTTGGAAAATTTTTGAAATGCTTATAAATGCTTTGAAAGTTACCCCATTTTTGGAATATGCTATTAATAGAAAGATACATTCAATGAAAGTTCTGTCAGAAAACTGTGGGTGAGCCTACCTTTTCCTGCTGGGGTCCCACCATTTATTGTTAGTCATATATTTTCAAGTTGGGGCAGAACCATGCTTCTTGATTTTGGAACAAGATCTATTCTTAAAAACATGAAATTTAAAGACTGCCCTTGGGAATAATTTTCTGTGTTCCCAAAATAATGCGTTCTTGTTCTTTAAAATATTTTAAACATTCATAGTCAGCAGCAAAAGCAACACATTGCACTCATCTCTTTTTCGGTATCAAGTGTGTTTCTTTAAAGACAAAAAGATTAAGTCTGACGTTAGTTCATTAGGCCTCCAAGAAGAATGATGCAGAAAAGTTTATGAAGGACAACAAACAGGAGGGGTGTCATTTGGCCTTCTCTGATTTTGGATCTGCTCTCTCTTATTTACCATTTAACCCATTCCAAAAAGGTGTTCACCACCCCCCCACCGCTTCCTTCAGGGAAAGTTGTGTAGATCACAAATGGTCTCCATAGTTTTAATGCAATTGGTGCTGCTCAGCCTCCATCTTTCTTGAAAACTAATCATTCTGTACACCTAACAATTTGCTCCTTTCTGGAACATTCTTCTCTTGACTCCCATGGTGCCCCATTCTCCTTGTCTTCTCTCATCTCTGTGTCTTCTCTTTTTCAGTCTCCTTTGTGACTTTTCTTCCTCTACTCAACTTCTAGATGTAGGAGTGTTCAGTGTCTTATGTCCATTCCTTCTCTTTTGCTATAGCTTCTCCTTAGAAGAGAAAATAATTTAATCCCAGGCTTCTAGGTGTAACAAATATGCTGACGACTAGCACGTTTATGTCTCTGTTCCAAAAGAGCCCCACATTTATATATCCAGTTGTTTACTTTTTAAATCCACATGGATGCATAGTAGACAATTCCTGCTTAACATGCCTAAAATGTCATTCTTTCTTCTAGTCACCTTTTCATGCCCTAAGAAGGCATGAAATCTCTTCCTAAGAAGAGATTTTCCCATGTAAGGAAATTCTGTCACCATGGACTTGATTGATTAAGCTCATCTCCCATGTGTGATTTCTAACTACCTTTTTCTTATGTCTTATGTGGAAAATTGTACATCATCCATTTTTCAAACAACACAAGAAAAACAAAATCCCCAAATATGGGTACCTCTACAGGTACTTTTGACTTACATTTTTAGGATTGGTTTCAAAAAGGAGCCACATTCTGTGCCTGTAGGGAAATCTATCAAAATCCATCCAAGAAAGATGATTTTAAT
The DNA here is from genome assembly GCF_054177405.1 of Leptonychotes weddellii. Taxonomy (NCBI): domain Eukaryota; kingdom Metazoa; phylum Chordata; class Mammalia; order Carnivora; family Phocidae; genus Leptonychotes; species Leptonychotes weddellii. The sequence continues at coordinate 7,241,774 of NC_138376.1, read as the reverse complement.
GCCATTTTAAATTCCTGGTGAGAGTTTCCACAGCCTCTCCTGGTAGTCTATTAATACAGTAAATGTCCTGAACACTCCCTCCCTGAAATTTAAGTCTTCTCTGCCTACCTTCCAGACCTTTCAGTAAAGGAATTAAACTGACTAACTTTACATGAACTTGTGGTGTCTCATCTCAGTCTATAATTGCCTCCCCTGGTTGAATATCTACCACTTATAGGAGCCAGCATGTTAGGCACTTCCTGTATGCTATTTAATTCCATGTAATTAATGTACTTAATTTAATTTTTACAACAATTTAGAAAGATGGTATCTTCCCTGTTTTCCAGAAGGGGAAATTGAGGCTTGTAAAGGTTACAATAATAATCCAAGGTTATTTCACTAATAAGAACTGATATCCAGTGATGTCAAAATCAGTGCTTTCTCCAGGATCCCGTGCTGTGTGTATATATATATACATATTTATTTAATATTCTGTCTCACAACTATGTGTATGTCTGTGTGTATGTGTGTGTGTGTGTGTATAAAATCTCAAAACTCAAGCAACTATTAGCTACTAGAACCCCAGTTTCAGACACAGTGTTTGGTGGTGGTGTAGCAGTGACCGTGACATAACATCTTAATAATTGTGAGTTGCGTAGAAGATTCTAGAACTGCCTGGTCCAAAACTGTAACCACTAGCCACATGTGGCTACTTAAATTTTAATTTGAATTAATTACAAGAGAATGCAGTTAACTAAAATTTAAACTTAGAGTTCACTTCTTCAATCACACTTACATTTAAGTATTTAAGTGCTCAATAGCCATATGTGACTAGTGGGTACTGTACTGGATGTCCCCATCCCCAGAGAATGATCTATTGGCCAGTGCTCTTGTAGAGGATTCATGGCTTGTGTGTTCCCACGAATCATTTGAAAAGTAAGTGAAAATTAGTACTGACGTTGGTCAGCAGGGGCATTGCTAGTTACAGAGGAGACGAGGCAGGACATGCACCTAAGGAAGTTGTAAATGAAAGGTTAATTTAGATACACAGATTATGCCAGAGTCCCAAAAAGACAAGCCTGAACTAAAAAAGAAATTATGGAAGAAAGCAAAATATTGTCCAGTTGCAAATTGAGTTAGTGATACCTTTTCACAGTAACTTCAGTAATATTTATAAAGGCTTAAGTAATTTTATGTGAGCTTGAGAAGATTTGCTGATAACAGAGAGAAATAATGTTATAGTCAGAATTTAAAAATAAAAGTATGAGTGGGGCACCTGGGTGGCTCAGTTGGTTAAGCGTCTGATTCTTGGTTTCGGCTCAAGTCATGATCTCAGCATCCTGGAATCGAGCCCCTTGTTGGGCTCCATGCTCAGTGGGGAGTCTGCTTGAGATTCTGTCTCTCCCTCTGTCCCTCTTCCCACTTGCTCTCTCTCTCTAAAATAAACAAATCTTTTAAAAAATAAATAAAAAATAAAAATATGAGCAACACAGGTATTTAGTAACAATCCTAAATTAATCCAGACAAAAACAAAATTATAAGATTCTATTAGAACTAAAACTGATTTTAAGACACACTCTCTTACATCATAAATGGGTATGGGATTCAAGACAGAATGCTTGTTTGTCATGGGAGGTCTGGTTGACTGCCCAAATCATAGCTACATACTATACACCAAGTGTCCCTTCAGTAGAAGCACCAGCAGCTGCATTGAGCTGGGGCCCAGTGAGGTCTCAATGAAGGCTGTCTGGACATTGATAGTCAAGGAGAGAATCAGGAAAAGTATCGTCCTAGAGAGGTAGGTAGTGAATGTAAGAGCCCGTCTCTGAGAAGTGTTCCTAGCCTGGCCGCAGGCATCATGTCACTCTCATCAAATGGGTTCTTGTGGCTTTCTCAGAGCTGCTGTGGTTGAATGGAAACAATGGCTAATTCTCAGACTTATTTATAAAGAGGTTCCACTCTATTGGAACCATTGTTAATGGATTCCTACAAGGAGAGGTAGCGAGAATTGTGAGCTTTTGTCCCCTAAATCAACATAAACCCTATTTCTTCCTCCAACTCTGATCTCTTCCCCTTTTCTGAATCAAAATTAGAGTTGGACTACTCCATGCCTAGACAATTCTGACCCCAATTCATCTCAGTCATGGACTGAGATAGAAAGCTCAACCATAACTCAACCCCTGCCAACCAGTTAAGTCTCAGACTTTTTTCCCACTACTTTTCACTGGCCCGGCATTTACCATGTTGCTAATAAAAACAAAGCAAAATAAATAAAGACATAAATAAATAAATAAGTAGGTCTAGCCAATCTCAAGTGTAAAGTTGGGGCTAGAGGAAGAAGATCCTCTTCTAGTGGATTTTCATACAAATCTCATATCCCTCTTAGGGGTTGTGGTTCCTACTTGAGAAATACTTTTTTAGATTGGTGGTTTAATATTTTTATTCATAACTTGTCAAAAATGTAGACATGAAAAATTATCTTCAATATATAGAAGCCTGGATTTCAAGTGAAACCCAAGAATTTAGCACAATTTCTTCCATATACTGAAAAATAATGAGAAGGTTCTCAATTATTGAGAGATTTACTCCATCATACAGTACTGTTTAGAGTTGAGGACCGAGTGTTGTCAAGAAAAGATCAAATGTTTAGGAAAGATAGAAAGTATGAGATATGTTTTACAATTTTCATCAAAACTATTAAAATATATAATTAACTTTTTAATTATATGACATTTTGAACATATAGTAAAGTAGAAAAATGAGGTATATGTGTACCCACCACCCAGCTTCAACAATGATCCATGTACCTAATCTTGTTTCATCTATAGCCTTTCCCTCTATATTCCTACCCCTTGCTATACTCATTTGATGCAAATCTCAGACATTATATTTCATCAGAATGTACCTTTAAATAATAAGGACACTGTTTTTAACATCATGATCTTCTAGTTGTGACTACAGAAAATATAGGATAGCATATTAATGGATGCCTCACAGGTATCACTGGCAAAATTCTGAATGTTAGAAGCTCTACTGGATAAACACTGTTTCCTTTTAATTTTTTATTGTCATGTTAATCACCATACATTACATCATTAGTTTTTGATGTAGTGTTCCATGATTCATTGTTTGTGCATAACACCCAGTGCTCATGCAGAACGTGCCCTCTTTAATACCCATCACCAGGCTAACCC
>NC_138376.1:7211428-7238101 GCF_054177405.1 Leptonychotes weddellii | reverse complement strand
TATATATACCACATCTTCTTTATCCATTCATCTGTCGATGGACATTTTGGCTCTTTCCACAGTTTGGCTATTGTTGACATTGTGCTATAAACATCGGGGTGCACGTACCCCTTTGAATCCCTACATTTGTATCTTTGGGGTAAATATAAACACTGTTTTCTTAACAAATAAATTGCAAAGGATAAAATAGGATTATGGATAACCTATAAATTGAGAAAGACTAAGGCACACATTGATTCTAACTAACAATTAGGAGACAATTGGGGAAATTTAAAACACTATGTTGATATTTGATGATATTAAGTGATATTAAAGAATTACTGTTTTTTTGTTCTTTCTCTTTGTGTCTTTAAGCAGCTAAGATAATGGTATTATGATTATTGGAAGAATTTTTTTTAATGGTTTGCCATAAAACACAAGAGTAAATCTTATCTATCTGGAAACTGATAACTCAGAATGACTCACAACTTAGGAGTTCTGAGTAACTCCCTTCTTCCTGTGGCAATTTTTATTTTTTGAATAACAAAAAGAGAAAATGTTACAAAAGTGAAATAAAATAAGCAAATCCTGAATTCAAAGGTAAACCTATGAACTCCAGATTCTTTCTGTTTTGAGGGGCAAAGAGCCCTTGTCTTTTTCAGAGTTAAGTAACAGAGTAAGGTAGCCATGATTCTCTAAACCCTTTTTCTTTTCTTTTTTTTCTTTTCTTTTCTTTCCTTTCCTTTTCCTTTTTCTCTCCTCTCCCCTCCCCTCCCCTCCCCTTCCCTTCCCTTTCCTTTCCTTTCCTTTTATAAATGTATCTACCAAACAACCCTGAGTTTGGCCGAACTTCTCAGCTTTTGTCATTTTTGCCTTGTCAAAAGTACAGGGACCCATTATTTTATTAATCCAGTTCATACCCTCTCCTCTGTCCCGCACGGGTGATGTAGGCCATTGGTAAAGGCACAGAGAAGACTCCTTAGACTTTTTTCCTGGCTTTTCACACCATGCCATATATTTAAATAACAGGCTGAGATGGGGAGTGATGAGTCTCTCAAGGAAATAAATACGGAACACTCATTAGAAGGCTCATTAAGAATAAAGTGCGGGAAGGGGGCTCTGAGAACAGACTTTTATTCTGGTATTTATTAGGACAAAGCACTCTTTTTAATGGGGCAACTGAAATGCTCTCTGCTGCAATCATTATTAGGCATTAGTGCTTTTACTAACTTCTTGGGATCAGCTTTGCCCTTCTCTCTGCCTTGGTAAACAGTTGACAACAATGCCTTTGTGTTCCAGGCTCCTGTGGAGAATTTGTTCTCACTTTTCCTGTCTTTGCTCAGGAGTCCTGTGCTTCCACTCTGCGAGGGCGTTTAAAAATTGGACCTCTCTTCCAAGCACTGTGAAATGAAGGATAGAAGCACACTTTATTGCTTGTCTCCTCTCCCGAATCCCTCTTCCCTCCCTCCATTTCATGTACAAGTCTCCTAGTCTCTTTTGCTCCTTTCCCTCAGGGCAGAGGTTGTGAAACTTTGTCTTTAAAGGGTCAGATAGTACAGATAGTAAATATTTTAGGCTTTGTGGTCCGTAAGATCTCCCTCACAACTCTGCTGTTGTAGCGCAAAAACAGCCATATACTATACATGAATGAATATGTGTGGCTGTGTTCCAATAAAACTTTATTTATAAAAACAGGTGGTGGGCCAGATTTGGTCCACAGGCTGCAGTTTGCTGACCCCCGTTCTAGAGATCTAAAAAGTAAGTTCCCATTGTACTTACAAGATGAAAGTAGGCATGTGATAGTCCCAAACAGTTTTAACTTCATTTATTCAGTAACTCATCAAATTTCAACACCTACTGAATGTTTAATACCCACTATGTGCCAGACTCTGTGTTGGGTACTGGGAATATGGAAGCATAAAAAACCCAAGGAACTCACAGTCTTGTGAGTCGTTGGACAGAAGGGCGAACAACTATAATATGATATATTTGATCCTGTAATGGACATACGGGCAGTTGAGACCACAGGTTAAGGGGATGTGAGAGGGTTTCTTGAGCATTTGAGTGTCACTGCAGGACTAGTGTATGTGCACAGGGAGGGGAGGAAAGAAAAGGAGGCTTTGCAGGTGGGAAAGTGTGGTGCTCCACGCTAGTGTTAAGATTTTATTTTGTAAGACATGGGAGCCATGGAACAATTACAGCATAGGGGATGGTCAGATTTTCCTGCTAACTCACAGGGAGCAATGGGGAGCTGCAAGTCCATCAGTCCTTGAAGGCTTTGACTTTTCTCTTGAGAAGCTGTCAAAAATAAGGAAAAGTTCACAAAGCCAAAATCTTGAAAACCAGGAGGGCAACTTAAAATAGCCTGAATATTCTTCCTGCTAACTTTCCATTTGCACTCCGTGGGCCAACTGCATTGGTAATGGATGTTTGGTGTTTGCCACAGAAAGAAATAAAGCTCTCTCAGTTCAGTGGCAAGAGGAGGAGAATCGTTAGGGCTAATATTTCCAAGATCTATAATGAAGAGCTTCCTCTGAGTATGATTTGAGGGCTTCTGAGGAATCCCTTTGCCCTGAAACACCATACTCATTCGCCTTCTGTAGTATCTAAAATTATACAACTGGAGATTTTATTCCTTTAGGTTGAATATTGCCCTCTCTAGGCAAGGTATTTTAAAATGCAAACACTCCCAGGGAGAATGATATACTATGTCAGTCATAACCTAGTTCGAATGAGGATATAAATCGAATAGGAACTCCGGAGAACAGAGACCCCAGAGACGGACAGCAGGAGGAGGCTTTTAAAATGAGGGAAGGACTACAGAACTGGGATATAGAGGGCAAAGGACGAAGATGAACTTTGCCTACTTCTCAATATTGCCCAGGGCAGCATGAAACATAATAAGGTGGATGAGGACAGGGCAGAAAATAGCAACTGATTAATAAACATGGGGAGGAGAAGTGTGTCTTTTTCAGACTCAGTGGAATTTTTACTGCCTAACATTTCCAGAGCCAATTTGTAAAGCTGTCTGGGAGTGTTCTGTGTGTGCAAGGCAGACACAGAAAGGGGAGGGAGATAATTAGGAGGCTAAAGATGCTTCAGACTGGGGATGGGCTGCAAGTGACAACAGAATGAACCCCAACCCCCACCTTACTTCCGGCAGCTCTTATTCTCCCAACAACTCCCTGCCTGCTGCTTTGTCTTCTGAATGCAAAACAAAAGTGCCTGGGTGAATAAACAAGAGCTCTCTTTCTCAAGGAGAGACAGTGCCCAGTCTCTTTGGGCTTGCTGTTTGTTCCCATGCAGTGCCCATTGATTTGAAGCTGGTGCGAGACTGGAGGGCATAGCGCGTAGGTGATGAGGAAGTAGCCACTCTGGGACCACAGAATGGAACTCCTCAGGAGTCATCCTACTTCTGGCGTGGTCATGCGACCCGCAGAAAGACCCTTCTGAAGCCAATTCCTGCCTGCGTAAGGCAAAAAATGAACAAACAAAAAACCCCGCAACACACACACACACACACAAAACCCAAAACACTTTCAGGCTTTCTTGATTGACTCATGCATTAAATATTTAACCATATTTGTTGCAGACCTACTTTGTGTGAAGGTTCTGATCAGGTGCCAGGGAGATTCATAGGCACGTGTGTGAATGATTAGGACACAAGATAGGTGCCTGGGGGTGATGGAGAAGTTATTATCTGAATATAAAGGAAGGAAATAGAATGGCCTCCATTCCTCAACTATAGAAGCAACCCAAGAGACTGTAAAAGTCTGAAAGAGTTTATATGATAACCTAATGTGCCCATGAGGTAACATGGGGGACATCTGCTTGGGAACTATCTGAACAAACCCTGATTGGAATTTGGAACGTTATAGGCTAGTGGGAAGAGACAGTCAATAGAGATAAAATGTGATGCACAATTAACAAACATAGTACATAAGGGTGATAAGGACCATGGGGAAAAAAGAAAAGAAAAAAAAAGTGGATGGAATTTAAATGGAATAAGGAAGTAAATGAAGATAGCAAGGGGGAGTGGGAAAAGGGGATGGAAAAATCAAGTAATAAAAAGGAGGGACTAGCAAGACTATGGATGAGACAGTGAAAAGATCAGTGGTTGCCAAGGATCTGGGCTGAGGGAGGAAGGGATGAATGGGAGCAATACAGGGGGTTTGGGGGCAGTGAAACTATTCTGTTGGATGTAGTAATGGTGAATACATGATATTATATGTTTGTCAAAGCCCAAAAATGTACATCCCCAAAAGTGAACCCTAATGTAAGCTATGGATTTTAATTAATAATAATGCATTAATATTGGTTCATCAATTATAACAACTGCACCAGAATAATGCAAGATGTTAATAATAGCAAAAACTGGTGGGGGTGTGGGGTGGGCTGTATGTGAGGCGCTATATAGGAACTCTCTGTAATTTTTACTCCACTTTTTTCTCTAAACCTATAACTGCTTTAAAAAAAGATATTAATTTTTTTTAAAGATTTTATTTATTTGTCAGAGAAAGAGGGGGGAGCGCACAAGAAGGGAGAGTAACAGGCAGAGGGAGAAGCAGGCTCCCCACTGAGCAGGGAGCCCGATGTGGGACTTGTCCTAATCCTGGACTTGCCCCGATTCCAGATCATGAACTGAGCTGAAGGCAGATGCTTAACCGACTGAGCCACCCAGGTGTCCCCTATTAATTTTTTTTTTAAAGATTTTTATTTATTTGACAGAGACAGTGAGAGCAGGAACACAAGCAGGGGGAGTGGGAGAGGGAGAATCAGGTTTCCCGCGGAGCAGGGAGCCCGATGCAGGGCTAGATCCTAGGACCCTGGGATCATGACCTGAGCCGAAGGCAGATGCTTAACGACTGAGCCACCCAGGCGCCCCTATTAATTTTTTTTTTAATGTGGGACTTAACATAATTCTCCATGAGACTAGAATTTTTTTTTTAACAATTTTCTTCATCTCCTGAAGAAATAAGAGAGTGCTAGGCTTACATTACATGATCAATATGAGTTAAATGCAATTATGTTAAATCTAAAGTCACTTCCTTTAGATCAAAAAATGAAGAGTCATAATGTAGAAAATAGATAAGTAAAGAAAACATTTTTAAAAAAATTTATTTTTGGATTACAGAGGCCACACACTTTACTGGCACCCAAATTGGAAAAACAATATAATTTTAATCTTCCAAGTCAGGAATAGCAAGGAATAATAATAGCGTGACCTTGGAAGAGGAAACAATGTCTAAAGTTTGGTTTCCTTAGCTAGCCAAGAGGAGAAGCACTTTCACACCTTCTCCACTGTCTCTCTCTCTTGTGAGGCCAAGAGTAGGAGGTAGGAGAATGGTGAGTATGTCTATTAAAATTGGCAGGAACATACAGGATGAAGTGTTGGCCAAGACTGCTATGTATGCTCCTCACCAAGGGACTATGGAGTTTGGTGATCACATGACTCTGGTAGGCCTTTTATTCTTAAACCTAAGAAAAATTATTATGATCCATGTCTCTGTCTTATGGATAGAGCAGTTGGAACTGCTGCTCGTAACCAGGGTGTGTATCTTCATCCTGTATGTTCCTTTTCCTTTTTTTGAGAATTTAAAGGTGAGATAGTTTTACATGCATGGTGAGGCTGGTTTAAACATCTTGCATAACAAGGGCTCTCAATGCTAAATTCTGTGAAATTCTCACCTTGCTTTAAATTCAAAAGACAAGATATGGTTGTAGTGGCAAATGGACTAACATAAATAGACTGTAAATGGGGCGCCTGGGTGGCTCAGCCAGTTAAGCATCCTACTAGTGATTTGGTCTCAGGTCGTGATCTCAGGGTCTTGAGATCAAGCCCCAAGTTGGGCTCCATACTCAGTGGGGAGTCTGCTTGAGGTTCTCTCTCTCCCTCTGTTCCTCCCCCCTGCATGTGTGCACTCTAAATAAATAAATAAAATCTTTAAAAATAAATACATAGACAAATAGATTGTAAATGGGCTTTATATAAACCAACTACATAAGCCAACTGTTAACCAAAATAAAGAGAATATTGATAATAATACTTTAATAATAGGAGACCTCAACACTCCACTCTCAGCAATAGACAGATCATCTAAGCAGAAGCTCAACAAAGAAACAAGAGCTTTGAATGAAACACTGGACCAGATGGACTTCATAGATATTTACAGAACATTCCACCCTAGGACAACAGAATACTCATTCTTCTTGAGCGTACATGGAACTCTGTCCAGAATAGACCACATGCTGGGTCACAAATCAGGTCTCAACTGATACCAAAAGATTGAGATTATTCCCTGCATAGTTTCAGACCACAATGCTTTGAAACTGGAACTCAGTCACAAGAAAAAATTCGGAAGGAATTCAACCACTTGGAAGCTAAAGATCATCCTGCTAAAGAATGGGTCAACCAGGAAATTCATGGAAACCAATGAGAATGAAAACACAGTGGTCCCAAACCTAGGGGATACTGCAAAGGCGGTCCTAAGGGGGAAATACATAGCCATCCAAGCCTCACTCAAAAAAGTAGAAAAATCCTGAATACACAAACTAACCTTACACCTAAAGGAACTGGAGAAAGAACAGCAAATAAAACCTAAGCCAAGCAAGAGAGGAGAAATAATAAAGAATAGAGCAGAGATCAATGAATTAGAAACCAGAAATACAGTAGAGCAGATCAATGAAACTAGAAGCTGGTTCTTTGAAAGAATTAACAAGATTGATAAACCACTGGCCAGCCTTATCCAAAAAAAAAAAAAAAACCCAAAAAAGAAAGGACCCAAATTAATAAAATTATGAATGAAAGGGGAGAGATCACGACTAACACCAAGGAAATAGAAATGATTATTAGAAATTATTATCAACAACTATACGCCAATAAATTAAGCAACATGGAAGAAATGGATGCCTTCCAGGAAACCTATCAGACTGAATCAGGAAGAAATTGACAATCTGAATAGACCAATAATCAGGAAGAAATTGACAATCTGAATAGACCAATAACCAGTAACAAAATTGAAGCAGTGATCAAAACCTTCCCAAAAAACAAGAGTCTAGGGCCTGATTGATTCCCAGGGGAATTCTACCAAACATTTAAAGAAGAAATAATGCCTATTCTCCTGAAGCTGTTTGAAAAAATAGAAACAGAAGGAAAACTTCCAAACTTATTCTATGAGGCCAGCATTACCTTGATCTCCAAACCAGGCAAAGACCCCATCAAAAAGGAGAATTACAGACCAATATCCCTGATGAATATGGATGCCAAAATTCTCAACAAGATCCTAGCCAATAGGACCCAACAGTACATTAAAAGGATTATCCATCATGACCAGGTGGGATTTATTACTGGGATGCAAGGGTGGTTCAACATCTGCAAATCAATCAATGTGATAGAACACATTAATGAAAGAAAAGACAAGAACCAGAGGATCATAATGCTCTCAATTGATGCAGAAAAAGCGTTTGACAAAATATACAAGGGAACAATTGCAAATCCGATCCTTAAGTGACCAGAGTGCATTAAAAGGCTTATAGTATATTGAATGAAGTTACTCTAACTGGTTAAATAGTTTTAGGTATAATTAGCTTGTTCTTTCATAAAACTGTTAGAAAATATTTTCTTGAGCGTTTGGCCGTTGCTTAAGAAATCACTGTGTTTCAAAAATTAAATGGAGGAGATGATAAATAAATTAATAGTGACATTAGATGCATATTAAGTTATCTCTGCTGTCCACACATGCAGGCACATTAGCACAGACTCATCATTCAATTAATTGCCTTTTGCTGCAGTGAACCTCGAATCTTGGAAATGCAACGATCATACACACAGAAAACCAGATAAGCTATTTGGGCCACAGTTTAGAAATCAGAAATCAGGTTTTCACTGCTGATGCATATGGGATCTCTCTTTGAGTGACCAGTAGATTGTTTTTGTATTAAATGCTTTCAACTCTTGCCATGTATTCTGAAGGAACACAGCAGTGAGGCCAAGAAAAAAAAAAAATCTACATGTACCAGAGAGAATTTTATTCCTTGTTTGTTTCTTTTAGATTAAAAACCCATTGGGATGAAGGAAGAGACAAGAGATCACCAATTCAGTCTTGCTAAGATTGGGTCTGGTTTCTTACATGCTTTAAAAAGGGAACTAGTCCAGTTTCCTTTATGATGGGGTCTTTCAGGAGATACCCCAAAGTCTAATAATTCTTATGTATGTCTCAACTCATTTCCTCATTCTGCTGTTTGACCCATCTATTCTTTTCTGACTGTTGGAGGTGGAGAGTAGGCTTGCACTGATCTCTAAGTGAGAATCTTGATATATTTGAAGATTTGTTATTAATTTCCTATTCACCTTTCTTCTTCGGGCCCAATAAACCCTTATTCTTTATTGTTTGGGCTTTGAAAAATTTAATCATTTTCATGACTTGCTTTATGTTGGCTCTCTGGTTTCTGTGTCTTTATTGTGACATTCAAAATTAGACTTGAGTTTAGTGGAGTGCTAAAAACCTAGTCTCAATGTACTGTAGATATTTTTAAACAACAGAACAACACTGTTTAGAGTAGATATCATTCTAATGTCTTCCAAACCCCCTCTCTGCTGTAGTAATATTTTTTCAATCATTGATAATTCCCTATCTTTTATTTTCTGTCTTCTGTTTTTATGTGTATTCCAAAATTACTAAAAGACAGACACTCAGCGCCATTGATTTTGGAAAATCACATATAATGCAAACAACTCCCATCTAGAATTGTGAAATTTAGTGGATGAACTCCTTATTTCAATGTTAGATCATTGCAGAAAATACAAAAATGAATCCCAGAACTTTGTTTGTAATGGCAACTTTACATGTGTGTTGGAAGCAATCATAGAAATGCAGATGCACCTTTTTGTCATATTCATTCAGTCAACAAATAATTATGCAGTGCATCTTATGTATCAGGCAGAGGTCAAGACAAACATTGTGCCTTTATCAGATGGCTTTCTAAGAAGTGTACTGGAAAATATTTTTACAATTTTGGTCATATTCCAGATTTAAAAGGTCTCAGTGTAAAGAGAAGCTTGGTGACTCTTTTTGATAAAGGGAAGACTCCCTTTTTAAAGTGGTATGTGTGAACTAGTTTTTTAAAATTAGTCTTGTTTCCAGCTAGACAGTAAGCACAGAGTGTCAGGACACAGTGTCTTAGATTTTCTTTCGCAGGTTCTAGTGGTCTTCTAGGCACAGAATTGGTGTTGATCATACACACTGTAACTTACAGGACAGTAGATTTTAATGTTGTGTATGTAAATCTAGTGGAAACTATGGGTTCTCATTGCAGAAAAAAACAAACAAACCAATGCACTTAAGCTTTCAGAAGCACCTATGCTCCCTAAAACCCATTTATGGGCTCTAGGGTAAGAAGTACTGACAGTTCAAGGTCTTTACGCTGAACCTATGTTCCCAATGCCAATGGAAGGTGGAGGATCTCTGATATGTGTCACAGTCCAAAAATAAGGCTTCAAGGACCAGTACGGGATCTCTGTAATAAGGGAAGATACATAATCTCACAGAAATAAAGGAAATCCATTTTGTCTTTCTTCACCCATCAAATGGTAAGATGGAAGAACCAACAAGGACCAGAATGGGGTGCGGGAGAATATGTTGCACATCTGGTCGTTCCATCTTATTTCTAATCTAAGTTTGGAGCTAGAGGGAAATACGTGAACTTTGAGGTTCATATATTAATTCTAACTGGCCATCAAATCTTTCATTCATTAATCAGATATTCATTGAGTGGCTACAAGATGTCAGCACTTGGGAAGACCCAGTATCTGGTCTCATAGAGCTCATTTGTCCACCCTTGTAACTCACTGGGGCAGCAGTGGAAGAAAGCTGCTTGGAGGCACCATTGTGCCTGACCTTGGACAACTCTGGCATGACCAGCAGAAGTGCTCAATAAATATTGTCTGGTTGATTAGTCTGTTACTTCCCCTGATGAGTTAGTTTTGTTGCAGAATCAGAGAACAGCTGGGGTTTATACAGAAAAGTTTAGTTTTGAGAGGGGCACAAAGCTACATATACTAATTAGAATAAAATATTAAAAATCTACTTAGGGTAACATAGTTATGAACATGAAGTGCATACTAATGTGAGACTCGTTCTGATGTAAAGCGTTTTCAAAATCAGCTATCTATCCTCAGAGTGGCCAAAATAGCAGTCCAGAGACGGACAAGGAGCATTTCAAATTCAGCAGTCTGCTCTCTTATTGGCCCAGGGATGGCAATAACACAAGGAGCAGCTGGTAAGAATCTGGGTCTATTCTGACTAGATCATGCTGCCTGAGAGTCTAATTTTGCTTCAAAAATGGTCTAATTTTGCTCACAGTGGAAAAAGTGGTATATTCCTTAGTGTCAACAGACCAGATTGCATCTCCAGTTTGTTTGATGGGGGAGCTTGGTTCGGTTCCCAGATATGGCTCTCCTTCATGGATCATTGAATTACGCTAAGTGTTTTGAGCAAAGTCAATTTCAATACACGCTGCTTTCCTCCCAAACCTTGGAATTTCTCTTCAAACCAAAGTTCCAAGGGCTCGTGTTTGGAGGAAGAGAATATCCTGCCGATTCAAGTCGCTTCAGCTCTGGTTGTCAGCTTCTTCAGCCCTGAAGAGGTAAACCCTAAGGACCCTTCAGGATTTAACAGTTGAGCATTTTTATGGTGAGTTGTAGAGGCTCCAATATTCTGACATTTATGCAAAGATATGTGTGCAATAGATGTACAAACTGGGGCATAAAAAATATTAGCTCTTTCTGGCCAAAAATATCCCCAAATTGGGTGTTTTTTGCTTTGGCTTTCAGTGAAGGGACTTCTGATATTTTCTTGTCTATGTTCCCTCACATTTCTTCAGGAAATAGCAATGTGAGAAAGATCTTATTACTTCATCAGTATTTTTTCTTTCTTTGAGAGTATTTCCAACCAAGGGCCCGTTACCTATTTCTAATTCACTTAGTTTCAAACTCTCTGGTCCTAAGTAATGAGCCATGAAGGAGACCAGGTTGGAGAGTGACCTGGGGAAGGACTTGCAGCCTCACAGGGATCCCTGGGTCCCTCTCTGAACAAGGAGCCCTTTCCTCCCAGCATGTGCTCCTTCGTGCAGCTGCCTGTGGCTACGGCGAATCCAGGAACTTTGCTCCAGGCAGACCATGTTCCACTGAAAACCCAACTTTTAAAAAAATGAACCCACAAAACTTCACAGATGATATATCTGTCCCTGTAATTCATACCCTGGGAGTGTGAGGCTGCAGGAGGAGGATGGGGAGGATTGATGAGCAGCTCTATTTATGTTCTACCAATGGGCTAATCTCTCACCCACACCTGGATGTGATCTGAGCTCCTGCCCACACAAAGGGATCCTGGCGTTGGTGCTGGTGCTAACAAGCCCAAACTGAGCTCAGACTCAGTCTGGCTGGAATGTGCAGGTGTACTACCTGGATTTTCATGGAGAACCAGCTGGGATCTCCCCAACTTGGCAACTGCTCTTGTGTGGGTGGGATAGAGAGTGTGGTAGGAAAGGGATGATAATTTGGAAAGGGAGCCCCATGGGAGAATTTGAAGGAGCAGGAGTGTTCCTCTTTCCTTTTCCTATATTTTTTTCTTATATCCCATCTGGTCTCCAGGTTTCTGGTCCTTTCACTTTTCTCTTTAATTTTTAAGAGTCCATGAAATTGTGGCACTTAGCTTTATTGTGTAACGAACGCAGATTTTCAAGAAGGAACTATTTGCTTCATTTGGTGTTCTCCAAAATGGGTGGTTTCTTCCTGGAGATAGGATTTTACTCAATCCTGTTTCTGAAATCCATTGTATATTTTTAGCTTCTTTTTGGAATTTCTAGTTGGACAGGATACACCCCAGGGGGGGCGGGGCACGGTGGAGAAAAGCCTGCAAACCAGCCTTAATGCTGGTGGAAAGGCTTTGGCATGTGATAGAAAGCCTACCTCATCATGCTCACTTTGCTGGGCTGGCTATTCCCTGATGACTTCTCTGGATTGAATAAAGCCAGCTACAGAAGTGGGTGAAGCTATCCCTCACACTGACATTTAATTTACCTAGGAGTACAGTAATCTGAGAAAGAATCAAATACTTGAAAATTTTGCTTCAGTGAGCAGAAGCTAAGTGTTTATACCATATTGAAAAGTGATACGTTTCTTCAGAATTTAAAGTAAAAAAAAAAAAAAAAGGGTGACAGGTTCATAGACTAAAAGCAAAAGGAAAGACCATAACTCTTGTTCGGCATATTCACAATTCCGACGTTGGAGAAAACTCTGGAATTTTGCACATCATGATATTATTTTATCAGCTCTGGTTTGATAGAAAGAGGTCAGTGGGGCCTAGGAAAAGGATGTGGTTGTAAAGCCTAAAAAGGGAAGGGTATTTTTAAGTGTGTTGCAGAGAAGGAAGCAGCTGGACTTAATAACTAACAATATGTGGGAGGTGAAAGTATGTTGAATCTTGTACGGAAGTTTGATGATCAGAGAAAGGGCGGGCAATATTGCTGTCCAAATCAAAATAACCCTCTATAATTAGTTCCACCTGTGCTAAAAAATTATGCTCATATACTGTCCCCAATTTATTGAAATTTATGACCATGCAATATGTTATGTGAGTAATAGTCACTACTGAACCAAAAATCAATATGCAGTTCTCTATTGACGAAACTTGGGTTTATATTTTATTCACATTTGTGCTCTCAGTAACTAACATGATGCCTGACATCTAGATGATGTTCAAAATGCTGAACACATGGATAAAATGGCAAATCTGAGACCTGCTTAAGCTCTCTGATTTTCCTTTAAAGCATATCTGACTAGGTTCAATTATTGTTTGCTTTAATGAGTTGAGTGATTAATTTTGTTTATTGGAATCTGGCACTGTATGTCATATTTCTTTGCAATGCGTCAATAGCCAGGCATTTAGAAATTAATATCTGCTTCAGATGAGCTTTCAAGGTAGTCATCATGATGAAAAATGGAATGGTTTGGTGAAATATCCAGATATTCATTATGCCAAAGCAGGGACCACGGCCAATACTTCCTCTCCTTACCTTTTGTTTCCTGACCACACAATAATTTAGGATCATGTTCCCAGATGATATGAGCAGGCATTCCAGCCACCACTCCCCTGCATACACCTTTCCCTCCTGTTGAAAGCCTTTCCATAGAATCTGGATCTCTGGAGGTGGTTTGTGGTGGCATGCTGGACCATCTCATATGCCATGTACTTCCACTCCCATCTGTCCCAAAGGTAAGTAACTAGACTTCTTACAACAGCTTGGAATACTTCTGAGAGAGCCCAAATCTATGTAAGATACAAATAGACCAGCTGCGTGTCTATCCTCCAAATCAGGAACGTTAGCGTCTTTATGCGTGAGATGTGCAATTCAGCAGGCATGACTTCTTGTCTCTTAGCTGACTCAAATTCTGGCTAAAAAATTAATCCGCCTAAGCTGTGAAGCATCTAATGCAAAGAGACCTGAAACTGGGCTGGACACATGGTGTCAAGGAATTGATAGCCCTGATCTACTAAAGCAATGTCACTAAGAGGTTAAGAGCAAGGACTTTGGAATCAGACAAGCCAGGGTTGATCTTCAGCCCTGTCACTGCATAGCTGTGAGATCTTGGGCAACTTACTTAACCTCTTTACATTTCAGTTTGCTCATATGTAAATTGAGAATAACATCAACTTACTACCATTGTTGTTAGGATTAAATGAGGTAATGCTTATGAAGCACTTAGCAGAGCATCTGGAAAATGGTCATCAGTAAAAATTATACAACATTATCATCACCACTCTCACTGTTTCTCTGTGACCTGAACCTATGAGAATTCCTAATAGCACCCTGGTAGCCTGACTCTGAGTTTAAAAGTGAAAGAGTTTCATGGAAATGGAAAAGCATAAGGGCTGCCTGGGATGGAAAGCTTATCTTGAGTCTCCTACAGTTGCCATCACAAACACCAAAAGAAGTCACTTGCTGGGCAGAACCTTCCACTGGGGGGAAGGACACTTAATGACCACTCTACTATGGCTATTTTCCTAGGGCGTGGTGTCTGCAGTTTACAGAATGAGGCACATGAACCACTCCAACAGCAAAAAAGCCCCATGTGGGCATCATCTATAAATTGAACCGAAGAAGTAACCATGTAATCAGTTTGTGAAATGGCCAACCCATTTCAAGAACTAAAATAAAATTTATTCATAAGCATAACTTAAGCCCATCAACTGTTTACTGTGTCCAGATCAATTTTCAGCTACAGAAATCCGTGGACAATAATAATTTCTGGAAGACCAGAGAGAAGAAACAAAACAAAAGAAAACAAAAACTTGAGAAGGCCTTATAAATAAGAAAACCTTAAAAATGAGAATGTTCTGAAAGTGTTTTAGTCAATGTCTTTATGCAAACTGCACTAATTAATCTCATGTAAACATGGATATTTTTGTAAAGCGTAAGCCCAAGTGCCATTTTATGACCATGTAATTTACAAGTCCTCAAATTACATTAAAATCACCACACACAGTGTTTACAGTTTAATTACATGGTTATTTACCATTCCCAATCAAGTGTTATTCATTCAGTACCTCTTTGCCTGATCTTACCTAAAAAAGAAAACACTTTTATGCTGAATTTGAGTGGTAAACATTCAGACATGCCAATACTTAAAGGCAACAAAGATGTGATTTGGAGTAAACAAACTCCATTCACACATTTCAGAGAACTTCCAAGGGGGAAAAAGAATGGAAAGAGATCAACATTTTATTAAAATAGTATTTCTTTGGTTGTTTCAGTTCTACCAAAAAAGAAGAGAAACCAATCACTATTCACTGCCCATTCTTTATTTAAAAAAAAAAAGCCAACTGGGTCTGTTATTCATATTTTGTATTATAATGATATAGTTCTTCAGTCAAGAAATGTTTATTACACAAATGTACCATATGTGTTCTGGATCCTGTGATAAGGGTAAGTGTGAGAAATACGGCATGGCCCCTCGATGAACTCAGACTAGCTATCTACTAGTACATTATAGACATTTCAACATGTAGAATATATTTACTTCTGGTTTTCTCTTTGTCATTTACCAATACCATTTTGAAATGACAAAATCTCAGTCCCACCATGGAATATCTGTCTTCAGGCAATTGCATAACCTTTCTGAGCCTTAATCTTTTCATCTGTAGAATATGGTGGTGGGGAATATAATAAAAATAATGCCAGTTTTCCCTCCATGATAGTGTGATTATCAAGATGAAGTAAGTCTGAAAACACTCGTAGATGACTTCTTCAGGATCTGCCTCTGCAGCTAATTCTCCAAACCTAGTCCAACTGAGTCCTTATTTGCCTGCCTGTGTTGCCTAAGAGTGTGTGATGCTTCACAGCTGTGATGATAGTAGACATTTATATCAGGAAAGAGTTACTTGATGAATTAACTGGGATAATCCTTAAGTTTCTAAGACATAACTTTGAATTTAGTCCTTTGGGAACTCAAATTTTAATAAAAGTGGTCCTCATTGTGACGTCCTTGGGCCACCTGCCTCAGTATTAGCAGAGGGCTTCTGAAATTACCTATTTCTTGGGCCCACTCCAGACTGAGTAGTGGAGTCCAACAACATAGCTGCCTTTTAAATAAGTTTCTCTGATAATTTTAAGCACACTAAAAATCCAAGAATCACTGTACTTACTAGGATTGTTTGCAGATACTTTAGTTCTCTTCTTTGGGGAACATGGTAGAATCCTAGTTCTCCACCCACTTGGAATTAGGTGGGTGTGTTGCACTTGTTTGGGCCAATGGAATGTGGATGTATATGACAAGTCATGTGACATTGAATCAAAGTCACTTATTGGAGGTGACTTCATATTTCTCATAATTAAAACATTTTATTTCCCTTTCCCATGATTAGAAAACAACGTATGACTAGTTTTCTCAAACATGATTTAATGGTGGTGGCAAAAAGCATTAACAAACATCAGATTGTAAATTAATCCACCCCAATCATTATGACATCATTTTTGATGGAGCAAACATTGAAATGACAGTGTTGTTAACAAGATTTTTTTCTCTTTCCTTCAGGTCTTCAATATAGAAGACACAATAACATTAACATAGGGAGATTTTATATGAAGTTTCTAATTGGGCATGCTAATTGATCTCAGGCTGAGTTTACACCAGCAAATAGAAAGTAGAAATAATTGCATGGGATGAAAAGAACTCATTTACTATATTGAGCACCTACCATATACTACTCACTTTGCTCAATCCATTTACATTTAACCACATTTAACAATTGTCTTAGAGGCATTGTTTTTTTTTTTTTAAAGATTTTATTTATTTATTTGACAGAGAGAGATAGAGCAGGAACACAAGCAGGGGGAGTGCAAGAGGGAGAATCAGGCTTCCCGCCGAACAGGGAGCCCGATGTGGGACTCGATCCCAGGACCCTGGGATCATGACCTGAGCCGAAGGCAGACACTTAACGACTGAGCCACCCAGGCGCCCGAGGCATTGTTTTTTATACATTTTGAATATGAACAGTTAAGCTGGTTAAATAATTTTCCAAAATTTGCCAAATTAGAAATTGAGATTCTAGCTGACAGCTA
This sequence comes from Leptonychotes weddellii, assembly GCF_054177405.1. NCBI lineage: Eukaryota > Metazoa > Chordata > Mammalia > Carnivora > Phocidae > Leptonychotes > Leptonychotes weddellii. Next base: position 7,221,502 of record NC_138376.1, on the reverse strand, counting down.
TCTGTTTGCCCACCCACTCACAATCTTTCCATGGCATCGTGTCACCTATGGGAAATTGAGACAGTCTCTCTACATGCTGATAATCATACTAGCTTTTCAATTAATTTCTGCATCTTTATGGATGTTAATAAAGTGTAGCTTTTTTCAATATCAAATCAAAAATCTATAGGCCCTGCACAGCATGTGTGCAGTGTGTATCTATACGCCCACATGCATTTTGGGATAGAAAATTAGGAATGGCACATGTAAAATGGTACTTATACTCTTCAATACCAATTTTGCAAACCAGTGTCTCCTTCTGTCTGCAGTAGATGCAAGTAAAATGTAACAAATTAAACTAGGGTGATCACCTTTGGAAATTGCTGGCCCTAAGATATAGATATTTAAATGACTTTCAATCTGGAAAACACATTAGACATATGACACGTCATTACTATACAACAATTATCCAAATGGAATGTGAAATATAAAATTATTTCAGATATTAAGGCTTTGGAGAAGCTTGGGAGAGATAGGCATGGAGGAATATAAGCCCATTTTGTGAAGTCAGTTTTGATAATTGAGACAAGAACATAGTTACAAATTCTACTCTCTCTCTGCTCCTTTGTGTTTGTTTCTAAATTAGGGAGACAAAGCATCAAGTGAGAGGACAGAGTTTAGAGTCTGGCAAAGAAAGAGGAAGAATTAAAAAAGGCACACTCCTCACAGTGTTTGTGGAATATCTAATCCTGAGGATTTTCTCTGGGCTCTGGCTGTGGAATATTACACATCCATTGGGCAGTTACCTGGTTGACAGCCCTTGAAATGATACGTATACTACATGGCATGTATTCATCAAACACATACATGGGAGCCTAAGTAGAAACTAGTAAGTAACCAACTCCAAATCAGTTAATAACGAAAGATTCTTAGTAGTGTAATTGGAGTGGGTTTTTTTTCTAAGTATGTGTTATCAAACTGAATTTGTGGACAAGCTGTTGCATAGCTCAATTTGAACACCTTATCGTTAGGAGCAATTAGTATTTTATCCCAGGAAAGAAAAATGACAATGAGAGTTTTCAGAGCAGGAACACCATAGAGATGATCTTTTCTGACTCTGATTTCACAAGTGAGGAAACATATTCAGGACAGTAAATGGTTTGTCTAACGTCACTTGGCTAGGAGATGGGGATTGCATGATCTCCCCTCGAAGGGCACTCTTGCAAGTCCACATTTGCCATTCAAAGCGTAAATAAAAGTAACAAGATAGCTTTTGCCAAAATTAAATTAAAAATCACAATTATTACATAAAGATCCTTTTCAAAGTCTATTAAATCCATACTGCATCTTGTATGAATACATATATCCCCATGGAACTTACTGGATGTTAAATGGTCATATTTATGCCTGTTATATTAATTACTTTCACGTGTATGTTGAGTTTTACACTAGGATTATTGCACCATGACAGCTGAGAAGACAGAAATTAACAAAAGTATCTTTCCCAAGATTATACTGTAAGTGAGAGACCTAGAGTTTGTACTTAGGTCCTTCTGATTCTAGAACATTCATCCTTTCTACCTGGCTACACTACCTCTCATCAAGATACTTTAAGAGGACAAGAACCTTGTAACACAGATCTGGTTAACAAAGAGACTGTAGGGGCGCCTGGGTGGCTCAGTCATTTAGGCATCTGCCTTGGGCTCAGGTCATGATCGCAGGGTCCTGGGATGGAGTCCGGAATCGGGCTCTCTGCTCAGCGGGGAGCCTGCTTCTCCCTCTCTCTCTACTCCTCCCCACTGCTCCTCCTCTCTCTCTCACTGGCTCTCCCAGGTAGATAAATAAAATCTTTAAAAAATGTTAAAAAACCCCCAAAGAGATGGTATAAGAAGTATTCAAAACAAAAACCACAGAAAACTAAAGAAAGACAAAGTGAAAAGATGTGAAGTAAACATTAGCAATGAGAAGGGACCGGGGTGGAGCAGGGAAGAGCCATCCAAATGAACTACAACAGGCTTTGTCTTTAGTATCAAGACTTTCATCGACATAGAATTCATTTCCAGGAGCTCAGTACTGTGTAAAATGTAGAATATTCCAATCAACTTAGGAGTTATCGTAATAAAACCCCTCGGAAGAATTACAATTACCTTGAGTCAATTAGATTTCTCAAGGATCCCTGACTTTAGCTCTGGCTAACTGGAATCTTAATGAGACAATTAATATTAGCTAATATCAGCTTGATTGATTTAAAGGGTATGTATAATTATATATATGTGTGCATATAGAAATGTTTCTCTGTGTGTGTATTCTACACCTATCTGTGGCATTCAAAATTAAGTCTCAAAATATTTTAATAGAAAAAGAAATCTCACTCCATAGAGAAAAAAACCTGAGTTTTAAAAATGATTTATTCTGAGAATCAGAGACAAAGTAAACAACCTCAGAAAATCAGGCTTAGGCATGAGCTAGAGACAGTTAAATAAAGGAAAAGTTGGATAAATATTTGTTGTGTGCCAACCAAGTATAATTTTCAGTAAATTATCCTTTTGCTCCTCACAGTCTTGAAGGGCGCTATTACCCCTATTTTATAGATTAGGAAACTGAACCTCAACAAGTTTAAGTGACGACCAAGGAGAGTTCTCAGGGCTGCCATGTATGGTTGTACAATCTGTGTACTGCACAACAGCATCTGGTAGAAGGAAGGAGCAATTTGGGACTGATACACATTTTGTGTTCTGCTGCCCTATGATGCACCTTAATGAAGGGTTATGTCATCCCAGAGAAAGAGGGTGCCTTTCCCTAATTTCCCCAGAGGCCACCTGCCTCACTGGATTATGGGATTAAAGCTTTAATCCTCGAATGTTAGAGGCAAAAACCAGGCTCTTTCTGTGATGTCTTGAAGTCTCTCCCACTATGAAAATGCAATTGGAATAAGTTATGAGTAGCTGGTGCCCATCTCTTAATAAAAATACTAGATGATCTGAATATTAAGAGTTAAGACAATAAAGGGAAAAATGGAAATTTTTTCATAACTTCTACATTTTTAGACAAAACATTAGCTGACTTTGAGATTTGGGTATGGATAGAGGGAGAAGAAAAAAATCAGTTCCGATCGGGCTGTTTTATTTGTTTGATCTTCTAAACTATTCGAGTCAGTATGGCGTAGTAAATCACTCTTTTGGTTTAACAAGAAAATCTATGACGAGCATCAGCACCATGCCAGGCACAAAGCAAGCCCTCCAGTCACATCAGCACCAAATTGTACCAGACGAGTTCTGAGGTTTTCATCAACCAAAGTGTCCGAGGATGGTAATGTCACTGGACTTCATGACCACTGATGAAAAAAGAGATTTCGGTGACTAAAATCCAATGCAGTGGGGAAGCTATGGTGGCTGCACAGGGAAGGGAAGCCTAGTCCCACTTTGCTCAGCCTTGGCACCTTGGCTTCCTCCTGCCTCCTTCAGTGGTCAGTGAGTTCCTTGGGGGGTAAGGTGCACGGATAATCTACTCCAGCTCCAGCATTCTGCACATAATAAGTGGTCTGTTCATAGCAGGTGCTTCGTGAATGCTGTTGAAGAAATCATTGTTTCTTTTTCCTCCCCCTCACAATACTCAAGGTCATTGCCCTGTAGACACTCAGGCCTTTTCCTCTGTATTAGGAAGGAAAAAAGTGGAAAGGGACTACAGAGGAAGCCTACTTGGGAATGATATTTTAAAGAGCAATAGAAACAAATTGTGGTTATATTCTCCAATGCATGATACAGAAATAGCAGAAATTATTGAGACCTGAGGGGGCCGGAAGGTCAAGCTAAGCCTTTGAGGTAGAGATAATGGGAATAAATTGGGTAGGAAGGAAGAACATCTTGAGTGTAGACAGGAGTATTCAGAAGAATGAGTGTGGAAGGACGGGGAGATGCCGTTGACCTGGAATAGAAAAATCCTCACCAGAGGATGAAAGTTAGAATCTAAAAGCCACAGGAGCCTTAAACTTGACCTTCCACTATAGTGAGTAGAGTTGAGTCACACTGGGGACAGGCCAGGAGGAGCTGAAGCCAATTTTATTTTTTGTTTACAACAATATTTTAGAAAGATGGCAGCAGAATTTACTCAATCTTGTTTTACTCCACCCAGATTAAAATATCTGTATTTTAACAGTGGCTTCTTAGGAGACCGTGCATCATCCCGAAAGCAGGATGATAATCTGGGGGAGGAGGGGATAGTCTTGAATGTTTGGACTTTCTGGTGCCCTTAAACTCACATCTTAGAAAGGGAAGTCTACCTGCAAGTAGGTACAACCTGTTGTGAATTTTCTTAACTGGAAGCCCACCATAGAAGAGATGGCAGGTGTATGGACGTGGAGAGGCATGTTGGCATCACCACCACGGGAAGGGATAACAGCTAACAAGTCGGAAGAAAGAGCTGTGTGTTCAAAGCTGTCACTCCAGGGGTCCTGATCTTTGCCTTTCTGCTCTCCAGTTTCCCCAAGGCTGAAATGGTTCTTTTATAAATTGGTTTAAAGATAATATGAACATGTCTGGTCCCTGACCAACAGTCAGTACCAAATAATGCTGCTCAACTGGCCCACTAGAAGGGTATGTTGATAAAAAGCCAGATGTGGTTAAATGAGTACTAGCTTCAAAGAGGTCGGCGGAGGCGGGGAGTCTAGGTTCTCATCCTGCCTCTGTCAGGGACCCAGCAAGGGGTCTCTGTGGCACTCACAGTGGGGATCAGAGCTACCCCACTTGAATTGCCCTAAAGTATTAGACATTTTAGCGCTACCATTTTGGGGAAGCTAAGTCAAGTCTACTCTCGGGACTGTATATGCCATACTGCATTTTCATTATAGGTCGATAACATTTGAAATCCTAGTCTGTTCGAAGACATATAGATACCAAGAGTTGCCATTAGGCATCAGTTCTCCATAAATTTTCTCTAGGGTCCCAGAAACTGTGTTACGGGGTGCCTTTGTATGGATACAGTGATGGCTGACTTAGGATAAGCTGCCTCTTCCTTTTGTATTTAGTTGGACAACCTTGCCTTCAGAGAAAGCGGGAAGCACAAGCTGTAAGTTTTATTAGGCAAAATAATACCACGCATCCTGAGCTGTGTATTTTTATACCTTAGCGGATGTATAGAAAATATTAACCTGTGGAATTGTTAATTTTAGGAATTGACAGTCTTCCAGAGAAAAGACTTGTCAACTTGTGTGGGTAGGGAAGACTCAAGGTTCATTTAGGACCATAACCAGAAGGATTCTCCGAATAAGCTTGGGGCCTAAAGGCAGAAAACTGGTTTCTTGTTCAGACTCTGCCATGGTCTCCGATGCCCTGGACCAGTCTTCTTGGTCGGTTCATTTTAAAATCAGGGGAGGGGGTGAACACTGGGCTAGGTGATCTAGTTTGAACACTTTCTACTTTAGAGTCAATTCCATTTGGGGATGGGCAAAGAAATAGATCCCGATAAAGAAACTTTAACACAGTTATGGTCGCTCTTAAAGTGGGGTCCATTACCAACTTACATGCCATCTGTTGACTCTGGACCTCCAAAATTTCTCATTAAGAATCCCACCTTTGTTCTTATGGTATAATACGAAATAGGTTCCCTCTAGGGTATCAGGAAATGTCCTTGAATGGCATGGTCTAAGTGCTCTGAACAGGTCCGAGGTAATGAATGTTGTTATAAAACCATTATCTTATTTGGCCCACGCCATCCAACCCACCTTCAAAGGTTTTCAAAGCGGACCATGGCATACACCTGACTTGCTTTGATGCAGGTCTTATAGGAAACCCTTGAGTTCTTTATGGCCCCTCACCTGTGCTAGTCTTTGCTCAGCCATTTAACACAGTAAAGGAATCCCTGTTCCAGAGTGGTTTGTCCGGGTCACACTGTTTCTTTATCTAGGCTTGATTGTCTTCCCCCCCCCACCCCCCCGCACATTCCAGCATGTCTGGCTCTGTCGGCAACACGGTAAACAGCCAGCTTGGAGTTATATTCTTCCTGCAGGAAAGACAGATGACTGCATTCTTTGTCTAGGAGGTTTGGTTATTATTGTTCCTTTTCTCAACCTATTCTCTTATGAACTGCTTTACTGCAGCTAGCTTGTCTAAGGGTTTTCCTCTCCAGCAGAACTGATTTAACACCCTGCCCGCCTTTGGTGAGTACTTTGTCTACCGCTAGAGAGGTACTTAACCTTATTAACGATGACTTCGATTCCAACGGCTGTTTAAAGATAAGAGGAGAACGGAGACAGTATTCCCTGGAAACACAACCCCAGACCCCGGAGCTGCTTTTAAGCCTGGTTTTTCTATTTTCCTTCTCCGCTTTTACGGAGCATATGTGAAATTTAAGCAGACAAGGATGATTTCAAAAGTGCCTGCTCAGAACGTCCAGTGTGAGGCAGAGCCAGCAAACAGCTGAACAGATGTAGCAGGTGTAAACATGTTTCCTTATCTTGGTTCGTGGGTTGTACATCCTCCTAGAAGACGCTCTGTACTGCAGAAAAGGGTTATCGGTACAGATGGTAAACTGCTAAAATGCCCAGAAGGTTCAAGCTCATCTGTGCTTTTAAAGAAGGGGAGGCGTGTGTGTGCTCTGACTCACAGGTGTTTGGAAGGCTCCAAATTACCTTCAGGTTTTCCCTTTTACTTTGCTCGAACAGATGTCTTGGGTTATATGTGGAAGTATCCACTCCTCATGGTGTCCAAGTGTTTAAAATTGGAAAGAGGGTCCCACGAGCAAGGAGGTGGAGTTCAGCTCTTGGCACACGAGCCCCTGCCGTCCTTGCAAATTGAGGCTCTGGCCTGGTGTCTTATGATTTTCTCCGGTCACTGGATCCTCACTTTCCTGCTTTGCAGAGTTCTTACTGTACCATGTTTTTGGCACAGACACTCCGCAATTCCTGAACCTTAATGTCCCTTGTTCCTGTTTCTGTCTCTCCCAGCCTGGGGGTAGCAAAGAGTGCAAACAGGCAATGACCACACGCTTCAAGTGCTGGGCTCAAGCAGCTTCCCAGGGAGCGAGCAGCAGAGGGATCCTCTGTTACCACCGAAGACTAGCACAGACGTTGCTTGGCCCCCATTCTCAGAGCACTGGACTTCAATCCTCTGTGAAAAAAGCAAAGCAAAACTAAATTAGGCTAGAGGAAATCAGAGAGGCAGACAAACCATAAGAGAATCTTAACTGTAGGAAACTAACTGAGGGTTGCTGGAGGGGAGGAGAGTGGGAGGGATGGGGTAACTGGGTGATGGACATAGAGGAGGGCATGTGATGTAATGAGCACTGGGTGTTATATAAGACTGATGGATCACTGAACTCTCCCTCTGAAACCAGTCATACATTATGTGTTAATTAATTGAATTTAAATTAAAAAAAACAAATTAAAAAACAAAAGCTTATGTCTCCTCACCAAAAAAACCTCACTAAATTAGACTAATGTCAATTCCTGTGGCATCATTCAACCTGCTGTGTTTGCCCTCCTGCAATTCCTCTTCCTCCTTTCAGTAAAAAGAAACATGTCCTCAGAACTGCATTTCCCAAACTGTATCCCATGGGATTTTTCATAGGTAATATCTGGGAAAATCCCATGATGACAAGGACTGTGAGAAGTCCTGTGTTACATTAAAAGTAAACATCGTTTTAAACTCTGGGATTTGGGTGGGGGCACTTAAATATGCTAATCTGTGGGTCAAAATCCTTATAAATATATTATGCAACACTTTCCACTGTTTATTTAACCAAGAGATACTTTCTTTGTGGAGCATATCAAGAGGCAAGTGCTCCTTGGACTACACTTTTGGAAATGTTTGCTTAGACAAAACAATAAAGCCCAAGAGACTCACATGGAGCTGCAGTCTGCCCTGGGGAAGATCAACACTCAGCGAACGGTGTTTTGTTTTGTTTTGTTTTTAAATCAGGGGCAAATTGATGTTAGAGGGTTTGGCAGATTATAATGGACATTTTGGCTAACTCCCCAACATCTCTTTCTCCCTACCACTCTTGTCATCACATTCTTTGAGAGGGTCCATCCTCCCTCTTAGCACCTGATATGGACTAAATTGTGTCCCTCTCCAAATTCATACATTGACACCCTAACCCCTAAGAGGACTGTATTTGGAGATAGCGCCTTCAATAAGGTAATTAAGGTTAAAGGAGATCCTGTGGGGGGTACCCTCAGATAATTGACTGGTGTCCTTATGAGAAGAGGAAATGTGAACATTCAAAGAGATGCCAAGAATACACATGCACACAGAAGAAAAGCCGGATGAAGGAGGACACAGGGAGAAGAGAGTCATCGGCAAGCCAGGGAGGGAGGCCTCCAGAGAGACCAAATGTGCTGGCATCTTGGTCTTGGACTTCCAGCCTCCAAAACTGTGAGAAAATCAGTTTTAGTAGTTTAAGCACCCCCCATCTCTGGTGTTGTGTTATGGGGGCTCTCGCAGACTCATATAGCACCCACTGTCCCTGCCCTAGAGTAAGGGCAGTCCACCCCAATTACCTCACTGTGACAAAGTTTCAGATAACTCTCACCTAAGCCAGACGGTCTTAGGATATTTCCCTGGACACAAGGATTAGGTCAGGAGTATTCACCTAAGCATAATGCTTGGAACTTTGATGGTGTTTGAAAAGGGACCTTTGGTTCCTGAGGCGTGTGGCTGAGGAAACATGCAGCTTCAGGTGCTGTGGGCAGCCATCTTGTGAAGGCAGTCAGAGGACGAGAGACGGAGGAGGCGAACCAGAAAACAGAGAACAAATGTATTTGGAGCTCTGATCAATCCATGCCTCAAAGCTGCGCTTTCCAATTATGTGAACTAATAAGCCTCCTAGATTACTTAAGCCACATTCTGTTGTTTGCTTCTATTTTCAGTGAAAGCCATTCCAACTCATACATGGGTTACACAAGTGAATCAAGGCTCAGTCCCCAAAAAAGTTCTAGGGTATGTCTTGGTGTCCAGGTTATTGTGGATCTGACTTAGTGTCCAGATTATTGTGTCTCTGTATAATCTCTGAGTTCCTGAACAATAAATTCAGTTTGCATTTCATTATTCTGACCCATTGCCTCCAATATCAGGATGTGTGCCCCAAATTGTGGTTTTCTTAGGGCCTTTAATTAGCTAGATTTTTAAATCCTCTATAAGTGGTTAAATGATAGGCTTCAAGTATGATCTTTTCCAGAGTAAGGAGACTCTCGAAAGCAGACATGCCTGCAGGAACCTAGGGAATTTCTAGTGCTAAAATATAAGACTACTAGACAATCTCATAATGGACATATTTTGGGATAGGACTCATGCCTCTTAAGGGTCAGCCAGCTGTAAACAAAATCTAGCCCTGGAAACATAAGATAAGAAAGTGTGTCCCACCTATGCTGTAGGAACTGAGGCCTTTTCAAGACATTTAACCAATGAATTCTCAAAACCTTGACACCGTATGCTAAAAACACACATTCCTGCAGCTTAATTCCTGGGTTTCCATGGGTAAAAACCCGACAAACTAGGTTCCTCCACATTAGCCCCTCTTTCTTTCTAACCCTGAGCCACCTGTAAGCCTCCCTGAGCTTAAAGACAGAAATAAAGTCACTGTTGGTGGTAAACTGAGTCAACTTCTCAAAGAGCAGTGACATGCTAGCAGGACATCTTATGCATGCGCAGACTGTGAGGTCTCCAGTGATGACTTGGTGACTTACTTCGTTTCTTGGAACTGGCCACTTACTTCTTGAACCTAAGATTTGTCAATCATAAATTCATGATCCTGACTCAGGTTTTGACCTCAGGTATAGATCAAAGATTAGATATAAAAAATTCAATCAACAATTATTCATTGACTATTTACTATACGCCAAGCATTGTTCTAGACACAAAGATGTTCAAGTCCCATAAAAATAGGATTGTGCAGGGCACCTGGGTGGCTCAGTTGGTGAAGCATCTGCCTTCGGCTCAGGTCGTGATCTTGGGGTCCTGGGATCGAGCCCCATGTTGAACTCCCTGCTCGGCAGGGAAGCCTGCTTCTCCCTCTCCCTCTGCCCCTCCCCCCTGCTCATGTGCACTCTCTCTCTCTCAAAATAAATAGATAAAATCTTTTAAAAAGATAAGATTGTGTAGC
>NC_138376.1:7176551-7210928 GCF_054177405.1 Leptonychotes weddellii | reverse complement strand
ACTGTTGAATCACAGATCTGTATCTGTGAAACAAATAATACGTTATATGTTAAAAAAACAAAGAAGAAGAAGAAGATAGCAGGAGGGGAAGAATGAAGGGGGGTAATTCGGAGGGGGAGACGAACCATGAGAGACGATGGACTCTGAAAAACAAACTGAGGATTCTAGAGGGGAGGTGGGTGGGAGGATGGGTTAGCCTGGTGATGGGTATTAAAGAGGGCACGTACTGAATGGAGCACTGGGTGTTATACGCAAACAATGAATCATGGAACACTACACCAAAAACTAATGATGTAATGTATGGTGATTAACATAACATAATAAAATAAAATTTAAAAAAAAGGTTTGTGCATGATGTGTGTGTGTGTGTGTGTGTGTGTGTGTGTGCGTGCATATACAGATAAAAAAGAAATATGTAATTATAGTATAAAGTATGTAAGAGGGAGCTAAGGACTGTGGTAGTTTTGTACTGTGTCCAGTTGCTTAAGGGCGACCCAACATGCCTCTCAGTTAAAGTGGGCCAGAGATGAAATTCACACAAGATTGGGAAGCCAGAAGTGAAACAGCGGCCACGCCGTGTGAAGACCACCGTGGTTAGATGCCCTGAGACAAGCAGACGAGCCAGAGGATCCTGCCTGGCTCTTCTCCCCCCCTGCTCTGTGTCCAGCCCTGTAGTTAAGGGTCCACTCTGCTGACCTCAGCAGACTCAGGCTGACCAACAAGCCAGAGGCAAGAGCCTCCTTGGTCTTCTCCACCAGCCCTTCTGAGCTGCTCTGCTCCCAGCTGGACGTGCTCTCTTGTGAGCTCCTACTTGTCCATCCGCAACCGGGCTTCAGAAGGGTTGGGTTAGGACTCTTGTCCGATCTCTCCGTTTGGTCTGCAGCCCCTTACTTTCCACATTCTCTTACAGTCGTGTAAGGTCTTAGCATGTTCCATACCACTCTTGGTGGTGCTGCTTCCCTCGCCGAGCCCCGATGCCTAGAAGCACTACGGGGAAATGAAGCGCGAGGTAGGGGCAGAGGGAGGGCCGGCGAGACAGGAACTGCAATTTCAAATAAGACAATCAGAGAACTTCTCACCAAGAAGGAGACATTGGAGCATAGGCCTGAGGTGATCAAGAAAATCATTGTGAAATCCTTTCTAAAGTGCATGAACACTATTCAGAGGATAATCAGAATAATAAAAGATTTGGCCCCAAAACACGGAACACTCAATATCTTATAATACTGCATAAATATAGTAATCACAGAAAATACTCTATGGTTTTCTTTAGAGCCTCCTTTTGAAGTTGTATTTTCTTAAACCTTATGGCATCTTGCTGGGGCAAAATCAAGGCCAGAATTGTTCTGTGAGCTTTTAGAAGGAAAAGAGCTCTGTCGGTATGAAGCCGTAAGAATAAAATACCCTTGTTAAGTCACATTGCTCCGCTGCCTACTGGAGCTCAGCCATCTCTCTTTCCAAACACACTCCTCCGGCTCCGTCTCGTGTTTGCAAGGGCAACAATGACAAACCAATATGAGAAGTAGAAGGAAATCAGGGGAGCCGGCCCCTGAGAAGGAGAAAGTGATAGAGTGAGGTTTCTCCACGGAGAATCCTGGAGATGAACTGCTTGGTTTCAGAGCGTTAAAGAAGAATCTAGACTCAGCTGGTGTGTGTGTGAGAGAGATGAAAGCGCCTACACAGACACTGTCCGGGAAGGCGACCCTCTGCTCCGGTGTTTTGCTGCGAGCAGCGCCAGGGGATTGGTTTCCTGGCAACCTGCCCCCGCGCCTTCCCTCTGGAAGGTTCGTCCGCCCCTAGGGGGAGCCCATCGTCTATCAGCCTCCAAGGACCGCCAGCATTTGAGCTCCCTCGTCTTGGGTTGGCAGGCGGGCTCTCTCTCGCAGAGCACAATTAGAGCATCTGCTAGGAAAAGATTGTTTTGACGCAGGTATGCATTTAATAAATTGGTGTTGCAGGCATTCTGTGCCACAGGGCTTTGTTTAGGCTCTGAGGTTGGAAGCGAATAGAAGGTCTGTGTCTGTAAACAGTTCTCTTCCAATCAAGGCAAACCGAACTCCTACCTCTCTGATAATCATAATCCGTCTGCAAACCTTCGATTTTGCGATGAAAAATGCTCGTTCATTTTTCGGTGGATTTTGTAAACGCTAGTTAGTCGTTCGCTGAAACGGACGTGTCCTCATTTGATACATCGGAACACCGTCAGACATAGGACATTTTGCAGACGTGTGTCCCTGCCATCCAAGTTCTCTTGTGGAAGCAACGTGCACAGAGTAGAGAGGAGGCAGACGAGAACCAAGAGTTTCGACTTTGAGGAGTAAAAGCTGAAGTGACCTTCTGTGTACGTGGAAGGCAACATAGTAAAGGAAAATGTGTCTCCCTCCCAATGGCCCAACATTTCCCCGGCTCTGCTAATACACTTTTAGACCCATGAACCTCAGCTCAAGAGCAGGCTCTCCCCACACCTGTGTGGATGCAGCTTAAATTAAGTCAGAAGGGAAGGCCTGAGGGTTGGAATAGGAAAGTACCTACCCTTCCTACACGTGACCTCCTCCAATGACTTGCCAGCTATGGACAATGGACCCCATTGACTAAAAAGTTTGGAAAGGAAGAAACCAAGAAATGTTCCTGGTACAAAGCCAAGTTTATGGCAGAGTTTAGTGATGGGAAGAATCTTATGATGTTAGTCTCCTCCTACCTTTCTGGTTTTATTTTTCAGAAATTAATTTATTCTTCTTAAGTACCAGAGAAGTTTCCGGCCTAGGCCAGGACAATAGTCAATAGTTCCAGAGATGTCATCCATTGAACTGAATGAAGGCAAACAAACTTGAAAACACAAGCCAAGAGTCTAGTGTTTGTCTCTGTAAACATTCAGTTTCACAAAAGCCAGGAAGAAAGGACCAGGTTTAGTGTGAACATCACATCAGTGTTTATTTGATCTGCCAACACTGCTCAGATACAGTTTTTTTCCCAATATCTAGTGCCAGTTTGTTCTAGGAAAATATCCAGTATCATCCTTTGGTTTCAGAAGTCTCACTGCGCATGCCGATGTCCTAGTTTGCATCTTAACAGAGTGAAAATCCAACCGTCGAACCTAAGATAAGTACACATAACCTGATTTTGTAATTAGATACATTTCAAATAGCAGTGAGCGGGCATTATTCGCTCTTTTAAAAAATAACTCTCTTAAGCCCTAGCTTCTTCCTTTCCTTCAGTAATTACTTGCGTAGAGGAAATGAAACAGTCCATTTGCCTCCATGGCCTTGCCGTCCGGATCCCATCGGACTCCCTCTTTACCAAATTACCAAGGACTATGTCAGTAAAGTGAGGGTGAATTTTGTAGACAGCAGGAGAGAAGGACATGAAGATGATGTTTGCTCATTCTTTATTAAAAAAAAAAAAAAGATCTTATCTGAAGTGCAAAGCTGACTTGAATTTGGAGTTTGCAAGCCTTGCCTTATAACTGAATAGCTTGAACTTCACTTGACATATTAGGAAATCATCCCTCTTTCCCATCTCATCGAGAATTCACTTTAAGGAAGGAAAGAAAAAATCACATCTTCCTGATACTTAATTAGTGAAGGACTGCGCTCGCTAGTCCTTTCATTTTTGAGTTACTTTGTGTCAAAAGTATACGGAGAGTAAAAATGCCTTACCAGCATTTACTTTAAATACAGTCATTTCTTACCACGTGGAAATGTGGCAGCATTAGAATATGCATTTGGGAGGGAATGCAAATTAGCTTTATGGGTTTTTTTCTACCTTTCCCTCACTCTTATTTTAATGCCTGCAATGTTTACAAGGCTTGAATACTAGAAGCTTTTTTTTTTCTTTCTCATAATTATTCATGAAATTCAATTAACCTGTCATCAGATGAACAATTATGTTATCCTGGTCTTTTTGCCCCCAACAGCTAGACTTCCTATGAGTTATCTGAATCGACGTTTCACCTGATTTTCTTCTAAATGATGTGTTTTTTTATGGAAAAAAAATTATGAAGCTATCCAAGCATCATTTTAGACTCCTTATAAAATCAAAACGATCTATATCAATACTTAAAAAATATAACCAGATATACTTAACTCCTCAAACCAACCCTTACTTTCCACAGAGATTTTGCAGAAATCATCCTTAATCTTTACATCTCTGACGAAGATTTCCTGGGCTGGTGTGTGGCTCCAGTAACATTTTCAGGCACTTTTTTTGTTGTTGTTTTTAAGATTTTATTTATTTATTTGACAGAGAGAGACACAGCGAGAGAGGGAACACAAGCAGGGAACACAAGCAGGAGGAGTGGGAGAGGGAGAAGCAGGCTTCCCGCAGAGCAGGGAGCCCGATGCGGGGCTCGATCCCAGGACCCTGGGATCATGACCTGAGCCGAAGGCAGACGCCTAACGACTGAGCCACCCAGGCACCCCCAGGCACTTTTAAGTTAATGTCAAAAACCCTTACACACTGTGTCTCTTCAGCCTGTTGGTCCTCTAGCAGGAAGACATGCCTATCTTCTGCTCACCTCTCAAAAGATAAAAAGACCGGCTCCCCCATCTGTCTTACCCAGATACTCCCTCTGCTGTCCTATGCAAAAAAGAAAAAGAAAAAGAAAAAATCTCAGAAGGAATAATAAAACTATGGGAAACCATAAAGGATGAGGGGAGGAGAAAACCTCCAGACAAAAAGAAGGAGAAGAAATTTATGCAGGATAAGCGTACTGGTGTGCATGGAAAAACCCTAGGATGGCCTTTTTCCAATCACCGGGGAGTAATTTTCCCTTCTCCAGTGAGAGACCTTCCTCGCCCTTTGAAACCAGAGTTGGTGTTTACTAATTAATTTATATAGAATGGTCCCTTAGCAACCGTTTCAAACGGGATCTGTTACCTCTGCTCCCTGGGTTTAAAGCTACATATCCGTCCCTAAGACACGGTGTTTGTAGAGGCCAGTAGAACGCAGCGGGGTTCTAAAGACAGGTGTCAGATGGCAGCTTGCACCACCCCGGCAACTGGGAGGATGTCTTGGAAGTTCTGACGTTGTGATTTGATGTTGAAGTATGCTTTTCCCTACCATTTAATGTGTAGCTATTGTTATGCCTGATGCGAAGACCTTTAAATCACCAAAGAATTATCATCTGCTATGCTATTGTTACATAGGGGCCCACTGTTGTTTCTCACTCCTGAATTGTGGCCTATGCAAAATGTTGTGAGGAAATCAAATTCTGTCTGCTCTTGGGGCACCTGGGTGGCTCAGTGGTTAAGTGTCTGCCTTCGGCTCAGGTCATGATCCCACGGTCCTGGGATCGAGCCCTGAATCGGTCTCCTTACTCAGTAGGAGCCTGCTTCTCCCTTTCCCTCTGCCTGCAGCTCCCCCTGCTTGTGCTCTCTCTCTCTCTCTGTGTGTCAGATGAATAAAAATCTTAAAACAAAACAAAACAAAACAAATTCTGTCTGCTCTGTCCATGGCATCCTCAGCATCTGGGCCTTGGCATAGAGTGAGCCCTCCTGAAACATTTGTGGACTGAAGAATCCATGAATAAAGATTCCTTGCAAAGTTTGACAAGGAGACAAAAAACAAAGAGGAGTAATATTTACCAATTTCTCAGGTTCCCATTTGAGGGGACTCTGAAGGAAGGAGTACAAGTGCGTCCTCAGGCTTTGTCAGCTATAATGGAAATTTGGATCTTATGTTCACTACAGTATGTTCCCATGGGCTTCTCTTGTAGTGGTCTTGTTATCATCCTACCCATACCTCCTAGCCCTTACCTGGAATCTTGGTGTCTTTTTTTTTTTTTTTACTTTGTTTTTTAAATTTAATTTTATTATGTTATGTCAGTCACCATACATCATTAGTTTTTGATGTAGTGATCCACGATTCATTGTTTTTGTATAACACCCAGTGCTCCATGCAGTACGTGCCCACCGGGCTAACCCATCCCTCCACCCCCCTCCCCTCTAGAACCCTCAGTCTGTTTCTCAGAGTCCACAGTCTCTCATGGTTTGTCTCTCTCTCTGATTCCACCCCCCTTCATTTTTCCCTTCCTTCTCCTAATGTCCTACATGCTATTCCTTATGTTCCACAAATAAGTGAAACCGTATGATAATTGACTTTCTCTGCTTGACTTATTTCACTTAGCATAATCTCCAGTCCCATCCATGTTGATGTAAAAGTTGGGTATTCATCTTTTCTGATGGCTGAGTAATATTCCATTGTATATATGGACCACATCTTCTTTATCCATTCATCTGTTGAAGGGCATCTCGGCTCTTTCCACAGTTTGGCTATTGTGTACATTGCTGCTATGAACATTGGGGTGCATATGGTCCTTCTTTTCACTACATCTGTGTCTTTGGGGTAAATACCCAGTAGTGCAGTTGCTGGGTCACAGGGTAGCTCTATTTTTAATTTTTTGAGGCACCTCCACACTATTTTCCAAAGTGGCTGTACCAACTTGCATTCCCACCAACAGTGTAAGAGGGTTCCCCTTTCTCCACCACCTCTCCAACATTTGTTGTCTCTTGCCTTGTCAATTTTTGCCATTCTGACTGGTGTAAGGTGGTATCTCAGTGTGGTTTTGATTTGAATTTCCCTGATGGCTAATGATGATGAACATTTTTTCATGTGCCTGTTAGCCATTTGTATGTCTTCTTTGGATCTTGGTATCTTTTAAATGTTATTTTCATCCAGTGTTGAGGCCCTGGTTGGAAGCTGTTCGGTTCCCTTTCTGGACTAGCTGATTAAGGCCATGCTCCCAACCACCTCCCTGACTGGGCTCTCACACTCGGGGCTGCTCTCCACCTGCTATCACCTCAGGGCCAGGGAGCAGACAGCTAGAGACAGCCAACCTGAAACCCCTTACCCTGCCTTGCCCATTCCCTCCCTTGGAAACCACAGTGAAGGCCGCTGTCCACTTACTCCCTCTGCCTCGTGAGCGGCCCGGGCACTTCCCCTGAGTGGCCCCGAATGCCTCGCTGTGCTCTCTCCAGGGAGGTGTGAGCATAATACAAATGAAGACTCTTTCTGGTTTTCCTTTCTTGGTCTGTGCCTGGCCTCACCATACCTCACCCAAGTTAGGATAGGAATGTAGCGGTCAGACCCCCAGCTGACAGCACCTGCCCTTCTCCTCGTGGGGTTCTTCTCCTACAGCTGGAGCTGAGCTTGCCATTTGGATGGGAGCTAGAAGTGCTGGGGAAACTAACATCCCCTGTGAGGAGCCCTCAATCAATGGTCAGCTGGAGTAGATGCACCAGGACCCTGCTCCCGTCCCCCAGATCCGTGAACTCTGAGCCATACCTTTCATGTGGGCTCTCAGGCTTTCCCGGCAATATTAAGCTCTACCACCAATTATTCTCGCATAGTTCTAGAGGCCAGAAACCTGAAATGGAGGTGTTGATAGGTCCACACTGCTTCTGGTGTCTTTAGGGGAGGCTTCAGTTTGGGGTAGCCTTGCTTACCACTTCGGTTTCTGGGGCCTGCAGGTATTATGGGGCTTGTGGTAGGATAATTCTGATTTCTGCCTCTGTCATCACATTACCTTCCCCCCTTCTGGAGAAAACATTCTGTCTCCCCCTTTTATGAGCATGAGTCATTGGATTTGGGGCCCACCCTCATCAGGATGATCTCATTTCAAGAGCCTTGACTTACATTGGTAAAGGTCCTTTCCCTGAATAAGGTTCCATTCAAAGGTTCTGGGTGGACCTATCTTTTGAGAGGATACCATTCAACCCTGAATCATTGTCTTAGGGCCTGCTTTTGGGGAAACCCGAATGAAAACTTCTCTGTATGCAAAATAAATTGAGATTGTTTCAGAGTAACTAGGAGTCCAACATCGAGATGCCAGGGTCCAAACCCGTCCTGCTCTCTGTATATGGAAATATTTTTTATTCCTCAGTCCAAACTTGGCTTCTATCCAATTGAAATGAGCAATAAAACAAAATTTTATTCTTATCTGTGGATTTTTACAGCCCTTGGAACATTTCTACAGTGATGGGCGAAGCGAAGCTCATAATTCTTCAGAGAACTTCTTCATTCCTTGTTTCTCTTTTTCCTCCTCTTCTCCCATATGATGCCTGGGTGATGCCGTTACCTTTCTCAAAACAGTTCGTACCTCCACACGGAGCTCACTGAGCCAATTTTCACAAAACATGTGTATTAAAGCTCACTTATATTTTTAGGGTTCTTTTGCAAGGAGGGGGATAGTCCAGAGATTTCTAGGGTTCTGAGTTACTGATACCCTTAAATATCATCTCTGTCAATTCCCTCATTTCTTAGATTAATAATAATAATAATAATAATAATAAGGCTTATAGCACAAAACCAGGACCTCACAATTGACAATTCTGGGTAGTGCTATGGATGACTAGGTGATTTCAAGCTTTGTTTTGCTACATTCATTTAAATGACTATAAATTTAGAAAATACATGTGATTTCCCCCCTGAGGACTAAGTTTGGTACTGAAAATAAGCCCCTTTCTTCACCAAAAACTGAGATCTTTGATCTCAAGGAGTGACTTTTCCTAACCCGAATGGCAGAATTTAGTAGTTCAGTCTCACTATTTTTTTTTTTAAAGATTTTATTTATTTATTCATGAGAGACAGAGAGAGAGAGAGAGGCAGAGGGAGAAACAGGCTCCCAAGGAGCAGGGAGCCCGATGTGGGACTCGATCCCAGGACGCTGGGATCATGACCTGAGCCGAAGGCAGACGCTTAACCATCTGAGCCACCCAGGCGCCCCTGGTCTCACTATTTTTTATGCGTGGGGTCTTCTGCATTGCTTCCTGGATAGTGGGGACTTTTCTCTCTACCAATAACCCAAAGTGGTCCTACATAATAATCTACCCAAAGCAGACAATGACTTTCAGTCCACTTCTCTCCAGAAGCTCTGAAGATGGAAGGTCTGGCTGACTAGACATTCCCTGGACCTGAAAGAGAAAAGCTCTTACCAATTAAATCCTTTATAGACAGGATTTTCTTCATAGATGCTTTGTTCACTGATATGTTATCTCTCTTTCTTCTGATATTCCACTATCTGCAGGCAGTTCTCTGTCAAATCTCCCAGTCTGATAACCTTAGTACTCTCTCTGAGAACCCCTGTGTCCCTTGTTCTAGAAGAGGTCTAGCCCTTGGGGCTTTCTTGTGGCTCTTGAAGAGTCTGGCAACCCTCAGGCCCAGGCTGACTGTGTATCAATGTTTCCTTCTATCTGTCATCTCAGACCCCCGAAAGCCCAATGTGTGCAGATCAGGTGGGCCCATAAATTTCGGTCCAGTATTTAGTTTCTCCAAGTGGGAGACTCTGCTTTTATAATGTGGTCACTTATAAAATAAAAACAGCTCACAAAGATAAACAATTTTTCTCAGGGACAGAACAATCTAATCACATATTGATGAATGATATTTCTACGATTGG
This sequence comes from Leptonychotes weddellii, assembly GCF_054177405.1. NCBI lineage: Eukaryota > Metazoa > Chordata > Mammalia > Carnivora > Phocidae > Leptonychotes > Leptonychotes weddellii. The sequence goes on along the minus strand of NC_138376.1, from coordinate 7,201,534 downwards.
TAACCTCCCTTTTCCCCTCCCTCGAATTTTGGAGTTGAAAATCATTTGCCTTTTTCTTGTCCCTCTTGAGCTACGGCTGCCATCTCTGATGTACCAGTTTTGATTAAATTGTTTGGATTTGAGGTTTCACTTTAATAATTTAGTTTAGATCCTCGTACAAGGAAGGCAGCATCTAGCCTTACAGATACACCAGGGTCAACATATGCAAACAATGTTATGGGGTGAATTTCATGTTTTTACGATGAAAGATCATGGCATCTCCCACCAAAGAAGCACACACACACCTTCTACCCCAAGCTATCCCTCCTGAGCTGGGACTTCTCAGAGGTGTTCCGTAGGCTTGAACAACGTTGTCTTAGAATCAGAGATAAGGGAAGATACAGACTAACTCACGTGCTAGAGCCCCAGCCTAATCAAATGCCTACTTCATGCCCAGCTCCCTTCTCCCAAAGGTTTCAGTAGGGTCTCCTGGATTCTGTTTGCCCTACTGTTCTCTGCCTTCCTCCAGCTTCTCCCAGCTGGGCTCAGATATGGGCTGGAAACTCCCTCACAGGCTCCATTGTGGATAGTAACTATTTCTACCCATCACCTTGGGGCCTGGGGCTGATCTCGTGCGCACGTTATATACAATTCAACACTGTCTTGTGGCATCTTTCCACCTACTTGCTATTTAGGGCTTCCCAGGAACCTCCCAAGTTCCTCCACCAAACAGGAATACCGGCAGCAAGAAGCCAGTGAGGGCCTCTTATATAACTTGTGGGGTCTTTCTCCTACAGCTGGAGCTGTATATATATAACTGAGAAGTTTCAGGTCAGCTATGGAGGCAGCACGCCGTGAGGAGGGGTGTGGGGACAGGTGACGGGTGGGGCTGCGGAAGTGGCCGCGGCCAGACCAGGTGCTTACATACGGAGAAGGGAATCTGGACTTCATTCTCAGGGCATCGTGGAGCCAGTAAAATGCTTTAAGTAGGATGCAACATGACACTCTTGCATGATATACCAAAACATGTCTGAATCTGGAACCCCCGACCCGCTCCTTTGAGGCAGGTCACTTCTCCTTAGAAACAATGTCGGTGAAGGTCTTGCACAAATCTCTCTCATCAGTTTCAGACAAATACCAATCAGATTCTTTGTGCTCTGGCTCTGTAGGGTGTTATTAAGATGATTGAAAACCAGGCCTGTGCCTCATGCCAACACTAGTCCTGACCTGGCCAATCACGTCACGGTGATCTTCTCTGCTTCTCTCAGCTCTCAGCAGAGCTGATCATCTGAAGAGAAAGGAGTATTTGCAATTCAAACTGTGCCGTGGCACAGATTTATTTGTGAAACCTCAGATTGGAACTATACCGTGTTGTATCGACGTCAAAAGCTGCTGATAGTAATTAATATTCTTTCAATTTTAGTTGCGCTTGAAGAAAAGACATGGCCAGAAATTTTACCTGTAATGTATGTGAAAACATATCTCGTAATTTAAAAGCTATTTTGGTACACTGCACTAGACAGAGTGGGATGACACATCCGAGAGACTACATAATACCGTATCTATTCTAAGACACAGAAGGAGGGTAAATAATTTTTAAAATGCCCTTAAATATACATACACATATATATAAAGATATATATTATATCACAATAAGTATGCATAGATGTGTATATAATGTGTATAATAAATATACACATATAACATATGTATTATATACACTATGAATATACATGTATAATGCATATATGCATAATATACACAAAGGTGTTACATATGTATTATACAAATGTGTATGCATATATACATATATACCTTTTCTGAATCTCAATCTCATCTATAAAATGAGGATTGTGATGCTCAAATCAAAGGTTGGTTCTGAAGATTAAATTAGTTTTATGAGTAGTGTGCTTAACACAAGACCAAGCATGGAGGAGAAATGCAGTTGCAGTGAGTTTCCTTTCCAGAACACTTAAGCATCAAAGCCAAATAAATGCACAGAGATTTATAAATGTAAAAAAATTGTGAATACATGTTTTTCAATGATTAATAGAGAAAAAGCAAGAATTATTTTTGTTTTTCTATGTGGAAGAGTCCAAATTTTTTTATCAGCACATCAAGTCATCGAAAATAATTGAGTTAATTTCTAATCTTTCTCTGCTCTTACCATACACTTATTTTATACCATCTACAAGTATCTAGAAATGTCTATTTCATTTTTATTCTCAAATTTTAATTCCAGGTATGACTTGGTCCACATCTAGATACAATCATCTATCATTTTGAAAAAAATTAATACACTTCATGAAATTTAATTATTTTCAGATTTGCTTTTATTTTATTTTTGGAACCTAAGTTGGTATACACTGAATATCCAGCATCATAAATGATTTATTTTTATTATTATTACATGGATTATTATTACCAGGATTAAAGAAAACCTCAGATTGTCTGACCCTTCTCCTCTCAAGAGTTAGAGGTCTATGTTCCCTCTCCTTGAACCTCAGTAGCTTGACAAAGGGATGACAGCAGAAGTCATGTCATGCCCTTATTCACACTGAGGGTTTAAGAAACTAGCCATATCCACTTCCTGTCTTAGCACACTGTCTCCAGGGACCCAGAACCACCACCCTGGTCTATCATGGACCACCATGTTAGAGAGGTCACTTGCAGGTGCTCCAAGTGCAGTCACAATTGAGCCCAGCCTTCCAACCATCCCTACCAAGACACCAAAGCTGTGAGAGAAGTCTCTTTCCAATCCTCCACCCAGTCCATCCACCAGCTGAATACCATCGGTGACTGCTTGCCAGCCCAACCCTGTCAGCATTCCTGACGCCCCAAACTGTGGTGAGATCTAATAAAATGGGGATTGTTTTAAGCCACTAAATTTTGCGGGTAATCTCTTACATAACAATAGATTGCTGGAACAATGGATTTACAAACAGGGAAGTAGGATGTGTTTCTCTCCTGAATGGGTATTGTTAGTATGGGTTCAGCAGATAGGTTGTGAGCTCCAGCAAACTGAAATGGATGACTAGGCTTCAGAAGAAAACTGTAATATTTTTAACAACTAGGATAATTTTATTATAAGTATTTGTTGATCTTATACAAACCTGGGAGTTGTTCATGTTCCACGTTGATTTAAAAATGCGGTTCTCCTCAAAAATAATTTTACAGGAGATTATTATGAATATCTGATTCAGACGTCTGAAATTCACTTGTGAGGCTACAGACATGAGAGGTCAACATCCATTTTATTTAAGTTGTAAGGTATTTCTGAAATAACTGTCATAATAACAGGTCCAATCCAATATTGTTTTCTGGTAATACTATGCTTCAGACATGAGTGACAAATGAAGTTTTGAGGAACACTAGCTACTATTTCTGATGCATCTAAAATAATTCTTATACTTAAAAAATAGATACTAAAGGAAAATGAAGAGTGTAAGAACTACGGATGAAGAATATAAGAATGACTTAAGTCTGTTGCGTGTTTAGATACATCAGGGATGCTTAAACGCAGTTAAAATAAATGGCAAATGGGCTCCTTGCTTGAAACCTCCTCCTGAATCATGCTCCCAACTTCTGTTTGTCATCCTCCCTTCTCTTCACTACACATTTGCTCAGGGTTGGGGCATTGCACCTATTCTCAGGGCTTTACCCATAAGACGGAAACTTGAAACATAAAACATCCGTTGGAAGAGGGGTGCCTGAGTGACTCGGTCGGTTTAGTGTCCCACTCTTGGTTTTGGCTCAGGTCCTGGTCTCAGGGTCGTGGGATCGAGCCCCTCGCTGGGCTTTGTGTTCAACGTGGAATCTGCTTGGGATTCTCCCTCTCTCTCTCCCCCTCCCCCTGCTCTCTTTCTCTCTCTCTTTAAAATTAATAAATAAAATCTTTAAGAAACCACATACATTGTAAAAGACCCATTACATTTCTAGTCTTGACATTTTTACGTTTCAGACCCGTATTTTCAATTGCATAAAACTATATCCACTAGATAATCCTCTAATATCTCCAATCAAACATATTCAAACTAAAAAAAAAGAAAAAAAAAGACGTTTATTATGTTCAACTGCATAATCATTCAAATCTATCAAGCTAGAACCTTTACGGTCACTTTTTTATCTTCCTTTGACCTCATCCTAGAGATAACTTCAAGTCCTGTGATTTCCATCTGTTACCTTGCTTCTGTTCTGCCTGGTGTCTGAACTTCTACACAATTTAGATTCTCCTCCTCTATTTTCTGCATTTACACAATAATCTCTTCTCTGTTTTAAGGCAAACTGCTTTGATATTTGTTGTTGAACACTCCGTCCAAGAGGATACAGAGTCCAAAAAAATGTTTTCTTTCAATGTAATGCTAGAAAAGCCTATGTCCCATTTGAGAAAATAGCATGCTTCCTCCATTTTGATTAAATTCCTGTGAAAATGTTTAAAGTAAAAATTCATATTAAATTATAGCATGAATACAGAAGTGTGCAAAATTATAAGTGTGCAATTCAATAAATTTTCAAAAAGTGAACCCATTTGAGTAACCACCACACATGAAAAAAAAAACATTCTAAGCTTCCCAAAGACTCTTTCATGTCCCTCTCCAAAGGTAAGCACTTACAGGACTTCTATACTATCAATTAACTTTGAGTATTTTGAACTTTATCTAAGTGGAATTATGGTATGGTATACTTTTATATCTGTCTTCTTTTGCTCAACTATAAAGTTGATGTTTATTTATATTGTTATGTATAACAGTAATTTGCTTATTCTCATTGTTGTATGATATTCCTTTGTGTGGATATATCACAATTTACTTACCCAGTCTGCTGTTGATTGACATTTGAAATTTTCAGTTTTAGGCTATTTTAAAAGAGTGCTATGATGAACATTTTTTAATATGTCTTTTGGTACAAATAAGGATGCAGTTTTGTTGAGTATATGTCTTAGGAGTGCAATTAATGGGTTGTAGGACAATTTGTCTTTATAAATATTACCAGACACTTTTCCTGAATGGTTATACCAATTTGTATTCCCAGCAGCTGTATATGAGAGTGTCCCTTAACCCAAATCTTGTATCACTTAATATTGTTAGTATCTTCAGTCTTAGCTATTTAGTGAGCATATAATTGTACTCATTATGGTTTTAATTTTTACTACATGAGGTTAAGGAGATTGGCCACATTTTCATATACTTATTGACAATTTGGATATCTGTTCAAACATTTTAAACATTTTAAAAAATTTGACTGTTTGCTATAGCTTAGTTTTTTGTAGAAGTTCTTTATGTATTTGGTACATGGTTCCTTTGTCAGATATATGTGTAGCAAGCATTTTCTACTCTGTGGCATGCCTTATCATTCATATAACAGGGTCTTTTGATAAACGTAGGTTTTTAATTTTAATGTGTTGCAGTTTATCAAGGTTTTTCATTCTGGTTAGTGTTTTGCAAAAAATCTCTGCTTACAAGATGTTATTTTCTAGAATGTTTATTATATTATCTTTAACTTTTTGATCTAAGGACCATCTGGAATTAATTTTTGCTCAAGGAATTCGTTACTGGTAAAAATTTATGTTTTTCCATACAGATATCCAATGGGCCTGGTACCCTTTATTGAGAGGACCACCTTTTTCACACTGCGGTATAGTGGTATCTCTTTATAAATCAAGATATTGTATGTGTGGATTAGTTTCTAGAATTTCTATTCTATTTTATTGGTCTATTTAATTTTCTTTATGACAATACCACACTGTGAATTATTATAACTTCATAATAAATCTTGGGTAAGACCTCTAACTTTGCTCTCCTTCTTCAAAATTATCTTAGATATCCATATTCTTGCATTTTAGCATTTGTACACAAATTTTAAAATAGGCTTACCAAGTTTTTAAAACTTTGTGTTTTTTTGATTTTGATTGCTTTGCCTTTATAGCTAAATTTAGGAAGAATGGTTATTTAAAAAATATTGTGCCTGCTAATCTATAAATATAGTCTATTCCTTCCATGTTTTGGTCATTCTTTATTTTCTCTCAGTAATGTTTTATGCCATACATGATTAAACTCAAAGTTATTATTTTGTCATATAATGCTCTTCATAATATCATCTCAAGGATCTCTCCTGCCCACCTTATTTCCTGCCACTTCCCACCATCCAGGCATTTTTCCAAATTCTTTGATCTTCCTGTCTAGACTATAAAAGGCTTTTTTTTTAAATTTATTTATTTTTAGAGAGAGAAAGAGAGAGAGTGTGCACGGGAGCAGGCAGGGTGGGGCAGAGGGAAAGGGAGAAAGAGAATCTTAAGCAGGCTCCATGCCCAGTGCCGAGCCTGATGCAGGGCTCGATCTCACAACCCTGAGATCATAACCTGAGCTGAGACCAAGAGTCGGACACTTAGCTGACTGAACCACCCAGGCACCCCTATAAGGCTATTTCTTAGCTCTTTGATTTTGCATGTGATTTTTCCTATTTCTCAAAATGTTCTTCTCTTCCATGCCTTGCAATTTTCTAGCAATAGTTTGCAACAAAGCTCAGCTTCTATCATCTCTGTTAAATTTCCCCTTGCAAAGTAAATTGCATTGCCTGAAATGAATTGATAACACTTTTTCACATCACTCTATTTAATTATATTAGCATTTGTACACTCTATTTAATTAATTCATATCACTGTTCCTCTGTGAAACTGAACTTGTCAAGGGCAGGGACTGCATTTTATTTGTCTTTGTACCAGTACCTGGGGCAATTCTCACAGCTAAGCCAGAGTTTAACTATTATTTACTGATTGAATGGATGTGTCTCCAATATCTAATCCTTGTCAGTTCATGTACCGATACACACACACAAAAAGAAAACTCCAGATGCCCTTCAGGTTTCAAAGAGTCTCAGGGTTACCTAGTATCCAAAATAAGCTAAGAGTACAGATAACAAATATACCTTAAAACTCACCTTTAAAGAAACATCTAAAAAACTGTTGCTGTATTTCTAAGCCTCTTATAGTTTAGGTTAGCAACAGCCAGTGTGTCTTCCACAGACCAATTATGTTGGAGTCATGTGCAGTAATAAATTAGGTTCCCTCACCCCAGGCTTAAACCCAGGCCTTCTGAATTAGAAAAAAAAAAAAAAGGGAGGTGTGCATAGAGTCTGCATTTCTGACAAGTGTCCAAGATGATACTTATGGGCATTAACATTTGAGATGCATGGACCCAGAAATGGCCTGTTGGTCATTCTTTCAAATGGCAGCCCTGGGTTTTCAAGCAGAGTTTTCTTATGGGCATTATGGCCTTAGGATCTCTTCCTTACTTCCATTCCCTCTTAGAGGATGTCGAGTCGTCTGAAGGTAGGATTCTAGAATTAGAACTGTCTGAAAGCTTTAGCAGCAAGTGGTTCCCATTAAAAAACAGCATATATAAGACTCTATAAGAGATCAGGATAAGGGGAGGCATGAAAGGAACTCTCTCTCTAATATTGTTGTGAAAATCCTCCACATTGAATACCAACCCAGGTCAAAGGGTGGTTGGCTCTTTCATTCTTATTTATCCTACTTTAATCATTATGTTTCCACCTGTGGTGTCATGGGCATGGTCCAGAAATTGGCATTGACAACTGTATTTCTATTGCAAGAGTAGGTGAAGACCAATCACTGAGGGTCATGCTGGCCATTTGCAGTGGCCCCACGTGAAAGGCAGAGGAAGCTGTCAGTGTATTTCTTCCCCACTCAGGGAACAGTGGCCATCTGAATTGTGTGACATACCGAGGTATAGAAACCTTTGTCCTATATTTGTGTGTGTGTGTGTGTGTGTCAAACCTAGAGCGAGAAAACCCATTTCTTTCTCTCTGCCTCAACAATGAGAGCCACTCTATTCTGCCCAGAGCTTTGTAATTAAAAAGGCCCCTTGTTTGGCATGTCCAATGAGTGAATGGCAGAGAAGGTCAGCCTGTGATGTTAAAATGCTGATCTATAGGAAAATGGCGAGAACGCAGCTGACTTACACATAAACAAAGCCAGAAAAAAGTAAAACCCCTCCATAACCCTGAGTAGAATACAAACCAGAAGAATATTTCAGCCTCACTTACTTTTGATGAGGATGCTGTTTTATTTCTTCATCGTAAATATCTCTTCACACCCTTTTTAGCCTCCTGAAGTTTGGATGCTCATAGATGGATATATAACAGCAAGGAGGGAGAAAATTGCTGAATTTGGAACCACAGAGTTGTTCAAATCATTGGGAGAACGTCGTCCCTGGGACATATGCTGAGACAGTCAGGGCTGATCCATTTCCAGATGGAGCTCTCACACCAAAACCGCAGAAGGACTGTGAATTTGATTTCACAACTAACAAAGCCTCATTTCAAATCCAGATGCCTAAGGATTCTGTTCCAAAACAGATTTACAAGAGGGCCAACAAAGACCAGGCAATAAAATTTTTTCTAAGTAAAGACCATGTAGGAAGATGCATAAAAATTCCTAGTACTAAAAACTAGTTATTATCAAGTCAAATTACTCAAGAACACTAAAGTGATGCTTCCATTGCTCATTGAAGAAATAAACTGAGAAAAACAATGATGGTTCTGCTTTAGGCACAGATGATATCAAGGTGCCATGAAAAGATATAGCTTTCCTGAAAGTCCTCTGATGTTCTGGGCATGATTGAGCCTAGAAAAAAATAGCAATGTGACCCCCAAACTAGATATTAAAAGGATTCTCCTGGGATTGGCAAACACTAAAGAGTGGTGAGCACGAAGGGTATAAGTTTACCTAAAGCAACTGCATAGTTTAGAATTCCTTAAACGTAATATATCTGTAAGGGTGAGAGACCCCGATGCTCATGAAATCATGAATTGCCTAAGGCCAATTCCGGACAAAATTTGCTCACATGGAATGATATTAATATTTGCTCACAGCAGACTTCGTTCTCAAAATATTGTGAAAGCAAATATGTCAGAGACACTAGAGGCAATTCTCTGATCACTGACACAATATTCATCTTAGTAAAGGTATGATAGAATTTGAAATTAATTTGTTAATTCCATATGTGAAACAAAGATGAGGAGTCTAATATGAGTCCCAGCTGCAATGAGATGGAATATAAAGCTGCATAATGGATCATTTGATGCCTAATGTACATCATAATCATTACTCACTGGCATGGTGTAGGCAGTGGTTCTCAACCCTGGTAGCACATGCTGGGGAGCTTTAAAAAATACGGACCCCTCCCCCTGCCCCACATTCTTATTTAATAGACCTGGTGTGTGCCCTGTACCTCAGCATTTTTTAAAAGCTTCCCCAGGTGATTCTAATGTACTGCTGGGACCGCAGACCACTAAACCCTTGGTGTAGGTCATTATTTCTCAACTTTGGCTACTCATTAAAATTACCTGAGAAACTTAGAAAAAAAATCCCCATGTAGCCTGGGACCTATATATATGTACACAGATACAGATATAAAATACATTTTTACTATGAATTGGAATATGAAGGATATAAAAGAAAAAGTCATGTCATGCCTTCAAGAAGTAATGAAAGGATTGCTTTGAACTTGAGTGTTTTCAATCAGAATTCCAATATCATAAAAATATTGGCAGAAAGGACACTGGCGATTTTTTTTTTCTAAGTCATAAAACTGGGACAGATGATTCTTGTCTCAGGTTCTGTGAGTAGAAAATCTCTCCTCCAGGAGATACTGTCATTCAGCTGTTCAAATCCTAATGTGCTTTAAAAAACGCTGATGTGCTAGATGTTTTTTTCCTTTCCAAAGGAGTTGGTTATGAAACATCTAAAAATGAAGCATGAAACAAAAGAGAGAGTTAACTTATAATTGCTCTGTTGAAGCATTTTGTGTGAATCTTGGCAGATTGGTGACTCCATTTGCAAATCTCAAAATTTGAAAGTCAGCAATTCTTAGGTGTGGGGAATCATTATGTTCAAGGACTGTCACTGTATTTGCAAATGTCAAGTAGGTTTTGAACCAATAAAAGAATGAATAAAAGACCTTTCGTTTATATTGTTTGTACCAAACACATCACTAGGTGCTTTTACAATCTTTTCCCCTATAATATACTGATAAACATTTCTGTGATTCCATAATTTATTATACATGTCTTTGAAATGATAAAACAGATGCTCATAGAAGTTAAGGAAATTTCTCAAAGCACAACTACAAGATATCACAAGGTACTGGTTTAATCTCAGGTCATTTGCTCCTCGAAGGGCCAATTTTCATCAATGTCTCTACAAAAATTTTCCTTCAGTGAGAAATAAAGTCCTTATTAAGCCTCCCTCTCTACATATGTGACAATTGGGAACGGCCTTCTCCACTCTGGTTCAGTTGGTTGTTAACGTACAACATGGTGTTCATTAGCGAGGACTCAAGGGACCGTGAATTTCTGCTGGTGCCCATTCTTTTACTGTTCTAGTTTCTGTTGAATCTTTCTAATCTCTGCCCTAGTAGGTACAGGATGGGAAATAAGACAGATTTCTGCTGTGGTGAGTTAGCGCCTTCCGGGACTTACCAGCATTGGGAAAATCAGGTGATTATAAAACACTACAGAATAGAAAAAGGTCAACTTCTGGGGATCATTAACTAGTTCTTCCTCAAAGAACTGCTAGGAAATAAAAAGTTGATTAAGGCATCAAATAGTGGATGGTATTGCATTGAGGGCAGAAGCCAAGGTTAATTTGTTTGTCTAATTTTCTCTGCCTCTGTGCACAGTAACATGCCTTCCATGTAGAAGGCAGTTGGCAAAGATTTGTGGCAATGTATGATGGAGATGTGAATGTTTATATGGCCTGCTTACACCATCTCTGTTCCTCAATTCTATATATATATTTTTTAATCTCAGATATATGCCTACGTATAGAGATGCCACAGTACGGAGGGGAAGAAAAAGTTCTTGTTGAAGGCTGTTACCATGGAGAAAAAACCTTCATTGTTCTGAGGGCACTCATACTCAAAGACCATCTGCTATTGTCACCTTTCTCTCTGACCACCACCAAGAGAGGTAGAGGTTAGGTTGGGTCTGCCATTTAGCCTGGGTAAATGCAGGATAATCTCCACATCTTAGAGTCCTTAACTTAATCACATCTGCGAAGGCTCCTTTGCCCTTTTGCCTTGTGGGGTAATATAGCCTCAGGTTCTGGGAATTAGGACATGGTAGTGTGTGTGTGTGTGTGTGTGTGTGTGTGAGTGTGGGTGTTATTCTGCCTTCCACACTCACTCCTTATCCTGTGCTCTCTATCCTTCTCTCTCTTTTCAAATCTTTTAAAATTTGCTGTGAGGCTATGAGGAAAACCAGACATTTGCTGCAGCCAAAAGTGGCATTATTGGTAAAATGAATTCCTAAGTATCTTCTTAGCGATCCACAGTTTGGGGACCATGGGAAGTTTGTAGAGTGAAAGTTCCAAAGACAGAGTGGTTGTAACTACCAAGTGGATAGGAGAAAAAAACTGCAAGAAAAAGGGGATGACCCAAGTGCTTCTGAGCAATGGACAAGGGTCATACAGCTCCCAGAATGGGAAGAAGCAAGAGTAAAACCTTCCCTGATCCATCCGCCAAGGGACTCTGCCCCCTAATTTTGAGGCTCTAGGGGGAGAGCAGGCCACTCCCCTTTGCAATGGTGGGATATTATCCCAAGGTGGTCCTCAAAGCTTCAGATATTTTACAAGATTTATCTCCAAAAAAACTAGAGTGAAGTCAAAAGAGATTTGGAGTAAACAGAAACCACGTCTCTCTTTTCTTCCTCAAGTTAATCTTCTTCTCAAACCACATCTGTAAAATTACAAGGACCTACTTAGGCTCTGCAGTGTTTGCCAATAAAATAGACCTGCATTCTGAGACAAGCGGGGGCGGGGGGGAGAGGGAGAGGAAGTGGGGGAGAGGGAGAAGAAGGGGGGAAAGGCGCAAATTGAATTAAATGAACATGCAGTAAGTCCCTACTGTGTGTTGATTCTCCACATATTTTATTTCTTTTAATTTCCTCTATTTGTTATGAGTCAAATATTGATAAACCTCTATTTTATAGGGAAGAAACCTCAGGTTGACTAAGGTATTTGAAAAGCAGCAGTGAGAGATTTGAACCTAATTTCTGTGTCTTGAAAGCCCTGTTCTTTCCTCTGCTGGACTAGGCAGCAAAGTATGTATTTGCTGAACATTTATAATATAGACTGAAGTTAAAAGGTAGGCACCAATGAATAGTTAGGTACTTGTTTTTCTTAACTTACTGCTTTTGTTAAATTTTTAGAATAGTATTTGGACAGAACATAATAAATGGTCGCTATTGCTATTTATAGTACTGATCAAAATTACAATGAAACCCCTTCTTCCTGCCCATTAGAAAAGAAGCTGCTGTATATATACATTAACCTCTTTTTTATCCAGCTTTATTCAATGGTGCAACTATTAAGGGCTGGGAATTAGTCTTGAAGGGGACACAAATTTAAAAGGATATGATTTTGGACCTCAAGGACTAGATGGTATAGCTGAAGATCCCACAGTTTGAAAAAATAACTCAAAGAAAGGTAAAATATGATAAATGTTGTAAGGGTGGTGGAACAGGAGCTATTGAAATATTTCATCCCCAAGGTGCTCAGAAAAGATTTCATTTAATAGTATTTGCTTGATTATAGGTTATGACATCTTTGCAAGATTTGGCAAAAATAACAATAAGAGGGATGGAAATAGTCATGGGCAGAAGCTAGAGTAGAGAGATATAGATAGCTGATTAATGAGATTTCCTTGTGTTCTCATTGCCCATATGCTGGAATGAGTCATCATGATTAGTGAAGCTCAGGAGAGAAAACTTCAAATCACTGTAATCTTTCTGAGCCTAGTTAGTCAGTTTCCTAAAATAAGATACTTGCACAGGTAAAGTTTATATAGTAGATGGATGGTAAAAATGGCTCCAAATTTCCACTCCTCTTTGTATCCAAACCCTTGGCTACATGTATGACTTGCATCTCTTCCTATCAAGAAGTGGGGTCTATCTCTCCAACCCTTGATACAGGCTGATCCTATGGCTTGTTCTGGCCAAAAGAATGCAGCCAAAGTCTGTTCAGGTCCAAGAAGCCTTAACAACCTCATTTGCTTTCTTGGAAACCTGCCGCCACCATGATATCAAACACAGACGACATGGAAAAAGCTGAATCAGTCCATTTGTTTCAAATGAAGCCCAAGATAGGTGAGAGCATCCAACGGAGAGTAGGAAAGAAGACCATCAGACCAGCAGGTAAACATAGGCCAGCCAAAGAGCCACAGCAAGCCCAGTCAGATCAGTAGTGCTGATTAATGGACTCACAGACTCATGGGGGGAAAAAAGGTTATTATTCTAAGCCACTGAAATGGTGGAATGGGTTGTTACATAGTAGTAACTAACTGATACAACATATATAATATTCAACAACCCCCCCAGCCGAACAAGTGGTATGGATGACCGAAGATAAGCTCTGCTTCCCTAAACACAAAAATAATGAAAAACAAAACAACAACAACAACAACAAAAAAAGAAAACCATACAGTTTACTGAATCTTTTCCATTTGAAAAAGATGTAGTAAACTTTGGGGTAAGCAGTATTTTCCCCTGTGTAAAGGTAATCCTTTCTCTCTTAAAAGCGAAGAACTTTTAGAGAAATCATTACACACTATGTCTCCAAAAAGAGAAGTCAGACATCTGTCTCCAGCCATGATGGATGAACAGATTTATCCTAAATCATAGAAATCTAGAAAAGGGGAACAAAACTAGAAAAAGGACAAAATATATAAAGCAACCATTTCAGACATTAGACAAAAGATAAAGCAGAGTGGTGATCCTGAGAGAAGGTCGAAAACAAGGTGAACACTATGATCACCCCAGACTTCTGCTTGAAGTCATTTTCTGGACCGTAATATAGGGAAGGCATCCTAACCTAAAGAGAGTTACCTAAACCTGATATAACAGCATTTAAAAATGAGGTTTTTTTTTTTTTTTAAAGATTTTATTTATTTATTTGAGAAAGAGAGAGAGACAGAGCATGAGAAGAGGGGAGGAGGCCGAGAGAGGGAGACACAGATTCCGCTGAGCAGGGAGCCCAATGCGGGGCTGGATCCCAGGACCCTGGGATCATGACCTGAGCCAAAGACAGATGCTTAACCGACTGAGCCCCCCAGGCGCCCCTAAAAACAAGTTTTGAAATTATCAAGCTGAACTGCAAGTTACTTAACTTCCTGCCATAGAAAGTCCAAAGCTCTTTATGGGAAAACAACAAAAATGAGACTTATAACAAAGACAAAAACCAATAAATAGAAAGAGACACACGTATCACAGAGATGCTAGAATTAGTAGACAGAGAATTTAAGACAGCCTCTATGAATCTGCAGAAATATTTAAAGACATGAGCAAAATAAGAGATGATTTAAAAAGAACCAAACTGTAAAGCTGAAAAATAAATATATACATTTTGAAATATCAAACTGTATTAAAAGTAGATTAGACACTGTAGAAGAAAAAGTAGTGAACCTGAAAATGTAGCATCAGAAACTTTTTAAGCTGACGTGAAAAAAAAAGACTATAATAATAATAAAAAATTTAAAAAGTCTCAAATGATCTATAATTGGACATAGTTAGAAACAGGATGGATAGAGGGAAGAAATATAACTATACTGTTTAAAGGCTCTGACTGTTTTCCTGAAGTGGTATATTGTAAGTTAAAAATGCAAATTATTTTTTTAAATGTCATGAAAAAATAAAATGCCATTAGTGTAGATAAAGTGGGATAGTGAAAATATCCAACTAATCCAAAACAAAACAGGAGAAGAAGTAAAAAGGAACAAAGACAAAATGAAATAAATAGGAAAAAACCATCAAGATGGTTGATATAATCCCCAAATTGTAGATAATTGCATTGAATATAAGCAATTTAAACATTGTACTTGAAAAGCATGGTCTGTCAGACTGGATTAAAAAGCAAGACAGAGCTATATTCTGCCTACAAGAAAAACACTCTAAATATAAAGATATAAATAGGTTAAAAGTAAAAGGATGGGGAACAATATAACATGCAAATACTGATCAAGAGAAAACTATAATGGCTATACTATCATTAACCAAAGTATGCATCTGATAAAGAAATATTAGCAAGAATAAAAGGGAACATATTATCAGGGAATCAGTTTATCAGGATAATATAACAACCTGAAATGTTTATGTACATAGTAACAGAACTTCAAAAATACCTGAAGAAAAATCTGACCAAACTGAAGTTAGCAATAGACAAACTCTCTATTATGGCTGGGATATTTCAGCCATCCTTTTTCAGT
Organism: Leptonychotes weddellii; assembly: GCF_054177405.1. Classification (NCBI taxonomy): domain Eukaryota; kingdom Metazoa; phylum Chordata; class Mammalia; order Carnivora; family Phocidae; genus Leptonychotes; species Leptonychotes weddellii. The sequence goes on along the minus strand of NC_138376.1, from coordinate 7,186,277 downwards.
AGTTAGTAAGATGAGTCATCATAAAATCAGTAGAATACGAAAATCTTATAAAACACAGTCACCAGCTTCACTGAATTATTGTTGTTGCTGGGAATGTAAAATGGTTCAACCACTTTGGAAAACAATTTGGGAGTTTCTTATCCAGTTAAACATACACTTAATATATAACCCCACAATTCCACTGGTAGGTATTCACCCAAGAGAAACAGAGAGACATCTATTCACCCAAAGACAAGTACATGAATGTGCTTAGAAGTTTTATTCACTATAGCCCCAAAGGGGGAACAAATACATCACTAGGCAAATGAATGAACAATTTGTAGTGAATTCATACGGTAGAAAGCTACTCAGAATAAAAAGCAAGATCTATACAGCACAGTGGTTTAATTTCAAAAGCTTCATGCTGCACAAAAGAAGCCAGATCTCAAAGGGTACATATGGCTTGCTTCTGTTCAGTGAAATCCCAGGAAATGAAAGTTACAGAATGCAGGTAAGTATTTTCCTTGAGATTAAGGAGGGATGAGGGGGCCCTAATGCAAAGGGGCAAAAGGAAATTCTGGTGTCTTATGGAAATGTTCTATTCCTTGATTGTGGTAGTTACACGGATGTACACAACTGTCACATTTCGTTAAACTATATACTTAAAACAGGTGTGGCTTACTGCATGGGAATCACAGCTTAATAAAATTGATTTAAAAAATGATGTCAGTTTCTCATCCCATTCCTAATACCCATTTAGATGAATATTACATATTCCTAGGATATCGTTAGGAAATAAGTCTTTAAGGAAGAGCGTTCTATGGAATTAATGTCTAAGTGAATTTATGTCTTAAAATTTTTAATTAAAGTTAATGCAGACTTCCTCTTTTCTGAAATAGGAATGTGAACACCAATGAGTTTCAATGAGAAGGAAAATCCACAGCCATTACAAGTTTCCTCTCTTGATAAGACATGCATGAAACACCGAAATACACATGGACTGCCTATACTTTTGTTATTCCGGAAAATAAGATGAATGAAGTTTTGTGGTTAGCTAGATATCTCAGCTAAATGGAGAGCCAAGCACTAACCCAGTGCTTTATAATTCTTTTAGGCCATAGTGAAGACGAAGAATAAAGAGACAAAACTAGGGGCGCCTGGGTGGCTCAGATGGTTAAGCGTCTGCCTTCGGCTCAGGTCATGATCCCAGGGTCCTGGGATCGAGTCCCACATCGGGCTCCCGGCTCAGCGGGGAGCCTGCTTCTCCCTCTGACCCTCTCCCCTCTCATGCTGTTTCTCTCTCGCTCGCTCTCTAAAAAATAAAAAAAATAAAAAAAAAAAAGAGACAAAACTAAGGATAATTAATTTAAGTGATGCTTTTAACTGGTTTGGAAAATAGCAGAGGAGACTATTTGAATAGAGGAGACAATACATCCAGATTCAGACACACTGAGTTTGAGATGCCTATAAAATCTCCAGTTGCAGATATCCAGTAGGCAGATCGTAATACAAACTTGGGGCTTTAATGAATGTCATAGGTGCCGCTAGGGATATAGATGTGGAAGAGAGATTGGGGGAAAGGTAGAGGAGAGGAGGGGCGGAGGGAGAAGGAGAGGAGAGATGAGGAAAGGAGAGGAAAGAAATGGTTAATATCTATTGTGGATTTCTCTTTCAAGAAGTTTCATAGTTAAAGGGGGAAGGAAGGAAGGAAGGGGGGGAGAGAAAAGGAGGGGGGAGGGAGGAAGGAAGGAAGGAAAGAAGAGAAAGAAGGAAAGAAAGACAGACTTAAGGGAACGAGCTAGGAATGACCTATAGCAGACTATATTTCTCTGATTCTCTACATTGACTGGGTGCCCAACAATTCAGTTTTATTCTGACATGAACTGAAGCTGGCATCAATCTCCACAGGTTTAAAAGCTCAGTCCCACAAGACTGCCTCCAGCTACCTACACTTCTGCTCAACTTGGCTACAAATTTCAGGATTCCCATGACCTCTTCATACCTTCAGATTTAATAATTTACTAGAGTGCCTCAAAGAACTCAGGAAAACACAACTTACACTTACTGGATTCAATTCAAAGGATTCAACTCAGGACTAGCCAAATGGAAGAGATCCATAGGGCAAAGTATGGCAGGGGTGGGGGAGGTGAGAGCCTCCATGTCCTCTTTGGTTACAGCACCCTCCTAGCATGTCCACGTGCTCACCAATCCAGAAGCTCTTCAAATCTCACTGTTCAGAGATTCTATAACCCAATCTCTAGTCCCACTCTCCTCCGCACAGGTTGGGATAGGGTGGGGCTGAGAATTCCCACCCTCTAATTACAATTGTATTTTCTGGTGATCAGGCCCATCCTGAGGCTATTTAAGAGGCCCACCCTTAGTAACAAAGACTCTGGTGTGTTCCAGAGGGGCTTGATATGAATAACAAAAGATATTCCTATCAGTTAGGAAATTTCAAAGGTTTTGGGAGCTCTGTGCCAGGAAAATAAGTCAAAGGCCAAATGTACTTTTTTATGATAGCACAATATCTATCAGCCAAGGCATAGAAACCAGCAAAGAGAATGAGGTATATGATAGAACAGGAAAAATTGGATTTGTGTCATCTCCATGGAGATAGAAATGTGATAAAGAGCAGAGCCCAAGTGATTTTTGAAAAGAAGGTAGAGAGATATAGATTTGGGGAACACAGAAGAGAAAGATGTGGCTGGATTCATATCTATCTATCATCTATCTGTCTGTCATCTATCTATAATCCACCTGTCTATTTACATACACGCACACTCACACTTGAAGTTTGATGACAAGGAAACTGAAGGAGGGACTTGAGAAAACTGGAAAACTGAAGTCAAGGCTTGCTATGCAGCTTCAGCCATCCTACAAAGCTGAGAGTCATAAATTCGCAGGGTCCCCACTCTATAACATTACATATATTCCCCAGTATTGATGACTGAGAAGCAAGAGCAGAGAAATTGAATGTGTGACTACTGGTTTGTTTGTAATTTTCTTTTGGATTCACTTGAATGCCAATGGAAAAGGAAATTTTCGTATGACCTTTTGTGTTTGGAACTTGTCAAATATTTGTTGATTGGGATTCTGAAAATTGTGAAGCAAGCCTTTAAATGTAGATGTGGTAGGAACTTCCAGGTCAAAAACAAGGAGCACAGTAGTCTTCTCTTTATCTGTGGGAAATATGTTCCAAGACTCCCAGCGGATGCCTGAAACCACAGATAGTTCCAAACCCTATAGACAGGATGTTTTTTCTTATACGTACATACCTATGTAAAGTTTCTTTTATAAATGAAGCTCAGTAAGAGATTAATAATAATTAATAATAAAATAGAACAATTATTTTTTTAAGGTTTTATTTTTAAGTAATCTCTACATCCAAGGTGGGGCTCAAACTTACAACCCCAGGATCAAGAGTTGCATGCTCGCTCCACCGACTAAGCCAGCCAGGCACCCTAAAATAAAACAATTATAACCATATACTGTAACAAAAGTTATGTGAATGTGGTCTCTCTCTCAAAATGTCTTACTATACTGTACTCACCCTTCTTGTGATGATTGAGATGATAAAACACCTACGTGATGAGATGAAGTGAGGTGAATGACAGAGGCATGTGGCCTAGAGTTAGGCTGCTACTGACTGTCTGATGATTCATTAGAAGGAGGCTCATCTGCTTCCCAACTGAGGTTGACCTCGAGTAACTGAAACTGCGGAAAGCAGAACCATGGATAAAGGGGGGCTTCAATATTAGTTGGGGAATGACATGAGGCTATTGAGTACGGATGATCTATTTCCAAGATAGATGCACTGGCCAGAGAAAGTGAAATTTAGCTGGAGAAAGGCTTTAAATATGTCTAAGGACTGCAGGGCTTTGATGACTGGGCTTGGAACTAAGTTTATGTGAAAGAAAGGAATTGGGGCTGATCATGGACCATCAGAAGCTTCTCTCTTATCTCCTTTGTTTCCTATCTGCATCCACATCTCCAAGGCCACCTTCTTTTGTGCTTCTTACTCAGCACACTGGGATGGTGGACGAGGCAGAGATGGGGGTGTGAGCAGGGGAACTGTAGTTGTCATACTTCCTTTTTTTAAATTTATTTTATTTTTAAAACATATTTATTTATTTTAAAGTGGGGGGCCGGGGGCAGAGGGAGAGGGACAAGCAGACTCCCTGAAAAGCACAGAGCCCTACGTGGGGCTGATCCCATGACCCTGAGATCATGACCTGAGCTGAAACCAAGATGCTCAACTGAATGAGCCACCCTGGTGCCCCATCATACTTTCTTTTTTACTTTAGGGCTGAAAATAGACAACTGGGGTGGGTGGAGGAGAGGAAATGGGGTAGAGGTGGGAGTAGAGAGCATTGGCCCAAGAGCTGGAGATGAGGTCTCAGTTCTAAAAGTGATTCGCCAGTGTCAATGGCAATGGGATCAATTTTCTGTTCAAGCATTCCTAAGTCAGAAACGACCTTATGTCGGATGTGTATGTACAGACCTGAAACTGACTCTTCATTTTTTTATTTACTTCCATCATAAATATTTTATATAAAATATTACAATTTTAGTGTCACTGTTTTCAAGACAGACTGGTTAGTGGTACTGGGGCTCTGGTCACCACTGAGCTGGGGTTCTGGTCAACACAGAGGTCACTCCTGAGCTGGGATTCTGGTCAACACAGAGCTGGGGTTCTGATCACCCCTGAGCTAAAACATTTTTTCATTGACGTCCTCCATAGTCACTTCCAATTTTCTGTATTTTCAATCAGTCTTTTTTTTTTTTTTTAAGATTTTATTTATTTATTTGAGAGAGAGAATGAGACAGAGAGAGAGAGCACGAGATGGGGGAGGGTCAGATGGAGAAGCAGGCTCCCCGCCGAGCAGGGAGCCCGATGTGGGACTCGATCCCGGGCCTCCAGGATCATGACCTGAGCCGAAGGCAGTCGCTTCACCAACTGAGCCACCCAGGCGCCCTTTCAATCAGTCTTTTAATATTCATTTGAAGGAAAAAACGTGCGTGCATGTGTGTGTGTGTGTGTGCGTGTGTGTGTCAGCCGAATGAAGCCAATTTTGCAAGGTTGTGATATGAGTTCAGTTTGATTGCCATTTAAATTGTGTTTTGTATTGAAATGTCCTTCTGAGGAGGACATTACTTTCTTAAAACAAAACAGACACTCCCATTATGTGCTTCTATGTCTTAAAAGAACCTCTACATTATGTGTGTGAGATTGCAGAATAGTTATAGTGAAATGCATCTTATTCCTGAAGGACTTTTCACAGTTATGAACTACTCATTTAATCAACTCAAGTTGATTTTTTTTTTACCTCTATGAAATATAATAGAGTTTTATGCCTTTCTATAACCATAATATAATGGTGGCCTGAAATAGAACAAAATTCCCATAAAACGTTAAATGGTTCACAGCCACTTTATGAATTGAGATCCTTATTACAACTTTTAGAAAGTAAATATGGATGTGTAAATGAACAGGAGACAGATCCTTTGGAGTATCCTCGCTGATCCTGCTGCTATCAAGATTATATGGAGGAAGACATATGTACATTGAGAAAGCTGTTTTTTAACATACTACACTAATGTCTCTCTACCTAGTCATTTGGTGAAATAATTTAGCGAAATGCATCCACAGTAAATAGGTTTATCTTCAAGCCTAATGCTCTTTTCCATCTTAACTGAGCATAAAATTATATCTTTAAAGATCTGCGGGTAAGAAAGGCTTGGTGCCTCTTGAACAGTTCAGTGTGACATATGGTTTTAAACGCAACAATTTTATCTGCAGCACACAGTATCTGCAAATTTGAGCTAATGTTCCTGTGAAAACAAGAAGGGATTTATGCCCAAAAACTAAAGAAGAAAAATCTTTTTAGCTACCATATGTAGAACACTGAAAACTGTGTATAAATAGAAAACAATATTGACATTTGTGCATCTATAATTTTTTAAGAACAGGTTTTTACATGTAGCTCTTCTATTCAAACATTAATGGTAACAGGGGTCTTAAATGCAGATCCTACAGGGGTCCGGGAGGTAAGATGCGCCAGGAAAGCAGGCCAGTTAGGATTAAGGGGAATATACCTGGGCTTCCCTGTCTAAAGCATACAAGCACTTCACAAAATCCAGGACACTGTTGCATAGATTTCTGCTGGCCCAGGGTGGCCACATCTGCCAAATTTTCAAAAGATGTCCTGTAATTGGATTTTGTGTAAAATCTCACAGTCATGTTGGCAACAGGATTTTTTTTTTTTAAACATGATTTGTTTTAAAACAGTTCTGTAGGTCAGATTTGGTATGCGGGGTGCTGATTTGTTACCTTGCTCTTGGATGCATATAGTTAACCAAAGAAAGGGCAGCTGTTGGGAGGGCAGAAAGGAAAGGAGGAAGAGGAGAAGGAGAAAGGAGAGAGGGAAAAGGGGAGAGAGAGGAAAATAAATTTTCCAAAACAGGCACAAAGATCTCTTCTTAATCTTAGTAAAGAAGTTTATCCAAAGCACTAATCTCAATACAAATGAAAATCACGTTTATTAAAAGACATATACAACTGATTAGATTTTAGAGCCTTATTTCTTTCTCAGAAAGAAATAGACCTGATGAAGTCTTGGGGGGACTGTGGAATTGATTTTGTGTATTGTGTGAGATAGGGATCGTAATTTATTTCTTTCAGTATGGATATAATATTGACATGGCACCACGTGTTGAAAAGACCACCCTTTCCACAATGCTCAACTGTGCCACCCTGGCTGCAAATCAAGTAGATACAGATATAGGTATAGAACTATTTACCCGTCCGTCTGTTTCTGGACTCCAAATCCTATTCCATCATTTATTTGTCTATTGTGAGCGTTATCACACTGTCGTTATATTGCAGTTTATCACATCAAACTTGGTACTGTAAGTCTTTCTACTTTGGTGAGGTTTTTCCCCCCTAGAATGTCTTGGCTATATTTGGCCCCGTGTTTTAACATATAAATTTTAAATTATCTTGTTCATTTCCAACCCCCTTGGAAAACATTTTGGCATAGCTGAACATATGGACCCAGGGACGCCACTTGAAGTACAGTGCCCAAAGAAATGGAAACACAGCTCACCAAAAGACATGTACAAGAAGGTTCACTTTTTTGCCCATTACAAAGAGCAGCACTCTTTGTAATGGGCAAAAATCTGGAAATAATCCACATTTTCAATCACAGTAGAATGAATAAATTCCTTTACATTTATTCAAGTGAATGCAATAAAAATACACAATGATAAAAATGAATGACTACTGTAAGTAATGACATGGATAAATCTGACAATATGGAATGAATAAAACCAGACACATGTGCGTATAAGTTGTGACTCGATTTGTATAAACTTCAGAAACCAGCAAAATAAAGTGATGGTATTTGAAATCAGTATACTGGTTCTATTTGGGGTGGATTGAAAAACCAGGAATGGCACAAGGGAGACTATTTGGATGTTTGTGCTTTTCTATTCCTTTGGCCTGGATGCTGGTCACATAGGAGAATTTACTTTGTGAAAATTCCTCAAGCTGTACATTGATGATTTGTGTACCTTTTTTATATGTATATTGTTCTTCAATAAAAAATTATGTGAAAATGTGAATGTAGTGCCTGAGGCATAATTGTTTTTTTGTTTTTTTCTTTTTTTTGGTTCTGTTTTGTGTGTTTCCCTGCAAAGCAAAATTTGGGAGCAAATGGAGAAGTCTTTGAGTCCAGCAACATGGTGTTCTAGTTTACGGTGTAACAAATACGACTTTTATTTTTATATTGAACTTTTATATGTCAGAAGAACGCATGGACGAATCTGCGGAGCTGCCGGGTGTTATAGTAAGACCAGTGTCCAGACGGCTGACTACCAGGTAACCAGAAGAAGAAACTGGAGGAAAAGACAGAATCAGAATGAATTAAATGGGTATCTGCGTCATGGGGCAAGGGGGGGGTGTCGTGTAACTCCTCTGATCTACTTCTTTTTTATCGAGAAATTCTTTTCCTTTCCTTCCCCCTGTGATAATAAAGACTCACATTGATACAGCCTCAACTAATGAAGTCAGATTTTGCAATAACATCCTAAGATTTCTGTCACTTCTAGGGTGTTTGCGACTTATACCCAGCTGCTCATCAGCATGAGCAAACTCATGTGGTCAAACTAAGCACCTACTGACAACTATAAGGATAGAGGGATTGAGTCTGGCCACACGGCTCATTGCTATCAATTTTATGTTATATGAACAGCTAATAATAGTAGTGTGCTATTTTCTCAATAACTGTGATGCAGACAAAACCTGCCACAATTTTGGAATATGATATAGTTCAGTGCAGGTTATACTAGTAGTGAAATTCATGTCCTTGACTCCAAGTGTTGAGGTTTTTCTGTTAGATTGACTATTTTCAAATGTGTTTTTCTTCAGAACTTTATTTTTAAGGGAAATAAAGTGAAGAAAGATAATATACAAACGGGTTGTGGTGGGGCCACTTGAAGGAAGCAGCATTGGGAGAATATACCCAGGGCTCTACTGCTTCTCCTTCTCCGTGTCCAGCCCCAGTCCCTCAGGCTGTCCTTCTAGAATCCTTCCTCAACTTGGGTTTTCCCCAGAAAGCAGGCTGCAACAAGGGCTCACCTGTAGATAGTTTACCTTTGGATTAGATCCCAGGAATAGGACTGGGGGAGTGGGAACGAAGGAAGAGAAGAGCAAAGCCAAAACAAGGGATTCGGTATAGAGAGGGTCATCCTTGGGGGCAACTGGGGTTCTTCCTGCTGGGACCCTCTGGGGAATCACTCAGAATGAGCTTCAGAAAATGGTCCACTTGAGGGATGGGAAAATGGGTATCTTTACTGACTGCCTCCTGCCTCCATTGGTCAAGGAGTCCCCCTCAGAGTGTGGACGTCACTCACATCTCCAACTCCATACGTGTGCCACTAGAGAGGGTCCTGCCAGTGTTCAGTGCTGCAGCGGAAGGGACGAGGGACAGAAAGCCTGATCTGAGCAGTGTCCCCGAGGAGAGGGGCTTTCGGGTTTTCCCCGGGCAAAGCTGCAGTAAAAGGTGTCTTGGGAGGATGTAAGGCGGGGCCCCAGGCACGAGGCACAAACCCGAGGTCTGGCTTCCTGAGCCTGTTCCAGGGCTGCCTGTGGCTCGCCCGCTGTGCTCTGAAATGCAGAGTCCCGGGCCCGCAGGAGGAACTGCCCCAGCAGCGTCGCCCCAGCCGCGGGCCTGGAATCTGCATGTCCCCTCAACACCTTAGATGATTCCGCACAGTGAGGTGTCGGAACCGTGACTGCACGTTTGGGTTTGATTCCGCTGGGACCTGTTGGCGCAAACATCCAGACTCAAGGGTACCTCTTTCATACTGGACCGACACCGGTCCTTCCCGGCAAAGTCATTACTGTTACCGCGTACTGTGAAACGGGAAGGTGCAGAACGATCGTTGTGTAAATAGATACACATCCCACATGCTCGTTTTCGCCTCAAGAATCTTCTCTTTTCTTTCTTCCTTCCGCCCTCCCTCCCTCTCTCTCTCCCTTCTTCCTCCTTCCTTCCTTCCTTCCTCCCTCCCTTCTTCCTTCTTTCCTTCCTTCCTTCCTCCCTCCCTTCTTCCTTCTTTCCTTCCTTCCTTCCTCCCTCCCTCACTCACTCTCTCCCTTCCTTCCTCCGTCCTTCCTTCCTTCCTCTTTCCCTCCCTCCCTTCTTCCTTCCTTCCTTCCTCCCTCTCTTCTTCCTTCCTTCCTCC